>NC_091530.1:5551254-5866672 GCF_041682495.2 Bombus fervidus | reverse complement strand
CCGGGACGTCATAGAATTCATCGAATATCATTCTACGTTATTTTATTTCAAGCTCGCTTCTGGTTAACCTATCGATCTCGCCATTGAAAATCTGTGCAAGTCGAAACGACAGGTTTTCGGATAACGGGGAATCACGACGCGGAAAACATCTAAGAGAAATCCTGGCCGATTTATCGTGCTCGCTCGTCTCTGAAAAGCGTATCGCGGCTTCGTGGTCGAGTTTTGTTCCTACCCCGTATGCATAGCCCGCATTCACTCGTCCTAGGGAAAAACAGGCTGGGCGCGGCGAGGCGTACACGCGAATGCTCTCGCTGGAACACGCTTCGTTCGTGCTTCCATGCACATCTCGCATATAGAGTGCACGGCCCGCGCGCACAGTGGCCCGCGTGAATGCATCACCAAAATAATGCACGGACTCCATTTTCCTCCATTGCCTCTCGTCACACGCGAACGACCATTGGTTCGACGAGGGAAGCTTCGCTTTCGCTCTACTCTTCCGAGATTCGTCTTCGATCCAATGGGACCGGGCTTTTAATGTCTAAATGCTCACCTATCAGAAGCTGTAACTTTTGTAATAAGAGTATTTTCTTATTTGGTAATAAGCTTGGTGGTTATACAATGGTGGTTAGAAAATGGTACGTATCCTTATTTTCCAACGAAACGTTTCTTTTTTTCTTTTCTTTTTTAATAGATTTTATGTTTGATTTTGATGGCGTGAAATTTTTGTAGTGATAGAAAAATGTTATTTAAATAGTACGATATTTGATACGCTCGAGTCTAATTAAGTACTGCGTAAGTATCAAAATACGTATGTGCGTATTCTGGTTATGGCAATAATTTTTGTAGCCATTGTACCTGCTAGAGGAAATTAATGTTATTTAATGGAAACGAATCTTTTGCAGTTTCCATCTCTCTTTCTTTCTTTATTTTGGTTTCGCTAATGTTTAACTACGGATGAGCACGATTGTGCTCTTTGAATTGAAATATATCAAGTCTTTGTTTCTTCTTGGAAAATACTCTTTTCGTTGGACAGTTTTTTCTTCGAACGCGTTCCACGTTCAAGTGGGAGCAGTATTTGTCGAGGAGATTTTTTTTTAAAGTGTATAATAAACACACAGAATAGAGTAGAATAAATCGACTGACGAAAAATACCACCGACTTTCCGTACAATTCAATAGCAAGCTATTGAATAACAAGCCAAATAATCGAAGAAAATTCCTCCATACGTTAGGTAATAAAACGCGATAAAAGTTTCTGTTAGAGAGCGTAATCGATCGAATAAAAAAATATTTTCCGAGACTGTTAGAAATAACAATTTCGATAGGATAGGGGAAATAGAGACCTTGGTACGGGGAATAAAGTTTGAAAATTCTATTATTGTAGAGCACTGCACGAACTGGCAGACAATGTCTCGTGTTCGACAACGTGTCTCCTACAGATTCCGCACGGTCGAACATTCGTTTTTCTCGTGTCGATGGCTTTGCATTTTTCACACCCTCTCTTTCTCGTTTCCCTTTACGTTTTCCCCGGTCTTCCAAATCTTTTCCATCGTTGTGGAATACTACGCGGCCGCCTGTTTCTCGTTTTCCATCCCGCTATTTCTGTTCCTTTCTCTCACGGCGAATATCTGTAAATCGTGCGTAAGGTTGTCGTATCGATGCTCGTACGTGTCGAAACTGATTCTTTTCAACTCCCCCTTGTCTCGCCGTGAAAAATAATTTCCCTCGCGTTTTTCCCAATTTGAAGCGTTAAATTTGGCTAAGCTGAATCCACTCGTGTACAAATCTACGTTTCTTTCTAATAATTAATGTATATACTCTAAAAATTTCAAATAAAAAATACAATAAATCGCAGTTTTCGATCCTCGTAGAGGATTTGAATATTTGTAATACCGTTAACCAATTCCACGTAAAAACTATCTTTGCGTTCGATACTCGGATTATACATGCGTTTTTGTCAAACGTTAGTTACGATTGTCTCTGAAACTTCAATTGTATCGATTAAATTAATAAGTCACATAACAACGATAGTAGAATTGTTCGCGTCTTACGGGACATCGCAGATTTATTGCGTATTTTCAAGAGGCTCGTCGTATTCGGATCGCGCGTTCTTTATATTCGATATCTCCATTAGTTGACCTATATATATTTTTCATAGACCCTCGTACACGAAGGAGAAGATTCAATGGAGGAAAATATGTTTGGCGAAGCTATCAATGCTATTGCAGAAATCTTTGGAACTTGCATATCGAATAGAAACACAATTTTAATACGCGACTCCACCCTTCTTCGGACTTTTGTGTTTGAAATCTTACTTCTGGAATACACTCACGAAGTTCCTTTGAAGATTCTTTCAAAGAACAGCAACTTTCTCAACGGTACATAAATTCAAAGGCGCATCTGTCTGGTTGTTTGGTATTTCTTTTTTGAATCAAGTCGCCCTGCTCGATGGGTATTTGATATTCCACTCCATCCGTCGGTGCTAAATTTATTTGCACCCTTTCCTCCGCGTTACCGTTCAATCAGCCGTACGGAAGGAATTCCAAACTGGCCTGACCTTGCGAACAAAAGGATCAAACAATTTTTCAGTCGATAGTTTTTTAAACTGTTTTTTTATTTTTTTTTCTAAATTCGCAACAGCTAGCTTATAAAATGTGTGCAAGGTTGCAACCGTCCAACAGAACCCTGCAACCACCGACGAAAAACAGCGATACGGCCGATTAAATCAGGACGCTCTTCGCCAACACACATCGAAGTTTGACGTACTAAATATCACTCGGTAACGCTTACGTAATACAAGCAAACGAGAAGAGTGCAAGTATTCCATGGATTTGATATTTTTTTATTTAAATACATACATAATTTTCACAGGAGATAGTACTTTGTTTCATGGTAGAACTCCGTTGGTTCGAATTTTTCGGGCTATAAACAGTTTACACAATTGGAATTTTCATGTAATATCCTAATGTTCTCCGCTACCTACTGTTCTTCGTTCGCATAATAGGAATTCGCGTTCAGATAAGCGAATTGAACTGGCAAAAGTTCAGTTAATCGGACGTGGGCTAAAATTTCGTCCCGACGAGTGTAGTACGAATAAGTAGAATTGTAGCGCGTGCCGATGTGAAAAGGCGAAACTTAAGATGGTATCTTAAGATGTCGAAGCTGAGGTGCCTGGAATAACCCCACCTCGCGTCTATTTCTCTGTAAAATCTCTGGAAAGGTCGATTTCCTTCTCCAGACGAACTCGTTGCCATGCGAAACCATCGGCATGTACGTGTTTCATGGTGAATATCAGTGCGGTAATTCGCATATTCACTGTCAAAATGTGTGTCCGGGGCCCGTGACGCATCGCTCCCCCGACATCTCTCGTCGTGTTCGCTATAATAACCGTAATTAACGAGCATTCGATAGGAAGGCCGGGAATCGAGACATGGCTGCAGGGCGAGAAGATTTTCCGCTTTGGTACGTGCTCCGGAATCCTCGAGAGGAAGTCGTCGAACGAGCGGCAACGAGCGAGTAGAGCAAAGAGGGTGGACGAAGGGGTTGCTGGCGGTTGAAGGAGGTTGAGTTGTAGAGCAACGAAGCATAGTGGCTCCGTGGCGGCCGGCACACCGCGAAATTGCGGTAATTTCGTTAGCCGCGCAAACCATGTAATGAAATAAAAGCGCCGACGAGGATACACTACTATGTATTCCATAATGGTACGGTTTTAATAGTCGCCATCCGGAAGGAAGCAGCTTTTTATCTCGCCCCACAAAGGCTTATCCGGATACTCTTCCCTTCTGAGTCTTCCATCTTTCCTGCTCTTTCTCCCGTGCTTGCTCTCTAGACATTTTCTTCCTCTATTTCCCATTTCCATCCTCATTCAACCTGTATCCACGGTGCAAGACCACACTTGCCGCGGACCAATCTCGCGTCTTCTCTCGGTCGTGCCCTCTTCCTTCTTCCCAGACTTCGTTTATAGTCCGCTTTAAACTCTATTTTCGCGATCTGTAGCCTCGTTCTTTTCTTTTTCTTTCTCTCTCTTTTTTTTTTTTTTTTTTTGCTTCTTTTCTCCCCCACGATCTAGCCGGCTATTTGAATTTTATAATGCGGTTTAACGATAATGGCAACGGTATATTATAATGGTGTGTTATTAACGTTTAAACAAGAGGCGTTTCACCGCTCCGTTCCTTTTTTTTTTTTTTCTTTTTTCTTTTAATCTTCGCTCGCACTATTTTCCGCTCGTTATCGCAGTGTTTGCGCGACTCGACGCATTTTTTTTTTTTTTTTTTTTTTTGGAAGTATTTAGAGAGATCGTTCTCATCGCCGGTAAAAAGATTACGCTTAATCGAATTCAAAACGATTGCTTATCGACGACGCTGTGATTGAAATCGCGCGGGATATTGAAATTGAAGTTTGCAGGATTCGTGTCTTTCGGGAAATTAAGCGGGATATTTTAGAACGTAGATAATTTCCCAAAATTACTAATTATCGTTAATCTCTGATTTACTATTCGCGCAATTTACTTCTCTGTGTTCATTCTTCAAAGACCACAGACATTTTTTAACGTCGTTCGTTCTTCCCATTCGCTCGTTGGAGGTTATTAAATTATTAAAACCGTTCGCAAACGTATTGGCGTATTTGCATTATTGACGTAACGATCGACAGTCTGTCTTGCATAATACTTGTCTCTAAGACGACAGAGTATTGGATAAATGATAGCAATGATAAATAAATTGAAACAAAACTAACATTCTTCCTATCTTCCTGTAGTGAAATTTTTCATCTTCCATGGTACGTATAAGCGTGATGTTTCCTATTCTATGACGGCAAGTGCTCCCCACAGCCTTCTCACAATTAAAGTCCAACACCAACTCGATCAACGATGATCTTTAAACAAAGATATGAAAAAATACTATACCTATGGATTAAATATATACTATTGACAATTGTGGATCTTAATCACCGAAATAAATACATAGGAACACTTAGATTACACTTGGAATTGATATGAAAATAGTTCCAGATTTATTTAATGTGTGATTTACAAGATACTCGTCGATACACATTTACACGCGTCTCAGCACTCTCTTTGTCTCGCCATCTTCTTTACCACACTACCAACGGAACAGTTGGTATTTTTCTACTTTACGAGACTGTTGTACTCCCACACACTCATACTCGTATATATATGTCACTACTACGCGGCTAATCTAGTGTAGCACGCAAAGTTACACGTATCTCAATATATACGTATACGTTTAAACATTCATCATATCCAAGGTAACGCGTCGTAAACGATCATCGACCGGTATATCGCGATTTAAACTCGTTAATAATTCTCAAAGCAACGACCTCGTCTGCATACGGCGAGGGTAGGTCGACCAACGCGAACCTCAAGTTTCCAAACACAAGGCGACCAGCAACGAGGCTGGCGAGGGTGCAAGCGTAGAAAAGGAGGGTGGAGACCGTACGGTAGGGGTGATAAATAAGCCTGCAGATATTGTGTTTCTCTCGCGACCTTAAGGGTGCGCCTCGTATCTCTGGCAGGCCGTGTAATCCTACTCGGAGTTTCAATAACGCTCACGGCATAAACTAAGTTTAGCATAAAGTATTTCGGTTATCCTGGCCAAATCTCTCACCCTCTGTTTCTCGTTTATCGTTATAGTAGCTCACGAAAGTATTCGAACACTCCTAGAAACTTCCTGCGTATATATTGTATACAAAAACGTTTTGAAATTTCACTAGCATCGTAACGAGACACGACTGTCCTGATTATATTGATCAAATTTGAAACGTACCTGAAAATTCGTACGGAAGTTACGAAATATTTATTGGCAGGTATACGCTCGGTGAAATTCATCCAAGCGAACGTTCAATTATTCGCTATATGAATTAATCACGGTACGTAGCGAGACGACAATCTTTAACACCGATCGTGACTACTATTCTATGCTGTAGATTAATCTTTTAGCACACGTATGTTTGCCATAAATGTCTTCTATCTTTTATATGTATTCCTAGAATCGTTGAAAATTTTACCAATGTAATAATGAAGATTGCTTACGGGAAAACGGGCAATGTCGAGTTCTAGCGTTTCTCAGAAAAGGAAAATTTATTTCTCGATGTCGATGTAGTACCGTAACTTCGTATCTCCTCGTAGATATTATATGAGGGTAAAACATTTCATTTTACGTCATTTTTATACTTTTACTATAATATAGTTACGCTTTTAGTATGAAACCTTAGGACATTGTTAATATGATATATGAACTTAAAGTTTACGTTATTAAATATTCAAAGCATTTACGTCTAGATATTTAAGTGGCCTCCTTCAGCTGGCACATCCTGTATATTCGCAGTAAATGTACCACTGGTAATAGTGTTAATGAAATTTCCAAATGTTTCGTGTAATGCGTACAATGTATGCATAATACAATATATAATACACTTTTATACCTCAACATATAATACATCTTACGCAATACGTACAATTCGTCATTCTCAGACTCGCTTCAAACTTTACCAATGCAATGAAAAGTGTACGTTGGCGGTGAATGTCTTGTAACTTTCATATACGTTTTCGGATTGGTTAAAAATGTTGCTATTGTTATCACGGCAGCCGGGTCTCGTTACAGTGCCAACGAAATTTCAAAAAGTTTCGTACGACGCGCATAATATATTCATTAAAAAATTCTGCGGTACGTATTCGAGTACTTTCGTGAGCCACTGTGTATCTTTCGTGGAAACGGGAAAATACACGGAAACGCCGCCGGTAAATAGACGCTTGTCATCGAAAATGCGCCAACTGCGCGATCGCACGTGTCATTCACAGGCACCGGCAACTTTCCCTTTGTACTTACTTTGCCCTGCGGCTGTTACCGCGTTCGCGAATACATTCGCAAATTCACTGGGAACCCGGCCCAAACGTTACGACGAACTGTGTTGTTCATCGAACGATGAAACTCGCCGATAAGTTTCAACGCTACGCTTTCGCTGATAATTTCACGTAATCCCACCGGTTGAAATAACTTTCCAACAACGGAAGCTGTTGCCGTTCTTTGATTTCAAACTGGTCGGACTCTGTTCGACTCTCTCTCTCTCTCTCTCTCGGTGCAAGATTTTGTGAATTTGTTGGAAAGCTGTTGCGAGAAACAAGCGTTTGACGCAAGTTCGCGAACGATGTTTAGGGACGCTGTAACGAATGTGTTTTAAATTTTACCAAATACAGTGGCTTCCAAAACTGTTGCAACAACCTTTGCAACCGAATAAAATTTCTTTTTAAATCGGATGCTGCGGAAACACCTGTTATAACGTTTTGAGGGTGAAAGAAATCGTCATTTAGATTCTACTTATTTGATTGAGCTTGGGAGAATAAATGCGCGAAAATCGAAATGTTCCATAAACACGATAAAATTACAGGCATTTGTTGGAAACTATCGATAGACGAAATTTCGAGTGGAATGTAGAAGTCCTACAAGTAGTAGCAGAAGTCGAGTAAGATCGTGCCGCGAACGGTAATGCGCTTATGTTTCGGAAACTATTCGGTTTGCGGTGCCATAAACTTTATACCGTGCTCGACTATCCCGTTGGTTTATGAACCGAATCAGAGTCGAAAGTAGCAAAGTGGCAAAATTTCCTTGGCCAGGCGACGGATTTAATGCGAAAAGCACTGATTTATAGGAAACGCGGCACATTAAGGCGGATAAATTGTACTTTGAATTTAAATCCGTGGCTACTACGTTACCCGCTATTACGAACAGCAGGATATCGTCGTGAATATAAATAACGATATAAATAATAGAAATATTAAAATGATAATAACAGATGCAACGAAATAAACTCGATTGAACACATTATCGCATGTTGCCCGAAATACCAACGCCAAAGAAGGTCCTACCAAATCAACGAAAATCCTAAAGAAACGACTCGAGCTGTAAATTGATGCTCAAGCGCGTCCACCTTCTCGAAACGTCTTAATATTTTTTGTTTCATTCGATCCAATATGTTTGTCTTTATCTTTACGTAAATTACCAATGACTTCGATGAATTAACGCAACAGAAAAATTTGAGATAAAAGGCAGAAAAACCCAGTGAGGATTGAAGTGAGAGGAAGAGGACGCTGATCGAATCGCGCGATTTATAAATCACGAGAATCGTTCCCATTATCAAAATATTCCAGCAACAGGAATATCCGGCATGTTTATAGGTGGAATGTCCAAGCATGGGAAGAACCGTTGGCTGGCCGTAAACTCGCAAGGCCGGCTTGAATATGAAAGAATATAAATTATACCACGTTGGCTCCGGTCGCGGGTAGAGAACGAATCGCCGAAAAGGTTTTGCTGACTCGTACGGCCGAGAGAAACGCCGCTTTTGGCCCGCAGGGCTTTTAATACCGCGTTCTCCTACACCTACAGCTTCGCCGGGAAATTAGTTTTTCCCCAACGTTCATCCCGCCCCCGGCCTCTCTTCCTATCCCTCGCACTGACGTATTACCCTTCGACCTTTTGTCACGCGCGACCTCCTTCCTTCCTTTCTTCTCGCTGTTTTTTTTTTTTTTTTTCACGGCCACACGACAATGAAATACCAAGAGTGACGCCATTCGTTGACACGCGCGATTTCCCACGCAACTCGTCAACGTGTCCTCCGCTTCCGTCACTTGGTCGCACCTTTTCATCGTTTCATTAGCGTCTTTCGGTGTCTCGTTTACCGCCGATTAGTTCGTCCGATTCCGTTCCGGTATCTTTGTTATCGCATCCGGCATCTCGTTGTTCTACTTTTTCATCCACGACCCCATTGTTCATCTTTCTTTCGGCTTCTGTCAGCCGCGCGCTAATGGCTTCGTTTTCTACGTGTGTCGTCACGGCGCCCAGACCGCTGGTTCACAGGCCATCCTTGCCATTGTCTTTGATGTCGGAGAATATCTCTGTTCGATGATAATGCTACTGACAATCTAGCGAGTGGAAGCTAAGGGAATAATATGAATAAAAATAGTCGTGGAAGAGACCGTATATTTTTTATATTTGAAATATTATAACAAATATGTGTTATTAGTAAATATCGCGACGACCAACAGATAGCAATATTTTTAACAAGGGCGATTGGAAAAGTACAAGATACAACTTAGCGGTACGTATTTAGATTTTTATGACTGACTGTACAATGCAGCGTAATAAATAGAAGATGCGCCGAAGAAAATTGAAAAAGGGACGCTACTATTCACACAGAATTATTTTACTATTCTTTAACTGAACTTTTTACCAGCAATCGATCTATTCGTTCCAGACTCACAATGATTGCGTTACACAATCTGACATGAAAATGAGCTAAGTACCATGCTACTGATACTACGATACATAAAATATCGAAAGAACGATTCAAAAGAAACGAGACCACATTGTTACAAATGGAAAAATCTACGCATAATAGAATATATTCGACTAATTTAACGTTCGTATAGTAGAGACTGCGCGTAACGAGCAAGTTGATTAGCGCTTACGTGCGAGCGGATATCTCGTTTTATTAACCCCATCCCGAGCTTAATCTCGACTGGCTTCATCCTCGTCTTACAACATTCTTATCGCATATTCGTCTAGTCGGTTCGTCGTTGTTTTTCTCCGGGCCCATATATCTTGTCTGTTTCATTCATTATCCTGATGCTGTCAACGCGTCCTCGTTATTCTGTCACTTGGTCCTCATCGTCCTGCCGATCCGACATCAATGGACGTCAATGGCGTCGTTTTAATCGCATCTCTGCGAACGAAAGCTCCCTTTCATCCCTTCGCCGTCGTGTAATCCCGGTCGCGTCGTTAATCACGAAAGACGCGAACACGAAGTCGTACACAAAGACCGATAGCCAGCGGAAAATAATGAAGGGTTTCGAGATAAATATTAGATGCAGCGGGGTAAAACGACGGATGGCAATCGAAGTAGGTTCGAAGGAAAGTTGAAAAGGACGGAGAAGTCCCGATACAATTGACAACGAGTAAAGGATCGTCCCTGTTCCATATAAATTGACGGCGAGTGCATTGTTTTCCAGCAGATCTTTGTTTGGAAGTGATGTGGCATCCTTTTTTAAGGAGTTTGATATTTTAGTATGTAGAAATATATAATTTATATGCAGGAAATAAATAAATAAATAAATAATATTTAGCGAGTATATATATATAATTGGATATTTAGAAATTACTTTTTTTAGGAGATTAGTAATTTAATAGAAATTGTGTAAGTTTACAAGTTCGTCGACTGTTGCTCTTCTGTAATCTTCTTCTTTGTCGTAAGAAGTTCCTTTGTGACTACACTGCTACTTTCTTCTTCTCGCGTAAGTCTCGCATTGAGAAATGTATTCGACCAAATCTGACGGACAAAAACTGCATGGACTTTGGATTGGATTAACTTTCGGAATGACGCGCAATTTCGTAAAGTGCACTTCGCAGCACGCCAATGGGAGACACACGCAGGGACGTTCTCACACGATGTAAATCATATATGGCAAACCATAAATCATTTAATCCACATCTCGCTACATTTTCTGATGGAAATCGCGAAAAGTAATCGTCGACGATAAATAAAGCGATAAAAGTTTATCGATTTCGTCGCAAATGGAATGAGAAGATGGAAGGTAAACGCAAGTTCGAAAGATTTTTTCAAATTCCTTTAACAATGCCAAATAATCAAAATGCTAGACATTACGTTTCGAACATAAATGTCATCGATCGATAGTCGCAAATTTTAAAGAAGAGCTAGTAATTTATCGTAACGCGAAACATAACATACCAGAACGATTGCAAAATTATTGTTAAACTTCCATTATTAAATATTCTATTGTACGAACAATTTAGAAGCTATATCGATGAACTGTGTAAATAATAAAGTAGTGAAAGACGATTACAGACTTAATTTCTCATTTTTTATGCCGGCTCCTAACGTACGTAATTCGTTGCTTCGGAAATTCATCGCTGATATCGATTAGTAGCTCCTCGTAAAATATAAATCCACTTTCTACAGTTATGGTGTCCTTTTCCATTTCTTACTTCATGAACCTGCTTTCGTCCGCCACTGTGCACGCGAAAGCACCGATAGTCCTAGCGTCAACACGCATAAACTTCCACGATCTGCTTGTAATCCTCTGCTCTCGTCTATTATAACATAAAGACCGTGCAGACGCAATAAAACTCTCGAGTCTTTCATTCGGCAGCTTGATATCTCCGAGAGAGATCCGATTATCGCTAAAAAGCATGTTTCGTTCTGCGACTACGAGTCTCGGCAAATATTAACCTTTCGAGGGGAACGATTGGACGTGACGCGTTCTACCGATGTGCAGTCTGAACGAGCGGCGGAGAGGTTCCTAAGAGGGTAAATCTTTCCTCGTGCCCGTGGATGATGCGAAATCGCGATCTTTTGGCCAATGTCAACCGGGAATAGAAGGCAAAGGAGGAGAAACGAGGAGGGAGTGGAATACGGTGTTAGCTAGACTATGTTCACCGATGAAAGCCGCTGACCCCAATTTCGATTCAGTTCGCTCGCAGCACTCGGCGCCACATTGTCCCAGGATCTCGAGTGCCCTTTGTACTCGTCGACTCTCCATCGGCGATATCCTCATCGTTCTAGTCGCTGTAATCGTCCTCGTGGCTCCTACCGCTTAGTCGTTCCCTCTTGTAATAATAACACACGAGCTCCTGTCCTACGGCTTGGCGTTTCGACGTCGACTCTCTCTCCCTCCCTCTCTTCGCCCGTAATAATTGCCCTCCTGATTTGATTGTGTTTTAGGAGAATTTGAACGACTCCGTTCGATGGCAATTTATGTCGAGTGTGTGCACGTATCAAAGACAGGGAGGGTTAAGTGGCTATTTGGTTAATTCGCGCGTTGTAACGTTATAACGTGGATCATGAATGCCAGGCATCACTGACTGTTGAGATTGTAATTTGCTTAGCTTTCGGTAGATGGTTCGTGGACTATGATGAATTTTCTGCAGCAATGTATTTCATATTTTTGTAAATGTAATTAAGGGAACGGGATTTAGGCGAGAACTTGTTTCTCTTGTTAAACGTTATAACGAGTACTATTTCTTTCGATATTTTATATATTTTTGCCGTAAATGTATAAAAATTCGTAGTTTATTCGTTGGTTAGATTGGTAAGCGGCTTTAATTATTTTGTTATTTTTGCAAAATTGAGAGGAATGCTTAGATACAGTGTAAATTAATCCTTTATATGAATGTGAATATTAATATGCAAATATAATAAGTATAAATATATAGGTACATGTAGTGGGATATAAAAATTGTTGATATTATTACGAGCGTATATTCGTATTACTTTTCATATCGATATAATGTGTATTAACAAAAGCAACGAAGACGTATACATATTATATTTTAGTTTCGTTGATCGACTTTAATTTCCTGAAATACTTCGTAAGAAGATGCTTTATATTATTTTTTTATTGAACAAACGACTAATCATATATATGTAAAATAAGTACAACGATCCGGTGAACTTTTAAAAAAGTAGTGTTGATATCGCACGAAGCACAAAGGCGTCATCCCTTACAATAGCGACACGGCTAAAGTCGAACAAGTTAAGCTTGGAGAATCCTACCTGACTCCTTCCATTCACGAGACATTAAACTGACAGTTTTCCATTTGTTACGTTTGCTTTGAAATTCCCTTAATGACAAAACTTTCGAAGATTCTGCGGAGGTAAAAGGCATAAGTGACTTCTTTTCCTGCAACTGCGAAGAATTTTTTGGATGAAGAAACCTCAAATCTTTTTGATACCAAGAAAAGCGTCACTCCTGTGAAATATTATCATATCGATGTCTTGGTAATTTAAAAAATTCACAAGAGAAGTTCGCAAAATATAAGATTTACGAGATATATCGCGAATCGTTAAATAATTTTATTGATAAAACTAAAATATTAGATATATGAAAATAAAACAACAAATTTATTAATTTTACGACGGAAGGATTCGAAGGATTGAATGAAAATTTAATTACGTACTTCACATTGTAGTAAAAACAAAGAGGAAACGTTTAACGCGTAATATAATTTTTGCTTTTCCTATTCTTCGTATATAAAATTCACTTGCTTGTTTCATGTTGTCTTAATATTTTTCAAGTCGGTGTTAGGTTCCATTTATGTCGAATGTAAAAGCAAACTTACGTTTATTATTCACGGTGCGTTTGATACGAGTTTCATGCTTAGCTAACGTTTCGAATCTTTTGCTTTTGAACGGACGCCAAGATATGGTAATAACGTAGAAAGATTCATGCATGTTTATGAATACTAAATCTGAAGCACAATGCCCGTCTAAAACCTAATAATCCTAACCTGACCATTTTAATAATGTCGCTGAATTTAATGCGCATTTTCCCGATAACCGATATCTGTGTAATCTCTTGCGTCCGAAGACCCTGGCATCAGACCGCATTAGCATCATAAGAATGTACATTTTAATAACATCCTATGCACTGGAGTCGAGAGTAAATGGAATTTAATAACGCAGTTTTGACAAACGACAGCCACGCACACTGATATTAAATTCTGTCCTCTATTTTTTATTAACCTTAGCAAACTCATTATTGATTTTAGAGAGACCGACTAGAAAGAGAATTGTATCGAATCGAACACGTCGATACATCACGATATGCCGACGATATAACCTTTATATCGATATTTTCGGTGTTCTCATAAATGGAACAAAATTCATGACCGGGGCAGAAATTAACAAATTTCACCAGCACTAGAAACAGTGTGTCTTGTACGTACGACTGTATTCGAATGATAGAAATTTTATAACGCGTACAGTGTGCTACTCTGTACGTAATAACGCGTCACTTAGATTTCCCTTAATTTTATATATAAGAAGCATAATGAAAATTGTGAAAAATGTATCTTATAGTCGGCTGATCGAAACACGCCTTTGATCAGCGTACATTTCGTGTTCGCTTAAAATTTGGAAACTCGAGTTACACCATATCGAGTCTATGAGAGCTCAAAGCAGACGAGATAATCGAAGGAAATCGGATTGGTTATCGTATGGTGGATTCGGCGTTTCCATGGGATTAGAGGTATCGGATCCAGGGAACGAGTGTTCGATTAGAAATAAACGAAACAGTCTGGTACCGTTGGAAAATTCGATTGGTGAAATAATCTGGCGATGTCGGGGCGGCCGGGCAATCCGCTGGAACGAGGACGTCGACTACGGAAAAATCAAAAAATGAACGATCGTTGAAAGTTCGTTAATCTTTCGAGAGAGCGAAAATGTAACGGCACTCTCTCGAGTGCCGCCTCGTCATTAATCACCCCACCGCCTCTTCTTATCGAGCTCGCAGCTCTAGGATTCAATAACGCGGTGGCCGTAATTTCGCGGGGGTTATTAGGGACAGAGGGAAAGAGAAAAAGAGAGAGAGAGAGTGACGAGAAGAGGGCGGCAAGAAGGGAGGAAGAGGATACCCCTTGAAAATCGTTAATCGAACGTACCGGAGATCCGGATACGTTTCACGAGTTTCTTTCCGACCTGGAGATCGCGCTTTTTTCGCGGTGATGCGGCTAAAAATCTGCCGAACCTCTCCTCGTCCATCCCCTTCCTCGCACCACGATCACACCCCGTTAACGATAACTCGAACGTGACTAAGAGGAGTCGTTCGCCGTCATATTTTTCAATAGCCGTTATTTTTCTTCTCGATGTTGTAAATTTTGCAGGACTAGCTCTACAAGCTTTCCTCGCTTAGCGCTTTTTCACGGTCGCGAAGAGAGATGGAGCAGGAGTAAACAAGTACTTTTCTGAAAAATTATCACAATTAATCGAATAACATGGAAGTAGACTATTGGCGAGTGTTTTTCATTGTTTTAGAAGATACAACGAATAAAAAGTTGATTTAGTGTAGCATTTATTTTGCAGAAAAAAGGCCACTTTCTTATCATTTTTAACAGTTTGAAATAACCATTTTCATCTGGTTTTAATAACTCGCTACCTAAAGAAGTTATCCGCTACAGGCTTATCCGCTTTTTAGAAAAGTATGCTCTTACGTTTCATCTCGATTAAATATTAGCCTACTTTCGTTGCCCAATTACGTTACACGTTACGTTATGACAATTATTAATTAATTAGTCCTTCTGTTGTATAATTTATAACGGGTCTATCCTAGTCTATCATAAAATTCATAACGACGTGTATTAACAATAAAAAGAGAGGTGGCATGAAAAGTCTGGCTGCGAGGAGTACAGAAACGTAACGAGTAAGAGGGAAAAAACTTGAGTGTAAAGAAATAACTAGCTCGAAGCAAAATTATTTCGAGACGATTGTAAAAGACGAGCGTATCTTGCATCATTAAGTTACATAATTGGGTTGTTCTGGAAGTCACAGGTCTTTCTACGGTGGTTTCATCCTTTCTTCCCCTTGACTTTTTCCAGTTTACGTTTCGCGAACCTCTGGAATGAAACTTTACACTGCTTCACCGTCTTGTCCTCTATTACGCGTTTAAAATTCTATTCGAAACTCTTTCCAATTGTACGAAATATTTTAATAAGATCAAAAAATTCATACTTTATTATTATCATTCTTGAGTTGCGCTCTCGAGCTTAAGTAACAAGCGGGTTACTAATATAGCGAAGAAAGACAGAAAATGTGTACGTATCGTGTGAACAAGACGGACAATTTTAAAACGATGAACATTCTTTTTAATAATACTTTTATGGAAATATAAGATATTTTTGTTATCGTTTCATTATACATCCATATCGTGGACGAGGGGCCTGGGGGGTGTCGAGCGAATTATAAACAAGCGGTTGCGGAACATGTGCGTGGTGGGGCTAAGACAAAAGACACGAGGTTAAGACAAAAGACAAGGGGTTGCTAAGGGACGATAAACGAAGTAACAGTCATTGTGAGTTGAGAATTGCGTTGTCGAGAGAATGTGGTCCGCGTGAAAGAGAACGTTGGACCCGTGGTGACGATAATTGCAAATTAACAATCTAGTTGTCTTAATTATAATACGTTATTGTGATTAGTTCACGTTAAACAACCACCGTTTCCTGTTTAACCAACATCTGTTTAATCCATTTATTGTAAATGAAGTAATTGTAGTAAAGATCCTACAATAGCATTAAAGTGTGTGATTTTGCAAATTAATTTAATTTCTTTAGGCGTTAACAGTGGTGGTTACTATTAATAAACGCGGCCTTCTTATTCCACCAAATGTTATGCATCCACAAATCACCACGTGCTTGACAGTAGCTTGTGGATTCTGGTGGAGGTCAGTACTCGCCTTTCGTCACTCGAATCTTTTTCCATCCGATCTGAAAATGTTAAATCCGCTTTCATCAGGTTTCTTCGACCATATGGTTGCTTGGCTACGTCAACATCTTGCATGAGCGACAACGTAAACGTTACATTTCTCGCAAATCGTAGTCTATAAAAGAAATAGAAATAGAAATGGCGACAAAAAGATTAATACCTCTGGCAAGTCAATTCTTGAAATTTCTTCTCGCAAAATAACCGAAGAAAAAAAAAAACAAAAAGAAAGGAAATTAAGCGTTAACGCTCTAGATGAGTTAATCATCACACTTACTATTAGACATTTCCATAGGAATTATCCTGTACCTATTCTACTAGCCTTAGTCGACTACTGTGTTTTATCAGCACGTTAATTAACATAACTTTTGGATTATAAATTAAAGTAGAAAAAGCTGCATTCCTCACAGCCGAACAAAATCCTAAATTATACAAATTTACACAGCGCTCATCGTCCAACCTTTTTCCACTCCAAAAACTTTTTTTCCTTCTCCGAATCATCTCGCATAAACAGCTCGTCTCATTTACACATTTCGCATTTAA
This sequence comes from Bombus fervidus, assembly GCF_041682495.2. Classification (NCBI taxonomy): domain Eukaryota; kingdom Metazoa; phylum Arthropoda; class Insecta; order Hymenoptera; family Apidae; genus Bombus; species Bombus fervidus. Next base: position 5,849,849 of record NC_091530.1, on the reverse strand, counting down.
CTTGAAAGCACAACAGCTTTCCCAGCGACGAAACCGACAAAAAAGAACTGCGAGAAAGGCAAAATTCTGGGGAGAAAGTTGTTCGACATCGAAGAAAGGCGAAGATAGTTTCGAACGGTTTTGAAGGAAACGTCGTGGAGAATAGCGAAAGCGGTCGTGAAGAAAGCGGCGGATAAGTGGCTGGTATCGGCCGTGCTTTTTGCCACGGCCCGACAGATCGCTAAGGCGAGGGTGATTTCCGGGCGCGAAGTTTAAAGCGGCCCCACGAGAAATGCGGTCGACGATCGCGCACGGTGTTCTATTCCCGTGGAAAATGCGACAGGAAATAGCCGAGACGAAACTGGCCTCGGTTAGCTATGCAAATCGACGAAAACGTGCTGTATCAAACGACGAACGAGGACGCAACTCGCGTGATAGAGGAAGACGGAGAAGGTTCTTGCAAAAGCGGCGAGACGAGACGAGACGAGACGAGACGAAACGAAACGAAACGAAACGAAACGAAACGAAATGAAACGAAACGCAACGACCGGCCCAGACGAGGGCCAATGCCAAGTACTCGAGATACCGCGAAACGGTTGACAACGCCGCACCAGCTGAAACCTTGGCGAGGACGAGAATGTTTCTCCTTTCGAGTTACACCGTAGTTGCGCCTCTCGAAGGAAAAATACACAGGCTCGCGAAAAGTATTCCACGCTTGTAGGCACGTTTGACGATTATATACAGGGTGTTACCGAACTGGTGGTACAAGGCGAAAGAAGGTGGTGAGTCTACACGGAGAAACAAGTCGAAAGTGCAGAGTGACATTTTATTGTCCAAACTTTTGTTTCCCAGAGAATCGAGTTCAAAGATTCGCCAAATATATTTGAATTTGGCTAGTTATCGGCTAGGTACGAGTAAACGATCGGTAGAAGGCCATTCTAAGTGCGAAAATAAACGAAAAACATGGAATAATATTGTTTTTGTTTAACGCTTCATCTTCCGCGAGAAAATTGCATCTAGCACGCGCCTGTGACAAAGTTTCTCATTTATTTTCCTCGGGAACAAAGCGTTTTGTGAGAAAAATTTATTACGCATTTTCGACTTGTTTTCACGCGTAGAACGATCTCCTATTGACTATTTACCTTTGGCCAGTCCGGAATTAGCCATGTTCAAGTATACTTGACAGATTTCCGAACTGAATTTTCTCGAAAATAAAGCTTCGTAGGAAAATATGTCATTCTATATTTTCGACCTATTTTTCATGTAACTTCGCCGCTTTCGATTTGTGTCGTCAGTTCGGTAACACCCTGTATTATGTATTGCATTGTAACATAAATTCATCCTGTTTCTATACACGTGATACATATATCGCTACAAGTATTTGGACACTTCTGGTGTTGGCTCAATACGAATGCTTTCCACTGCTTCTATCTTTTTTAATTGTTTCGTCGTTAATGCTCAATTCGTTGAAATCAAATTTATATAATATATAATTTATATAAATAAAGTAAAATAAGTTTGAGTTTTGCAGTGATTGTAACAAGTAGATGTCTGTAATATTATGTGACCATAATATTTATGCTCCACAGCGTATATTATAAATATACAAACGTGAAAACGGGACGAATTTACGTTAGAACTCGATATGTTATATGAAACATTTGGAAGTTTCATTAATATTGTTACGAGACTCTACTATCATGATCAATATGATCAAGTTTGGAACAGATCTGAAAGGAAATTTTGCTTTTTGTTAATTACTGATGGAAATAAATTTCCTCTGAGCTTCTTGTAAAAAGGAGACGTTAAAAAAAAATCACTTTAAAAAGTCATGCAGGATAAAAACAATCATTTGATCGATTTATGTATAGAATTTATACTTTTGAATTTTATTGCTCCTTGTTATTTTCTGAACAAAAACAATTGAACATAGTTTCGTAATGAAAATCAACAAGCTTGATTTGGCTGTGATTTTTAATTGTTTCAACCTGTACCGCCATTTGATCAAAAGTACACTCGATCCGTTATTTCGTGCTTTACTCGAAACATATTTCATTATTCCTTCGATTCGTTCGTTTCGTTTTATCGCGATGCATCAGGTGAAAGGTTATTTTTTACAGCTGTTATTTTTCGAGTAGAGCGTTGTATAATCGAAAGACGAACTGACAAACGAATATCTAATATCGAATTCAGAATCGAATATCAAATATCCACGGACGAACGAATATCGAATATCGAATTCAAAATCGAATATCGTAAAACAAATTCATCTCTGATAAAGCGAAACTAATGACTTTTGTCCCTAGCAAATATTATTGAATGCTTTAAAAACAAAATTATTAAAATAAATATTGCCAACGCGAGTAACATTGTCAAAATTCGAATTTACATTTCATTTATCAAACGATGAACTCTATTAACATTCGCCGTTGTCACCGATAACAAAACAAACTTTCTGCTTAAACCTCATCGATCACGAGTGATTGCCATCACGGTAAATGTGTCAAGATCGTACGATCTATAATTACTTGCATTTACGAAACTGTGGCTACGTTTAATGTGAATTAAAAAGAAATTTTCAAAGGTGCAAAAGAGAGAAAGAGTGAGAGGAAGAGAGAGAGGGAGGATGAAGCAGAGAGGAGAAAAGGAGAAGGTAGAAAAATTCGAGCGTGGAAGCCACGAGACAAGACGAAACGAGACTGGAGTATCCGAGGGCCAATGCCAAATCTCCGACACGGTTGACAACCCCGTCCAAACGAGACACGAGGACGAAGACGAAGAAAAGGAAAAGGAAAACGCGCAGAGGAAGCGCGCACGCGAAAAGTTTTAGGCTTCGTTCATACAAAATATAGACAATAATAAAATTACAATAAATTAAATTTCTACTGATATATCGCCACATGTACTCAACGTTTATCGACCGTATACGCTTCATTACTGTCTCATTTTGCAATTCCCATGGAATTTCAATTTCCCACGTGGCCAAACTGCCCCACTCTGTTTCACATACTAGACAGATATCCTCGTTTCTGTCCGATTTTGTAATTTCTATGAAATTTCGATTTTCCACGTTGACAAACGGCAACACTCTGTTCACACATCGAACGAATATTCAAAATTCTGTCACATCTTGCGATTACTGTGGAATTTCGATTTTTCACGTTCACGAACTGCCCCACCGTGTTCACACGCTAAGCGGATATGCTCGTTTCTGTCCTATTTTGCAATTCTTATGAAATTTCAATTTTCCACGTTCGCAAACTGTGCCATCCTGTTCGCACACCGAGCAAACGTCTTACGTCGCGTCGTCGTCGTTGCAAACTGCAAATGATTTCCAGAACGGACGAAACAGGAGAAAAAGCGTTGGCCACTAGGGGAACGACCTTCCGAAACTTTCCTGACGTTTCCTCGCGGCTCATTCAACGCGCACGCAGAAAAAAAGAGTCCGCGTTCCCGTGTCGCTCGCGTGAAACAGAACAGAGGGATGGCGAACGGAAAAGAAAAAGACGAGAGAAGGAAGAGGAAAAGGTAGAGACAGTAGCTTCGACCATTTGGGAAATGAAATGCTACGGAATTGGAAAAGTTTAAATGCGCCGCGCGAGAACGGTTACGGAAATCGTCGTCGTGATTCTCTTCCCCGAAAGAAACGGATTTTCGAAGCGGAAGCGTATTTTGACGATGCGCCGCTCGATTCGCCAACGATCATCGCCATGCTCGTTAAACGCTGAAACGGCGAAAAATATTCTTTGTTCCATCAGCTATCTGCTATTTCCGCTGCACAGCTCGCGATAGGAATAAGTTTATTCCGTGGAGAATACATCACGGAGAAGGGAATAACATAATTAAAGGTAAATGAAGGTTTGATTGCTTCGTTGTATATTAAGCTGCTTACCAAAGCGCATTCGATTGCTTATTCTCTATTCTATCTGATACGTACAAAACGAATATTTACGAGGCATAGTGGCGAGTTTATTTAATGCAAACGCGCAACGATCTTAATGTATTTGCGGAATAATTGTATCGACGAAAGAGGTAGAGTCTTAATAGATGAAATTGGAACGTGGCACTTTAAGTCTTAAGTAGAATTGTTTGAAATGAATTTTCACTAAATTGAGAGAAACTTCATATTGAGATACGTTTTGTTATTTGCGAATAGATATAATATTTAATTTTCATTTTGCTATGTCAATATTCCAAATGCTACCGGAGCGTGAAATATTCTAACGTAAAAGGTGACAATAAAATAACGACAATTATATGCGCAAAGGTAACGTACACAGTGTAACATAGAAATGATACCAAGGGAAGTTTCATTCGTCGCGTAAAAAAATCTACGTAGAGGTTTTATTTTTTAACGGAAGAAGAGAGTTTAATACTTCGCGTAGTTAACGCTCGAAATTAATAAGAAACGCCTCTAGAATCAGAAATGTAAAGATCTCGCGAAACAGCACGAAGATTTCTGGTCTCGTCGTGAACGTAGCTTAATGTGAAGTCGTTTAAAAGCGATGACGAAGGTGGTGGTTGTAGGAAGATAGAAAGAAAGGGAGCAAGAGGCGCGAGCTTCAAGACGGAATCCTCATGGCTGACTCAGAGTCCGAGACTTAAGTCAGCAACTATAAGCACGGATTTCTATTCTTGGCGGTCTCAGTCAGTCGCGGACCCCCATGGACTCTCGCTCGGCGCTCTCATTGCACATCCCACAGTCTCTTTCCTCTCGCAGATCTTCCATTCTGATGTAATGAAAAGTTTCATCGGGTCTCTCCTCCTCGTTTTTCGTTCTTTTCGATCGCAAACAAAATACTTGTGTTACGAAGTACGGTGAAAAATTGCTGATCATATCGTGCGATGATAAATAATTTTTAGTTGGAAATTACGACTGACTAACAGAATAAATTGATAATCACAGTACGTAATAACGAGCCATGAATATTTCATCAATAAGCTTCGAAAAAGTTTCATAAATAGAAAAGTACGGTCGAAGATAGTTCATACTTTTGTATATGTTAGTAGCCTTATCGCGATCCGTTTACACTCTAGACGTTTAATTAGTCTTTGGAGTCTAAAATTGAGTCTCTGCATTATTAATAAATATTTGACCTTGTTAAGATCTCTCGGTTAGTTTTTTGATAAAATCGTGCTTTTCTATTGTTAAACGATTCTTTCGATTTCGGAGAAATATGTATGCTAATGTATATATGTATTTGTTATCGATGTATGCGATCCCTTTTCGCAAATAAATATAATTTCAAAATAAACAAGCATATTTAGTCCATGTGCGCTTACTTATGTATGTCATAGAATAATAAATTTTTGTATATTTGGTATATTTTTAAATTCGTTCAAGCTTTATCAAATATTTTGTACAAGTGCGGGACTAAAGCAAATATTTGTGGAAGTCAGGAGGGCGGCCGAGTTTCTCTTTTCGTAATATTAAAATAGAAAGTAAATTTATAGATCTATAGAGTCGTGCCCTCGAAAAGATTTGAATTCGATTGGCAGTCGGTCGATTCGAGTTTGATCGATGGTGGCCACTTCAAGAAAAGTTACACCGTCGGGTTCTACGAATTTTGCCGATAAGAGCAAGTGACTCGAGTGTTTGGCAACCCTGAGAAAGGTACTTGAAATTTTGCCACTCCATCGAAACTCGGATAAATAAAAAGTCTGCTTTAATACTATTCCACTTTCTAGAAAAAATTAACTATACAGCCTGTTAACTAACTAACGAACTAACAGTTAATTTATTATCTCTAACCTCGATTTCCAACTCTCTTTTTTTCCCAATTATCGATCTTTTTACTTTTCCATTTTTATTGAAACATTTTATTTCGTCTTTACATACGTTCAACCTTTATCATTAATTTACCAAGAATATTATTTAATATTCGATGCAACGTCCTATTGATTTCACATTTTATTTGTTCAATAACATAATCAACAATTCAGAATTTACGTAATATGTTTGAATGGAAATTCCGAGAGAAGTAATTCAGCTACCTACGAACAAAAATCTCGACTAAATCTTAACTGAAGCTGCATATTCAACCCCGTTACAGTCTCCGTGTCCTTTCTAGAGCGATAGCCATTTTTCTTTTGTCGAATAATTTTTCCAATCTCATAGAATTACGATACAATAGTTATCGACGTACCTAATTTCTTTGCAATTTCGCTTTAAGACATTTTCCAAAGCGTACAAAATTTCTTTACGGAATTATCATTTATTTAAATAAAACAAGGGTGAGATTAAACTACATGTAACAGTTTTAGAATCACAGGCTAAACGAAAGTTAACTGTAACATTTACTATCGACTGATAAATTTTCTTCGCGATAAATGTTTAGTGAACGTGTGACAGAAATTCGTCAAGAAGTAAAAAGTATAAAAAAAAAATCCTAAAGATCTACTTTATACTTGGATCGATACGTCTTAAGCTGCCTAAAAGCTCGTTCGCTTTATACCTTGAATTCTGACGCGCATTGACGTCCCAGTTGAGTCAAAGCTCGCGTACAGCTTAACCTCTTACCTCTGCCGTTTATTTTTAACAAGAAGATTCTCTCCTCGTCGCTCGTAAGAGGCTTTTCCGGTTCTTCTCGCCGATATCGTGGCTATTCCGATTTCTGCTTATTCGTATCGACGCGACGCCACGGCGCGGCCTTAATTATATCGAACTCGATGCACGAACAAATTCGTTGCGGTGGCGGGCCGATATCGAAAACGCGCGCGACACAGTAATTAACTAAATTAACATTTAAAATTTAATTCACTCCGAGTATTTGCATTTTACAAATATCGGTAATCACGTATTAATTTTACCATTAATCCGGAAAGTAATAGAGTATTCGTTATAGACTTTACACGATCCATCGGAGGCTACAGGTTTTCCAAAGTTTTCGAGGCTGTAGTTTATATCTGACAAGATATAATCTGATTATAAAATTACAGATAGGAGATCCTTATCCTGTGATTTCCCTATTTTTATTGCAGGATATTATACTTTAACGTACGATAATAAATTGATCTGTAGAAGTTGATACGCGATGACAAGATCGATATTCGTTGTGTCTTGTTGAAATTATTCTCGAATTATCGAATATTCGACCTCTATGTCGGATAACGAAGATCCTCTTTAAGCTAATAGAGAAATTAGATGGATTCGAGTAATTATATCTAAAATCATACATCGTATATCGACAAATAACGTTTATAATATATGATTATATTCCTATGATATACGACCATTTCTAAGCTACAAGTCACATAAAGAAGACCGTTCTAAACTAAGAGAAAAGCTGTATCGAATAGCGTTTTCCACCGTGATATACTACTATCGAATTCTTTCAACACAGAGATAATAAAACACGTAATTTAATGACGTCAAAAAGACAGCAACTACTGCTTCGATTCGTCGACTTGCAGTTCGTTGGTAGGTTTTACTAAAGGCTACTGTTACTACAAGGTCTTACTGTCAGTAGAAACGGACGGGAGTAATCAGACACTTCCAAACATTAGGGTAATGTAGATAGCACGAGGCTGAGTATTCTGTAGCGTAATCGATCGTGTTCTCAACGAGATTACCCGACGACGTTTCTGTTCGACGTTCGGGCAATTTCATCAACATCGTGATAAAACAAATAGAAAAGGAGGAGGAAAAAGAATGGCCACGCGTCGAAGAGAACTCGCTGTTTGAAAGTGGTAACGAGAGGAAACGTAATTTTCGGAAGTGCACGCGGCGATATCGTATCTGTGTTTATCGAATTCTGTCGAGCTAAAAGAAGAAGCAATTCTAGATTAAACCCTACGAAGGACGCGTATAATGGCGGGAGTGTTCTGCGGCGCAGTCACTGTTTGACTAACCCAGTTTCGGCTCAAAAATAGCCTTGCTTCGTACGTTTTGTACGCGCGTCGTTACGATGTTTTTCTCTTTCCGATATTTCACGAAATTTTGTCAAATATTTCAACGACGATCGACGATGTAACGGCGGCCACGGGCCACCTGCATCGCAACGTAGCCGCCTTTTGCCGTTGATTTCCACCTGCGCGCACGGATTTTCATTTTTCTGTCGAACGAATCGTTACTCTGCCGTTGCACTCCTGCGAGATCGATCGATCGTGGAAACTGTAAAAAAGGAAAATCCCATGCTCGCCGCGCGTGGACCGCGTTTTACCGATATTTCTTGGCATTTGTCGCACCAGCGACTCTCAAGCCACGCGATTTTTCAACCGTACAAAGTATCGAATTTGTTTGGAATTGTTTTACGATACAAATCGGGTATTGAATAATTACCGCTAGAAATGCGATTGTTTATGCTATTATGAGAAATTTAAAGATACCAAAACGCATAGAAAGCGCGTGATATGTCATATATAAAATATCCAAAGTATAGCACTCTTTATAATATTTCGGTTAATCGAATTACCGCTGCGATCCTACTCTTTTCATTGCATTATGAATTTCCATGAAAATTCCTGCTCTGGTCGTTACAGTACTTTAAATAAAATTGAAATACGTGTAGCATATATAGCAATTTGTAGATAATAATACGTACGTGTAAAATATACATATATATATGCATATTCAGAGTAAGTAATTATAGTTAGCTGAATAACTAGGTTAATACCAAATGGTCAGACAATAGCTAAACAATGAGAGTCAAGTACATATAGTTAGATAGATAGGCGATAGCTAGGTCAATATGTAACGAGATTAATAGTTGAGTAGTTTGATAAAAGAAGTGTTAGAATACAACGATATTACACACATAGACACAAATACTCTTATACAGACATCTACACAGGCATTTGAACAGGACATTTACACAGGTCATACTCGTTACTGTATAGAGAGTGGGGTTCAAAATATTTAAGGGATCATGGATTACTACCTACAGTCAGTCTGAGAGTAACAGGCCAACTGTCAACAGTCCATAAATTCTTTACCTGTATACTTAGTTAATTATACCATATCACTCGCTTGTATACATTGATTCTGTTGTTCTGTTTACTAAATATCACTGAATATTATTTTAACATAAACACTGTGTCTTCCACAGATTATTTATCTTAACTTTAAGATTAAATTCTAACGAGAAGTTTGTAAATATTTGTATCAGGAGGAAGCAGGTAAGACTGCAAGGCAATTAAAAATAACAATTTTAATTCGAGTCCCTTTTCACGACCGGAAGACTGAAAAAGTAAAGTATTAGGTTGTCCGGAAAGTGTCTTTCTTTCGCAAACGTGTTATTTTAGAACAGCGCACCTTTATACAAACGTGAAACCAAGTCTGTGAAATATCGTGCTGTTTATCTCAACAGAACAAATTGCATCGTACGTAATTCGACAAAATAATATAAAACAAAAAACGTCGTGCGTTTATTATTTCCTCATAAAACGAAAGAAACTTTTCGGATATATTATACCTATGTGCAATGCACACGATATGAAATTTTATTTAAATCGCTATACGCATGCAGATATAATTTTTAATGAAAAATGTTTAACTATTTAAGTCTGAACGAATCAGACGTTTATCGAAGTATTTCGTACGGTTTGTACAGAAACATTGGTGACTACATAAACGGTGCAATCCCTGGACTTAGTGACATAGTCATACAAGAAGCTTCCAAGCGAATAAAGTTTTCATGTCGAGTAAAAACATCGTTAATGGGTTTCGTTTATAGCAACGGATATAATATTTAGCTTCGAGCAATCTTTCAGAGTGGAATGATTTTAGCAGAATTTCCAGATATATATATTTATGCCCATTATAATAATGATGCTGTCTACTCAATTATTGTCTGATATTTTTAAAGATCGTCGCTGGTTGCTTAATTAAACGAATTTCATTTACATCGTGTAATAATTTGCTCATATTTTAAACACACATATTGCTGGATTTATTAATTGCAAAGAATCACGCGTGACTTGTAATTACGTCAAATATAAACGCGTTGAAGATCCATGTAAATAACATTTTGATTGCCATCGATCTTATTTTTTCATTGCCATTGATCTTACTTTTCCATTAATTTATACAGCTAATGAATTAATTGATATTTATACATATTGCACCGTATGAAATATAACTGTAATCGATACTAAAATAAAGTATTTATTTCACTTAATTGATTGCATTTATGATCAGTATATCAGACAATTGTTACGTTATATCATGACCTAAACGAACTTAATTAGTTTTCGCACAATAAAGAACGTACGTTCAACGCTCGAGAAATGTAATTCCCACAACGCGAAACAATGACCTAATGTGTTTTTTATCTCACGTTTCAAAACTAATTTTTCGATATCGTTGAACAAAATGCTATCTAAATACAGATTTGTTTCATTCTCTAGATTGTATAATAAGTATCTGACTTTGGACAATTCGGATACTCTTGCGCGTTATATGCAAGTTTCAACATATTCGTACATTTATAACACTGTTGAGATATGTATAATTTTCTCTGCTGGACTGGGTTAAATGCGTAGTGGGGATACTTGTATGTGAGTGTCAGTATGTGTGTGTGCGCAGCGTCTCAAAGACAAAAGAATGTAAACGTGCAGTCGGTTAAGCGTCGGGTATGGAAGAAAGTGCTGAGACGCGTGCAAGTATGTATCGATGAATATATGAGGAATCGTCCATGAAATAAATATGTTATTGTTTTAATATTAATCCTCAATATTAATTAAGTGTTCCTATAACATTATTTCGGCTTCAAAGATCCACAATTTCCAACGAACACAAACAATCTGCAATCTGACAATTAGCGTTCAACTGCTCCGAAAGCAAGCGACTCGCATCACAATAAGAGAGCGTCGAAAATTCTAAATTCCTGAATAAATTTTTACAGCTAATTACAGAGTTCGCGAATGTATAGAATACAGATTGCAAAGCACGAGTGAAGCTTCGATTTATAGACCGCAATTACGATCAATATAAGAACGAGTACAGCTGTAGGAAATTTTCTAAGAAGAAGGAAGATAGGAAAAGGATAATTGGAAAACGATCGAGGCTCGTAGCAATGGATTTTGGATCGATCGGTTTGTTTGCAAATGAAACGACGCGACGGCCAATTCAACGAATCGATTTGACGAGCAATCGCCCGTATCGCCTACGGCAGTTTGGGCACAATTTAGACTACCTTGCTATCTATACGCCCGCTCATTCTCTCCTTCTCTCCTCGTTCCTCCGACATGATTCCCGTATACACGTTCTCATCAGCCTGAAGACCGGTTATGCGACTGCAGTTGCGCCGATGCACGCTGCACGAGATGAATACAATTCGACGTGTCGTCATGGCGTCGTTAATTTTCCACTATGAAACAGTCTGTCGATAGACGCGTTCCAACTGTTCGTCGAAATCTAACCGGGCACACGAATTAATCGGTTAAAACAGTAATCTTGTCATTTCGAAGAATAAACCTACCGTTGTAGCATCCGCTTCGACATACATCATTTCGAAAATTTACTCATAAACTACCATTTACTACTATAATATCTTTCGAATTCAATTTTACGATATTTTGGAGAATTTCCATTAATACTCTTTCTACGTAATATTTTGAAAATCGACTAGCATTTCGTTTTATAACGATCCGAATATTTTGAGGTCTTATTGAGATCGGTTAATTTACTGAATAATAACAGGGGACTTTGTTGATTCGCGGTATACAATAGAGAGAACTGCAAGTATTGTATGCAGCACTTTATACCTCTACTATTTATCGTATGTATTATTCATGATTATTTTCTCGACAGTCATAGTTCGTAATTTAAATGTTGTAGAAGCATCAGATAGAACTTGCGTATAAGTAAGTAAGTGTAATTAAAAGATTGCGTCGACGCACCAGGTTATTATCAATTCGATGCCTTCCCTGGAATTTGCCATCTTAATTCGTTGTTCACTTATTCGCTCGATATTTCCCAAGTAAAAGATATGAAATGTACGATGCGAATATAAATTGGTTGCAGTACTTAGCGAACGAAACGAATCTCTATTTACGTCCCATTTTTCTAATTACGATGGTGAAAATGTGAAATTGCGTAACGATCCGCATAACCATAACCGTAAGTCACGACTTACGCGCAACAACAACTACAAAGGTTAGCACGCGTTATAAACACATTACGTCGTCGAGTATCCTTGAAATTGTTGCCGGTGCAACGTTATACAGCAAAACACAAATCATCGAAGCATGGAGCTTTGACGACAATCGCATAAACTCGCTGCAACACCACGTCACACGGATCGTGATCGTCCGTTTCGTAAGGACGATGATTGCACGGGGTAATATCTGGCGAATTATCAACGAAACCCGGATTCTGATTGGCACGGGGCCTGGTATCTGGCTACTCATCTTACCAGAGTGATCGTCGCTTTGTTTACAGACAGATGCGAAATCGCTGCTGTATCGCGGACTGCGGACCATTTGCAGCTCCGTAGATTGACGCTTCGTTGTCAACGAAATACACGTCAACGAACATCGCCGTCGCTGACCCCTTAGGGCTGTGTCGTCGCAACGCGACGCTAGCCGCAACGCGACGTCAGCCGCACGAACGCTGGCAATTTTCTAAAAACACGGCCGCCTTGCGCGTTTTAACGCGAAACCCACTCTGTTATTGTGCTTTTCGCCTTTACTTACCGTAATTGAAAAAGAAGATGACTTAACTAGGAGATCCGTGGTTCCGCGTAAAACCAGGGAAACGCGGTACAGCGGCCTTCAAACGAGTCAAAGACACCACATTTTTGAATAACTCTCTGATTAATCATAGGAAAGTGGAGGTACGCGTTCGGTATTGTGGAAATTGTTGGTAGTGAAATTACTCTTTTAATTTTGTACAAAGCGTTTGAAGTGTCTTTCAACGTGTTGTACATTTCTCTCTGTAAATAAGATTCTCGTTTCCACGCTTCTTTCGACAATTCTCTCATCGTCACCGGCGTTTTTCTACAACCGAAACGACCAAGATTCTTGAAATGTTAACCTGGTAATTTTTATCTGGTTACACTGAATATTAACAAAGAGGTTTGTTCTCCGGAATTCTCGTTCCTTGGATACTTTGACGCATATTCGTGAAGGAGTTTGTAACACTGGATCTTCGATCTTGTTCGTACGCTCGTTGAGCAAATCGTAAAATATCTCGTAATCGACGCGACGATCATTTTGTCACAGTACGATGAGGTCCAGGAAAGAGATAATTGAAAACATAAAAAACTTAGTATTCCACGCTTGTACGTACTCTTTATTTTATTCAAACACTAGTTAAACTGTAACTAAACTAACGGATAAGCAGGTATTTTTCAAATTACATAAACCCCTAAATAGGAAAATATTAATATAAATCGACTTCCAATGGATTCTGTTCTAGCCTACACGATTTAATATCTCCACTTTCATAAAAAAATTTTTTACCGTCGCTAGATGTTAATTCTTTTTCAAAAAAAAAAAAAAGAAAAAAATACTGCCGCAGCGTATCGATCGTGGTAAAAGGGTGACCGATCGCGTAAAAATAATAAACGCGTCAAAACTAATGGTCACGATCGACGGAGTTGAGTTAAATCGAGGTGAATCAACGCATTCCTGGCGGCGGGCTTGATTTACGACTCGCTATTAGCCGCGTGCTTTCCCTGCCTCTGCCCCACGGCTCTGTCGCGGTGACTATATCGAAAAAACGGGGACATTTTTCTTCGAGTTCCCGTCCCTTCCGCGTTTTGGTACCGTTCCGGCAAAGGCCGCTCTCGCGAGTAAACTCGACGAGTCATCGTTTCAGCCCGATAAAACGAGCACGAATGAAGCGAAGGTTGCGCACACCATAGAAACCGAGCGCAGGTACACCCCCGTTCAGAAGTATCACGACATTTGCAAGAGACTTTAGTACGTTTGAAGTATCTAGAAAATTATTCAAACGTTTAAGACGCCTCTTCATCTTAGTTAACATTTAACCTACCTAATAGTTGCTTTATTTTTCAAACTATAAATCGAGATGTTCCAAGTCTCGTGTGTTTTTCTTTTTATATTTTAAGTAAAGATGTATCGTAGAGATTGATAAACACTAGCGATAAAACCGTCGCTTTGATAGTTATTAGATATATATATATATATATATAGGTGTTATAAATTGTTATTTATAACTATTGTTTATCTTTCTCATTGTTTGTAACTGTTAGAACTATCGTAAATAATATGGCATTGTTTGAAGAAGAAGAAGAAGAAGTTGAACTTTCGATTGATGCGAGAGAGAGAGAGAGAGCGATAAATTGTCGCTAGCGTATCCTTTAATGCTTGAAAACGAGCAAAAACAAAAATGGCACAGAGAGAATGATAAAAGTTGAGGTTTCTTCAGGCTCGAAATGGTAGATAAGACACTTTAACTAAAGGTGGAATTACCTCGTTTGAAACGCTAGACTTTAGACACAAGAAATCGGCGCAATAATTTTCATAAGTTTAACCGTTTTACTTTCCACGCCTCTAGTCAGATTTTCTCCTATCAAATCGAATACGTAAGATTTTCATTCCACAAGAATTTGAATATCTCGCGGTGATTTTACGAGATTACCCTTAAATTCATCTAAAATTACATCGATGGAATTTTATAAAAATTATAAAAACTACACCTACTGCCTCGTCACAATTTTTGAAAATACTTTCAATAAATTTTTACCATTTCTATAAATACATCGTACACTGCACGAGTAGGAAATTCTGATCGATTAATCGTTCGATAATTTGAATTCTCGCTCGACAGGTTATAACTTCCAAAGTAATTAAAAACTTATAACTTTTTTAATTGTCAAAGCAATAACCAATGGACTTGCCGCTTGTAACATTTACGTGTACAACTTCGTTTCGTAATTTTGTAACGTCAAAGCAGACAATCGATTGACTTGCCGCTTGTAACATCTGCACATACAATTTCATTTGTTTGATCGTCAAGCTTGCTGTTATTACGCAAATGAATATATCACGCAACGCTAATAACTTGTGATCTCTGACTTGTGAAGTTTCATTAACAATGCTAATTCGATTATGCGAGAGACCAGACGATCCAATACTTATGAACGCGAGTGTATATATTCATAGATGCCATTGCGTTGTAACGCGTTCGCGATTCGAGGGTGGAAGACTGGAGATAGTTGCCACTGCCACGTCCTATTCGTTGGTTCGACGCGTGCGAATCAACGACTGAAAAAATGAACGAACCGATTTACCAGACTGAAGGCGGAGATTCCGCTTATTGTATTTGTAGAACGTTGCTCCTCGGGTGATTTATGTAACGCGCGCCGACACGCGATAAATCATTTCGCGATTATTTCCTCGCCTTTTGTTCGCCGCGCTTCGAATGTTAATTCGTGTACCTCTAAACGCTCACCTGGCAAAGAGGTTTCGTTTAAATTTATCTTCGCGATACGACGGAACGTGTATGTCGGCTCGACTCCTCGTTATACGTGTCGATAGTGTCACTTACCGAATAGCGACTCTTCTCGGTGTATGTAATATGCTCGTTTATTAAATTTAACGTCAGAAAAACGTGGATTCTAATCTTCTTGAAAAGCGATACGTCTTGATGCGAACGTTCGTCCTTTTCTTGTTATTCCTCTTTAAAATTACTTTTTTAATTTCCAACTTTTTGCTGTCTTACGCAGTGCTAATCTTTTTATAGTATCGTTAAAGCGTCGATAGATATATCGCAGAAATGTCCTTAGAGAAAGAAACGCGCATACACAAATTTATTTAGCTATCGTCGCTGTTTTTACTTGGAAATTATTTCGTACGTAAGTACGCTTTTCGATCGTAGGATTCCCACAATTGGATACATCGACAGATTAGATACTATAACTATGATCATGCAAATTAAATTTAATTACTTATAATTATCACCAGTTAATCCTCAATCGCTACTGTGACGTCCCATAGTATCCCAGACGTAATAAACGCCGTCATAATTTCGCTCTGAAATAACACATGACGCTAAGTATCTTCGTAATCTCCAATTAGGCTCAGCCTTAATAATTATAACTTATGCCTGCAGAACCCACCATAGAATTACCGTATTTCCATTTCACAGCAGCTGTTGAGATTTAACTATGCAAATAAATTAATAACGAAACAGCGGCATATGATTATCCTACGTTATAACGATATATAATATAACTATTTCTACGATATTAGACCAATTTCATAATTTACAAGATTTCTGTCATTAAAGTACAATAGTTAGAAACGGTATTGGCGCGCTATTACATTTATTACAGCATTTACGTACCGATTAAACAGATCCAAAGATATTACATTTCGTATTATTTAGGACACCATAAAAATCAAGTCTATGTATTTACTTAATTTCATCCTCGCGGTCGAGAAATAGACTTGCTTTACACGCGTAATACAGAAACATGAAATATAAAAGTTGGAAAACAAGGATGCGTACCAACGCTTGTTGCAATCTCTGTAAATGTTAAAAAAAATATCACAAGTATCGAGGCAACGATGGAAAAGGAGTAAAACGATATCACGGTGTAGGAAATTTGAAAACTCGCGTTCGATCGCAAATACACGAAGCTGATTATCGCAAGCGCTTTAAATGGTAATCACTGAAAACAAGGATTACGTTGTCGATCATCGACGTTCCGGATTAGCCCGGCAAACGTTAAATATAAGCGGTCGTTGGTATCGTTGTGGAAATTTCGCGATAAATCGACGCGCAATTTGCGATGCAACGAAAAGAGATGGCGAGTGAGCCGGTTTCAATTTAGAGGAAACCACGCAGGCTCGAAGAACAGACAAAAATATCGAACACGTATATTTTTTAGCTACGCGTTGAACAAAGCATTATCCGACCCTTTAAGGGCCAACATAAGAAAAAATACAGATAGAAAAAATCTTGTTTAACTTCTTGTTTAAACCGACTGATTTTTAACATATTAGAAGAAAGTGCTGCAGTGAATAATTTTCAGAAACGTTTAGATAATTCGCATCAGCCATGTTTATCCGAAATAATACAGCGACTGTGTCGTTCCTGGGTTACCTCTCAAGGGACCAAACTTTGGAGGGTGATTTCACACCTAAAATTTGAGTTAGCGTAACTAAAAAAAAAAAAAAAAAAGTATACGTGTTTGATGTTTCTGATTGATCCTGATGCCTACGATGATTCGTCTAAATCGTACCATTCGCGACCTTTTCTCTCAAGCGTGTTGAAGGATAGGTCAAAGGATACGATGAGAGGTGAAAGCAATTAACGGTCATTACACTGGCACGTTCCATTTCTTGGCTCATTAACAAGATCGTACCCTTATGCGCTTAACGAAAACGTTCTGCGGGATGGAATAGAGAATGGCGCTCATGCCGTGCGGAAACAAAAGGAGAAGCTGAAGATTACGGTCCCGGGACACGGTTGCTTTGGCTGTAAACGACCTCGTTTATCGGCTGGCAAAAACATAAAGAGCGAAAGTAATTTATTTATACGAGCACTTTGACCCTCTATGAGGGTCGTAGCTAATGTCCCCCCCATTACGTTATCTCTTCACGATGACATCTTTTCGCTATCCTAATTGTTTCTCAGCCTACGCTTCTCTGTCTTATCTCACGGGCGTTCGACAGTGATCGAATGACTTCGTACGTCGTTTCAAACTCAACGCAGGTTTTCCTTTCGAAGATGACAAACGAGTGTATACTTTGTGTAAATAGCTTCTAGCTATCTTTCTTTTATATAGAGATTTTTTAATATAACTCGCACGTCTAAAATATTGTACAGCGATCGCAAAGAGTACTTGCATGCCATCGTATTTGTAACATTTACGTACCGTTTAATTAAGTTCAAATGTACGTAATTTCGGATCATTTACTTGTATTTTCGTGATATGATTCTAAAAAATATCAAACTTATACAGCCCTTTAGGCACCTAAAATTCTAATAAGGCGTCATCTTATGGACAGCAAGATGTGATAAAAGTATGACCAACATCTTACGACGAAACGTCATCCGAAGATGAAACGATCCTTGCAACGATTCTTATTAGAATTTTTATCGGAATTTTAGACGGCCGAAGGGAAGAGAAATTTGGCACTTTTTAATCATCCTCCTTTCATGCTTTGAAAATAAAATGTAGAGTTCGATAAAAAAAAAAAAAAGAAACTCTTCGCGGAGGATGAATGTACGTGCAAATACTTTTCGTAACCACTGTTGAAGAACGAATATAGGGTTTACATTATGGTGACAAATAACAAAGTGTCTACTAAACATCTTGTAGATTTCTTAGAAATGTCGAACATTTGACAATATGAATAGCAGACACGGAACATTATTGCGATGGTTGATTGCTTGCGTTGTGTACGTAGTGGCAAGATTATGGCAAAACATATTTCTAGAAAATGTTTGTCGGTCCTTACTGTCGACTGCCCGTAACGATCACGATAAATATAGTATAAAATAGTTCTGCGACACGGTAAAGAGAGAAGAAGCTATGCCGTCGTCATGCGCCGGTCTGTTTAAGCTCGTGTGACGGAGCGATACAAATTTTTTCTCCGGATACCAACGAGAACATTTCGCGATAACGGGATGTAAGTCAAAAGGTGAAGTTCTAATGAAAAATGATGTGCAATATAAACTAAACTTCCACGTTGAAATTTTAATATAAAGACGTAATAGAAGAATGTAAAGATTCTTATATGAAATTCCAAAATTTTCACGAAACTTTAAATGAGAATCTCGATGATCGTGGAGAAATATTAAAAGTACTTGTTCTTTTTCCGTGCAACAAAATCTAATTTTTCAAAGTAAATTCATCTAATGTAATCTAATATAAATTACTCCGATGCGTATAAAATATTCGTCTAATTCCAACTACGAGCTAAATACGATCATTACAATGACAATGGAGCTATGAAATTATTCGACGATATACACAGACGATGCGTCGATAGACGTACGTTTAATTTTCCTTGTCGGATTTGACGCTCTCTCGCGCGGAATTCGAGCGCCTTTCGATAGAAATAAAATAAATTCGGCGGATCCAACGATTCCCTTTGAAAAAGACTTCGCGAATCTCGGTAAGGTAAATTCGACAACGAGCGGAAAACACATTCCGCCGCTTTTGTAAACAAGCTGCAAGGAGAATCGTCGGCTGTTTGTCAAACACAGTTTCCTTCGCTTATTTCACGATCGTTTGATCGTCGAAGGAAATTTTTCTCAAGAACGTAATTTAATTCCTCCCTTTCTTCCATCCTCTCTACGTCCTTTTCTCCTTTGCCCTTACTCGTCTTCTTCCATCCCCGCCGGTTTCCATCGAATTCACTCTCGAATTCCCCGATATCGTTGGAACGTGAGTACGTAAGTTCGATCGAAGGAAAATTTCAGGCTGCTCTTTAATAATGATCAAGATAAGGGGCGGAGCCGTTTAATCCGAATAAATCACATTGGAGAGTCTGTCGAGAAATGAGTTTACGTTACCGAAGAGTTGGAACGCTCGAAGAGAACCCGAATATCACGGAGGGTACTCTGTTCGCCGAGCGTACCAAAAACAACTAATTACTTTGAAACTGAATTACGCGAAAGACTAACTAGAATCTTGTCGGTTATCGGCTTGATCGCGGCAGAAGTAACGTGTTTCGTTACCACGAAACGCTAGCTACCGATCTAACGAAAACGGGACGATCATCTTCGGTACTTTGGTAATGTTCAGAAAAATAGATCGACAGCTGTATTCGATGTTCGACGTTTGAATCGAATGCTTGTACGTCCTGTACGAATAATTAGGTATAATGGGTGGAAGCTTTTGATAGAAAACTCCGGCATCAGATTTTATTACGGAATGTAAAACAGGAGAGAACTGAAGACGAAAATAAAAGGCCTATTACTCAAGATGATTCGTGGGTTTTCATAATGTGGTAATTTGTCAAAATACGAAACGTTAAATTAACGTGGACGTAAAATTATACAGAGCAATCGCCGGCTCAATTTTTCCCCCGGAATTCAACGTTATGACGGCCATAATTATCGCGAACACGGGTCCTAAAGCTATTTTACTGTAATAAAGTCATCCGAAATCCCTTCTTTTCCGCTTAACCGAAGAATTATCGATGCACCAAAGGACATTCTCGTTTAACTTCAATTTAAAAAGTAAAGCCGCCAACTTTGCTAAAATAATTCCGCCAAGTATTATACTACTATACGATGACTTCATTAACTACTTGTATACCTTAATTAACTGAAGCTAATGTAGTCTAATTACGTAATTTCAAGTTTTCCAGTAACTTCGCGTATATCGTGCTAGGTAGAAAATGTTTCAAGTTAATAGGATTAATTGTTCGCAGCGAAAGTTTATTTTATGTACTTTTGATAATAAAACAACTTCAAAAAACGGGGCTCGACGTTTCTGCATACGATAAATTCTTAAACAAACGCCAGACAAGATATTATTACGGCGGAGCACGAGAATGTAAGGGTCGAACAGGGTCGATAAAAGCGTAGCGTCGTAGACTTGGTCCGATTCCTTCGTAATCGCGATAAATCACGGCATTAGATTTTTGAATCCTTGGTAAAGCCAACGAAATGGTCTCGTTCACGAACGAACATAGTCGGTAGGTAGTTTATGGATGCTCCGCGTTGACTTGCGGAACGTCACACGCGACCAGGAAGTCCACAAGCACTTCCGTATGTTTGTCGAAGGTTGGTCGTTTGAGGTGCCTGTTAATTAATTCCGCTGATGCTGTCGCTCTGGTTTCTGCCTGAATTTTAAGGAACAGAAACTTCCTCGGACCCCTAACAATATCTGGTAGCTCGTAGTCAACGTCGTTTCTCGTTTAACGTATCGATTGCTATCGGTGGTCATCGGCCTCTCACCTTGCTTAATAATATTAACGTTATCAATATTGCTTGGTATATAAGATTAATGTTAATTTGAAGAGGAACATCATTCGTGGATCTTGCAAACTTTCTCGTAGTAATAGTAGCTTCGAAAACGAAGAAGAAGACAGACAATGCGTTTGGAATATGGTACTAGAGATATCGTGTGTCTCGGTAATAGAAATAATAAAAATGCATCGATCCTTACAACCAGACATTTTACATCGATGTTCCTCGGAACTTTCTCCTTTGATAATATATTTTGCATATTTCATACAAGAAATTCACTTGATATAATATCGGTTCGAGTCTCTTGACTCTATACATGTGTCTTACTAACACGATCGTCTTCCTTAAAAGGATCATTTTCCGAGACATTTTATGCAACAATAAGTTATATCTTACGTAAGTCTGACAGTATCTGTTTGACAGTTTCTCGAAACTTGAAACTTGCATGATATAAAGTTCACTGAATTTAAATAGTTACAAAGAACGAGATACAACACGTCGCGTCATACGTATATTCCTTCGTCGCATGGACATCTCTTGCAAAAATTCTATGAATCGAACATATCGATTATAAAACTCACCCGAACTCCTACGTATTCGAGATATTGTAAAATAACTACTGTACGTTAATATCTAATGTAACCAGCCAAAATACCAGAGATCGTTTAGTAGTATTAACGTTTCAAACGATTATTTCTATTAATATTTAAAATTTAATTCTCTACCTAGCACTTTCCAGCGGTCTTCTCCTCTTACGAAACCCACTCGAATAAAGCAAATTTCTAAATATACAAAAATTCCACCAACGAACGAATTTCTTTTCTCGTTCTTGTAATATTCCATATAAAATTTCAATTCGATGGGAAATTCAGTTTTTTCAAAATTTTCGTTCGGCCTCTTTGTTTCGTTCGGAACTAATTCGATAACATCGCATTGCGGCGAGTCGACGAGCAATCGATGCTGGCCAGGTTTTCTGTAGAAAACACATTCTCCAACGAAGGTAGGAACGTGCCCGTATATAAGACATACTGTCACGGTTAAGAATGGAGGTGGACTTTCGTCCTTTATCGTGTCACGGCAGTCAGGGGTTGGTCGACCTCTCCGCTAACTCGAAAAGTGCCCTGCCACGTTCTTCCCTCTCGATTTGACGGCCTGCCTAAAGTCACCCACCCTGCAACCCCCTTGTCGTTCCATCAACGCCAACTCGTTCCGGCCGAAGATTCGCTTTCTTCATCCCACGAGAACTCGTCCGCGTCTCTTTTTCCCTCTACCGTGAAAATTCTAATTTCCGCCTTACTCCAGAAAACGGATTCGACTTTCTTCTTTTGCCCGCCGCCGACCAACATCTAGAAGATTTGTTCTCCGCGTCTCTATCGATTCGTGCTAGTTTATTTTCTGCCGTGTCAAGCTGCGCCGCCATTGTCGAGAAATAAGTTCTTATTATCGCTATGGAAACGTGTATTTCTTGATGAAGATATTTAGAGAAGCGCATAGTCGTTCTTACGTACTAGATTGGTAGATTTTGTTTGCCTAGGCGAAGAAATTTATGCGAGCTGGCCGAATCGTCGATTATTTCATTTTTCTGTAGAAACGCTATTTCTGTTGTAAAACTTTTCACACTCACGTTTTCCTTTTTTTTTTTTTTTTTACTCATTTGCTTCGCAAATTTTCACTTTATTTGCAAATTATTTTTTACGTGTTATTTACAAAAATACCTAATATTTTTGTTTCTCCTCTGTTCCTCTTGTTACATCGAAAAAGTATGTAAAATCGATAAATATTATAGAAAGTACAGATATAATGTGTGTTTAATACAGTAGAAATAACAAGGTTTTATCAATTTAAGAGTAACGGATATCGAATACGTTATTACTTTATTTTTACTTATTGAGGCATAAACGTTGGTATTCGTGGACTACTGTCGAGAAGCAGTAATCATTTTATTACCGTTATAAACAATAAACAAAAATTAACTCCGCTAATTAACGAGAGAATTCTTTAATTAACTCACACCATTATTAATTAATAATTGCTGCGTCAATGAACACGGATATCCGTGTTATTAAAATGTTTCCAGGGTTACGGTAGTTTAATAATCGAATTACATTAAAACATTAATTTTCAATTGCACTCGTTACAAGCATTTTCCAAGATCATATTTATTAAACGAATGTGTTTCACTATATTGTATTGAAACTCGATACTAAAGACATGCGTTTACACGTGCACCGACCACAGCGTAAAACTTTGTATCATATCCTATATTGTAATTTCTATTTCAATGCGTAATACTTCCAAACAAATTTTTATACAAATATACGCTTGGAAATCCGTATTTGTATAAACGTTGCGAGAAATTTCTCGGAATAAGAACGACAGGATCGAAAGATTATATTTCTACGCTGCCAATGATGTTCACGAAAACGGCATAAAAATTTGTAGTTTACACAGTATCGACTGCGACAAACGTTAAATAAAAGCCACAAAAAGAAAAAGAAGGAAAGAGTAAACATCTGCCTTAGGATTATACGGGCCATAATTTTCACGAGATACTCCCGTTCACGAATGGTTTCCAATCAAACGTTGAGCTTCGCAGTGGCCTATAAATCCCGGATAACACGTGCTCCTCAAAGAAAAAGAATCGATAAATGCGTTGTTCTGTCGCTGTAGCAACATAATAAACGTACTTGGTCTTCATCAATCTCGCAGAAACGAAATAGCGAGAAAAAGCAGAAGAGAGAGAGGAAGAAATATAGGATAGAACGTCAGGTATAAATTCGAGTTGAGATCAGTGTGGTCTTTGATGTTGTGATACATGCGATAAATTCAAGCGCGGTGATACGTGCGACCGACGTATACGAATAACGTATGCTGTCCTTTACTTTTCTTTTTCTTTCTTTTTAAAACGTTTGTCGCAAGAAACTTTTACAATAATCACGTTACGACGTTGATATTTAATATCGCAAACGATGCCGCTGTAACATCTTCGGTCTAATAGCTCGGTGACGAGCGGTCGTACGTACAGTGGCGGATAAAGAAGAGTTTAAAATTGATATGTGGCGTCGAAGGGAAACTGGATTCCGCGGATGCAAGTATTACCTGAAAGAGGAAAGGAAGAACACAACAACGACGTCCGTTTCGACGAAACCGTTGTTACGAGGAGAGCGTGGTTTCGCTAATTTTAACGACGCGGTGTCGTGGCGCGGCTTGCCCCACTGAATTATCTCGATCGGTATCGTTACAGGCGTCGAGACGCCTCTGCAGACAAGGAACTCGGGCGTCGTACATTTCACGACATCGCAGACACGTAGTCAGACGGTCCCGCGCTATTTATAGCGGCGGGGTTTCGCGGACTTGCTCTCGAGACCAGAGAGAACAGAAGAGGATGGAAAAAAATGGACACGGATGAGGACAGAGGAGGAAAAAAAGAACAGTCGTCGCGTCGCTTGAATTAAGGCAAATTCACCTTCGTTGACGGGATCTTTGATCTTTGTTGCATTTAATTGAACATTAAATGCTCTTCAGCTTAAGCGGACCACGCGTGTAATACGCTTTGTTCTTTAATTTTAAGTAGCTTCGCTACATTTTTCTTTTTGCCAATTATATAGTACGTAGTATCTTTCGTCTTTTTTAATTTCAATTAGACCTCTTAGACGGGCTTAGCAACCGTGTATTCTCGTGTTTCGCTATGTGTCTATCGTATGTACTAGCACTTACGCGATGGGTTGGACGTGATCTGGAAGTCGATGAAACGGAGTTCGTGGTTATAGCGGATTTAAAGAAACAAGTGACTCTGTGTAGTCTATCGTTGGTCACACTTTCAACTTTCCTATTATATATCGTCGAACAACATGTTCTTGATAATCGAATGTAAAATCTTTATACAACACGAACATGTACAACTATTAGAATTCTCTTAAAGATCATTGCGTCCTGTTTTCGGTGGCTGAATCACTGTATCCAGCATTTGAACATTCAAAGAATTACAGTAACAAATAAAAATACTACTACGTAATTTGCATAAAATAACAACGAATGGCTCGAAGAAAGAACAATAATAACGTAATAAGATATTTGGTTTTCGACCAAAAATCAACTGTAACAACTATAACAGAGTACCTTAACGATACTTCATAAATCTTGAACGCTCGACTATTCGTTTATCCTAATGCACGCTGTAAATTGTTGCAAACCCGAGATAACAGCGACTTATCTTTGAAACCATTCGAAGATCTGGTTGGAAAAATCGGAGAGAAAAGGTTCGTCTAAAAGGGAAAGAAAGAATCAATTCGTTACGCAATTAAGAAATACGTATAATTGGCAATAACAGGGTTGTTTCAGAGAAAATGGTGAAAACGAAAAGGCAGATGTGGATTGTCCTTTATGGGGGCAGCCATAGCGTAGCAATTGCGGCGCCAAGTGACGGACCCTCGACGTCGGCCGGCGTCGTTGCCAACGACGCTGGCGCTAACCCAAATCGTATACCTACCTAATCTTCTTCTTCCTTCCCTTCTCTTTTCTCTTTTCTTTTTCTTCCTCCCTCCGTTTCCGTCGCTCTCTTCTGCGACCAGTCTTTCGTCTTCCAAAGGATTACAAACTATCGCCGAAACGTAAATTGAGTTACTAATATCATTCTGCCTTTTTCTAGCCGACTTTTCCGCGTATTTTTAGCCAGGCTAGATTATACATTCCACTTTTGAGAAACAGACGATAAACGAGGCTAAAATCTTTTCTGCCTCGACGATGAAAGTGTATTGCGCAAATTCGAAGAAACGTTTCATCTCACCAACCACACGAATTAATTAAAATTTAAAGTAATTGCGTTAAGGAGACGTTGGTGCGACGGAATTAGATAAAGAATTTGATTTTTCGCGTTGTAAGCTGATTTTGGGGTTAACGAATAGACGATACAATATTATTTTCTTTGTTTCGTGTCGTAATTAGTATCGCTAACCGATTTAATCAGAGCTGTAACATTAACGTGTAATGGGGATTCTTTTCTTGTAATTTGATAAAAATATTGAATACAAAACATCATGGAATAATAATATTATTTTTCAATAAAAATAACAAGCGTTCTTATATTTTACTATATCGAGAATCTCAAGACTAAAAACACCTAAGAGAGAATTAAACAATTTGCCTCGCCGAAAAGGCAATTCGTGCTATTCGTTTCGTTACCCATATGAAATGGTATAATATATTTGACGTGATATTTCGACATACATGAAATTTAACATTGCGTTTCTCTGAAATATATCAAATATATAAAATCGTGTTCAATATTCCGAAGAATAAGCTTCGAATTTTCTCAAAGTAGAGACTTCTAAATCGGATTGTAGACGACAATGGTCGGACGATTGGTAGATTTGTCGTTATTTCTTTTGCAGTCAGAATCAGGAAGAATCGGTGGCGCCTGAGGGTCCGATAATTTACCTCGGCCTTCCAAAAATAGCGTTGTTATCTGTTTGCATTCTTCGGGTTTGAAACAAAGAACAGCTGAAAATTTCGTTCCTCTGGATATAGCGCGGGCAAGAATCGCGCGGTGCGATGATTGAAGCCCGAATTCCGACAGAATTCGCCGAATTGAGAGAAATAAAATCGCGTCGCGCTTGTTACGATCTATTCAAGCAACGGAGGAAATTCGCGTGGATATTATCATAAGAATGAAATAAAATATACGTTACATTGTAAGCGACGCATTGCAAAAATACGCGGGCCCTGGTGAACATTTCGACACGTTCTATCGTTCTATTATCGACGAAACCTGATTCATCGGGTTCTTTCGGCTCTTGTGAAAGCACAATGAGATTCAAATTGAAAAATTAACGCTTACACCGTCAACGATAATGCTGTTATTTCGAAAGAAGATGCACGAACGAAGAATCTGCGCGTGATTTGTACAACATGAAATTTTTACTTTAATATAATTAATTAATTTCATGGCGAATGATAATCCACGACGGAATTCTAAAATTTTAGAACTAGATTAAAAGATCCTGGTTTTACTGGTTATAATTAATTATGGTTATAATTAGCGGAATCTTTTACAAATCGTAACAGTGTAGACGTGAAGTATCGTCTGATAGAAGTATTTTAAAAAGTACTCAATTACTTAAAAATTTATGTTCGAGTTGCGAAACATTATTTTTTAACGTCTCTTTCTTACCTCAACTTTCCTTATATTTCGATTATCCATTGAGAACGATTCATAGAAGTCATGAAATAAGATAAACGAGAGAGATCTAACGACAGAGCTTCCCGGTTCATCTAATCGAATTAATTGCGCAATACTTCCTATAGTAGAAGCTAACAACCGTATGATATTCAATCGCGAGATCGCATATTACCTGAAAAACAGGCACCGAAAAAGAGGCAAACGCGCTCTAAGGTCCACAGGAAGGGCGACACGACCTCGAGAGAATGAGAGGAAAACACGTGGAGGTAGAGACATCGGTGTCCATGATCGTGGATGGAAGCAAATTCCGGCTGGAAATTCCGCGATTCGTGATAAATAAAAACGACAGAGACTGGTCGGGGACATGGATTGAATGGGATAGTACGGACGCTGGAAACCGCGTACCTCATGATTTTTCAACCCTACCCCGGCGTCGTTTACCAAACAATTCCCAATTGCCTTGTCAAAAAGTTCCGGCCAAAAATGGCGGCTGATTTATAGGACGCGGATTTATCACCCGCGTCGCGTGAAAGCGCGGAAAACAGGGGTGGAAAGGAGCACGCGTAAACGCGCGCGCGGTACCGCTCGTGGCGCTAGTTCGAATCAAAAACTTGACAAAAGAGTCGGAGAAGTAATGGGGCGAGGGGAAATTCGCAGGTGAGAATCGAGGACAAAAACGGGGCAGCTCGTCTAGCGAGGCGAGAATCGTCAACGAGAGACGTCTCACGGAAGCGAATCGATGGATACCAGAACGAAACGAAGCATAGAGCGAAGAAGCAGAGGGGAGAAAAAGTTTGGAGTGTGTTAGTAATAGAACGGTTAAGGGAATAGGAGATTTGTGGTCGAGAGAAATAAGTGTGATGGATCATGGATGGATGATTCGGATGATTTACTGCGTCGAGATAAATACGCAGAGAGGAATGAAAGTGAAATACATTCGCGTCCGTAAGACACGAAACTCTTGCTGACATTAGACGATAGTGTAGTATTTTCGGGGGAAAACTCTGAGTAATTAAGAAGTTCCATCTGACCATGGGACACGTGCGTGCCAGGTATATAGCGTAATATCGAGAGAAATCCTGGGTAATTAAGAGGGTCCACTTGACCATGGGACATGTACGGGCCAGGTATATCGAAGCCAAGGTATAAAAAATAGCGGTTAGTGAGTTAACGGGCTTTAGTGTTGCCAGCGAGGGCTTCAGCGTTGACAGAGAGCTCTTTTAGTGTTGCCGACGTTGTCGGACTTTAGTGTGGCCAGAGTTCTTCAGTGTTGCCGTCGTTGTCGGGCTTTTAGTGTTGCCAGCGAGAGCTTTAGCGTTGCCAGCGAGTTCTTTAGTGTTGCCGTCGTTGTCGGGCTTTTAGCGTTGCCAGCGAGAGCTTTAGCGTTGCCAGAGAGTTCTTTAGTGTTGCCGGCGTTGTCGGGCTTAAGAATGTGAGTTGAGAAGTCAGTGTGTTGTCAACGTTGTCGAGGAGTGTGGTCCGCGTGAAAGAGAGCGTTAGAACCGTGGTGACGAGAGTTGTAAATTAACTATTTAGTTGTCTTAGTTATCGCATATTATTGTATTTAGTTCACGTTAAACAACCATCGTTTCCTGTTTAAACCATTCTAAATAAATCAAAAATCCTACAATAGCTTGAATGAAATCGGATTTGTAATCAAATCTTTGTTACATGGTATGGCTTAATTTTAAAATGAATTTGTCATAAAATTTTCAAAACATAGTATAGCTCGGTTTTCTATGCGATATAATACGCGATCAAGAATTGTCAACATTATTTTGTAGTTGTAACGTGTCGATATGATATGTTGTGGTCAAGATTGTAATTAAGTCGATATAAGTGTGAGGAAGCTTGAGTATTGATAATATGTTAGAAGTATAATATGAACTATATGTATATAAACACATGTATATAAATATAAATATATAGTAAATAAATATATGTATGTCGAAGATGAAAGTACACCGGGCTTTCTCTTTGGAATTCTTAGGAATATCCGTAACACTTTAATCTTATAAGCAACCCGATTATAATTGTCCGAGATTTGCGGTAATGAGCTTGGGCTCGAGGCGACAACTAGTCGCCGAACGTAGCCGCGGTCACGGGATGAACGTTTTACCTAATAGAGGTATACAATAATTGTATAGCTCTTCTTAAAAGAATAGTTGTAGCGACACTCGACAGTAAACATTCCAATGGTTTCTGCCCCGTGGCTCGCTACACACAGACCCTATTCTTCGGGCAAGATGATTACCAGATGTCGATGCATCTCCACAGTACATGTTCAGCTAGCCCGAGGACCCCCTATAAATTTTAGGATTTAGTTAACTAAGGTCCTTCAAACGGACAAACAGTCTTTATCTTAACAGTCCTTAAATCTATCACCTACTACGGGAAGATACGGGAAATCTGCTTTTTTCACGAACGACGCTTTCAGCTAGCAACTTTCTCTTAAGGGCGGCTAGCATCTTTCTCTAACCACCAACGTAGAAATTAACCAATTAACGGCAACGTCCATTTCCCTCACTTTCTGAACGAGGGTTGTCCTCGACGAATCCGATGATCTCGTGTCCTTAGATACAGCCCGTCATAGTTTTCCTCTGTAGCATCACCGCGACGGAAAAGACTTTCTCGTGCGATCTCGTCAGCGGATACTTCGCGTTTTTAACCACGAGTCCGACTTAGACTTTGGAAGAAAGTATATTCGTTATCCCCTTGATCGCGGTTTCGTTATCGAACCTAAGACCATTGTCATTAGCGTCTAATCACCACGGTTACTTGTCGATTCTGTAATACTCGCACTTGTGCTAATCAACATTACCTCGATTGTATAACAACGACGGCCAATTCCAGTAAAAATTCATTACACGTCCCTACCCTTAATCATAACGTTAACTCGGCATATATAAATGTATATGAATATACAGATGTCAATATACAAATCATTAAATATCATGATGCGAGTGATTGTTTCAAGTCGTAGCTGTTTTTTAACGATGAGCTCAATTACAAAAATATATTAGAAATAAAAATTGAATAGTGAAAAGAATACTATATTTGTAGGACTACATAATTTTTATAGGTGCAGTGACGTGCAATTGTCGGTAATTGGTCTTCAAAACGGCATTGAGAGAACTTTTTTAATAAAATGAATTTTTTTCATCTAAAAAAATTTATTTTTTCCCTCTGCAGCGCATCTTCTTTTTATTTTACAAATGCATATTCATTCTCCCACTAATTTGTTAACCTACTTCCGCAATATTCATTTCACTTTAGCCATTTCCATAAGAATAACACGTACCTATACCTTCTAACCATTTTCAGCTGCACATTAACGTCTTTTATTAATACTGATAGACCACCTTGCTTAATAATAACTTCATATTCTGTGAACACCATGCACAGTAATTACTACCACTTTTTAATAATACCAACGCTTTTTGTAATAAATTCATATTATATCGTTACGATTTCTTTTTTGAAAATTAAAATGTAACTGGTAATTTGCATCCACTAAAATTATTAGTACCTCTATAATATTTGTAAGTCAACTTTATTACCATTATTATTAGTACATTTGATTAGTTTAATATGAAATGTGAATTGTTCGTAGTCAGAATAAAATGTTAATTCAAAAGATAGGTAGAATTTTTCGAACTTAAATATAAAGTAAACTATCTTTTGTTATAATTCCTTCGATCGATTGTTTAAAATCAATTACTTTCAGTTAGAAATCGATTTAAAAATATCTTTTGAAATAGAGAATTTCTCATAAGAATATACATATATTTAACTTTAAATAATCGTTAAAGAAAAATCGGGACGTTTTCCTACGATATTCACCTATATAGTATCTATCGAATCATGAAAAATGGGTCGAAAATCATGAAAAAGCTCAAATAAAGGTACATATTCAACGATGAAAAAAAATTGAAATTCCGAAAATCCTATTCTAAAACTAATCATTGAAAAAATGGAACGAAATCCTACTGAAAATTACCCACATTTTGTTTGGACAGGTACCATAACATGTAATCCGTGGAAATGAAAGAGCCAATAAAGCTGTTCAGCAGGCTGTAGAATTACTATCAAACTGTTCAAACATTCCATTCTATTATAGACAGCTGAAAAAATTACTTATCAAAATTTTCAATAAAAAAGTGGAATATTTTTTGGCAAAATTTTTAAGCAATTAAAATCCAAGTGACAGGAGTTGCGTAAAAATTGATCGTGCCAGTCACGTCCACTCGTGTAGAAATATTTAGTATGAAAAGAGAAAAGTTATTAAAATTCATTTAAATTAAATCAAAATATTACATATTTATACATTCACGAATATAAAATTGGAGGCATGGAAATTACCGTATTATTTAAATAAAAAGTGTTTTCTTCTTTCATTCTATATTGCTTAAAGACACACGTGCATGAAAGAAAGAAGAGAATTATACACATCTGGTCAATGAAAATCTGAAATAAACGATTAGAAAGCAAAACTTGTATGTACCCATGGAAATCTTTTTTCTATCGAAACAATTGGAACCTCCATATAAAGATTATCTTGCAACGCATCAGAGATCTAAACTAATTAAACAATCCTCCATATAAAGATCCAAATTAATTAAACAATTACAGAAACTGGCTTTTCCTTTCGTATTGTCATCGTTCAGCGTTTTATTCTACGGTCATATAAATTGATTTCACTTCTCTTTAATTGCAAACGTATCTAAATCTCCATCAATCAACTTCGAACAATTAATAATCCTTTCATACAAAAATAAGTGGATAGCCGATGGAAATAGATATCGATGCAGTTTCGTTAAATTCCGCTTGTTTACGCCAAAATGTAAGCACAAACTTCAATTATTTAGCAAATCATCTATAGCAATAAATAAAACTTAAATACCATAACAGTGATATTAATTCGATGAAAGTTCATTGAAACCTAATTCCGCTACCTATTCCTTTACTTTTCTTTCCAAACAATTTCCATGTAAATTTCAAAATAATCCGAAGATGGAACAGAAAGAAACTCCTATGAAAATGCTTCGTACACCTTTACAAATATTCATCGTCGTTATTATTACACGGGACAGGTGCAAGTTCGTTCGTTGAATTTTCTTTTCAACCCGTCAACCATTTCGACGCGAGGCAGAAGATTCGCGAATGCTTCGTTTCCGACACGGAGTATTTTAAATTCTCGTCGGTCATTAATATACATTCATTGGGTCGCTGGGTTGCGAAGGTGGATCGGATGGCCAGTTCCAAGAGGTAGACAGAGTACGGTTTCGCGAATAAATTATTGCAAGGGCGCGTCGCAAAATCGTTTCGACCATCCCGTGCACGCGTACGTAGCTGCCTCGATATATTCGCATTTATGAATATATAAGCGAACAACGCCAACGAAAATGTAGCACTTATTCCATCCGCGTGGAAAATACTCGGAATGAATTACCATGGCGGTGCTCTTCGCCTTCCTACCACGTGATATCTCGCGTAATCCTTCGCCATTCCGCTTCTCCGAAGTTCAGCCTTAATTGCGAACCGATTCTCAACACGGAATTAGGGAGCTCAGAATGTGGGAATGCATAGATTTCACCTATGTAAGGTATTTATCCACGTTAGGATTCTAATTATGCTCTTAACTTTTAATTAGTATCGTTGGACTATAGACGATTCCGATTCGTGCAAGACTATGGATCGAATATTGCGTATAATCGTAAATCTGAATATCGATCGTATTTGCTACGATCAGTATCTTTGCTTCTAATTTGTATCACGCGTCTCGTATGACAAAGATTATCCATACTATTTTTAATATACAGTCAACAGTTATTATGTCAGAGTCGTGGATGTTCGTATATCTGTGGGAAATTTGGGGATGCGATAATTTTCACGCGTGTAATATCAAAGAGTGTATACTTAGTAGTAACTTATTTAAAACCTGGAAGAATTTAAGTGATCGTAAAGGATTGACAACTTGATACCTTGTACGATCTAGGAAATACAATATGTTGATAATTTTACCAAAAAAAAAAAAAAAAGAAAAGGATGTGCATAATTTAAAATTCGTAGTTCACACTACGCACTACCATTTGTATGAAAAATAAAAAGTTGGAATTAATTCCAAGAGTTTTGAGCTTCGGAGACGCGTGATTCGTCTTCGAACGAAGACGACGGTGTGACTTGCCATCGATGAAGCGAATTCACTTTGCGACAAAGCAATCGCGACAATCGGTTCGTTACGATAACCGAAACGAGGGACGAAGCGTTTTCGTTAGGATCGAGGCAGGCCAATAAGGGTAATTGCGTAACGCGAAAGGAACAATTTGCCATGTACACTAATTCGCGTTAGGACTGACGGGCGAAAGCAGAAACTGCGGCACGTAATTAATTCCTGTGAATCGCGACGAGATTCGATGTCAAACTTTCTCGATCGCCCAAGGCAGTTGCTGTTAATTTGCCTCATCTTATTCGAAACCAGGGCTAAATTTCCACGGGCCATTGTGTCAAATAACGTTCGACCGGGACAATTCGCGATGCTTTTCACGCTGAGTTTCTAATCCCGTTAACCGTTCGCCGCGTAATACCGTGTCGTTACGGGGAATTTGCTTCTCTCTCTCTGAATTAACGAAAATCTATACGCTTTGACCATTTGATGCATCGATTCAAATACTCCATTGCTTCAGACTCATATCTGACCGTTCGGTTAATCTGGGCATTTGTAGAACTCACGACGTATCATGTCGAGGAAATATTTGAATTTCCAGTGTTTGAACGTTGATGACGAAGATAATACACGACGCACGTATACGTATCGTGGCTTGAATTTTAGCAAATCCTAACTATCGCTCTATCTTTGTATATTATAACGGCAAAAGTGTGATACGAGAAAGGCTAACAATTGCGAAAGTATTTCGGATGCTCGGTGTAATCCCTACGTGCGTACGTTCGCTCGCGTACCTCGTGAACAGACTCTTTTGATCCGAACGTGTTTACGAACAGATTGCGCCATGACCATTTGCACTGAACGAGCACAAACGAATATTCTCGCTCTCTGTGTTCTTGTAAACGCATATAGATATTAAACAGAGCATCGTGCTATGTAAGACGCGAACGGCGGCCAGGCGTACTCGATAAAGCCGGAAATTCAGCTGGACGTTTAACCGGTGCGCCCCTTCTGGTTTTGCACGATGATAGCGATAGCCAGATTCGACAAGAAAATCAAGTCGCGGGGGAACCGTACCGTCACCACCATCCAGTGGGTGACGAAAACCATCGTGAAATCAAGAGTCAGGTTAAGTGGCAGCGAACGAACGAACGGAACGTTTGGAGGATCGAAAGAGGAGTCGTGTCGGCTAGAGAAAGCAAGAAACGAGACGTTAGAGAAGGCGAAGAGATACAAGAGAGGAAAGAAGCAAGTCGGACATCTCCGTTGGAGTGGCTCGGAACGGACAATTTCGAGGGTGCGGATAATTTATGCGCGCAATTAGGCGGCGGCGGGAGCCTGTAAATTAATTGGGAAGATGGTAGTAAAAGTTAATTTGGTAGGTAGCCAGGGTACTGGCAGTCGTTTGGCTCAGGTGGCGCGACGAGCACCTTCGAGACCCGAATTCGCGGCGAGCAAGAACCTATATAAGCGAACCTACTCGTTCGAATAACCTAAGGGAAGTAGAACCCAAAACGAACAATTTTCAAAGGAACACGTAAGCTCCTAATCGGTGCGCGT
Source organism: Bombus fervidus (assembly GCF_041682495.2). NCBI lineage: Eukaryota > Metazoa > Arthropoda > Insecta > Hymenoptera > Apidae > Bombus > Bombus fervidus. The sequence goes on along the minus strand of NC_091530.1, from coordinate 5,815,124 downwards.
CGTTACCGATTGCTGCAACTGCGCCTCTCCACCCACTCGCTTCTACTTACCCCAATAGCAATACCGTTCTTACCTTCGAAGGAAGAAAGGCAGCGGTTAATACACGGACATTTGTATGTTACGAAGCTTCGATTCCGCTTTATTGAAGCATCGTTATGAGATTTCGTGTTGCGAGACGCGTCTGTATAGTTGGAAGACGTTGCTTGTTCCAGCTTTCTACTTCTCGATTGCTTGCAGATTCTCGTTGGTTATGTGCAGCAGTCCGCGAAAGTACCGCGATACCTCTTAGAAGATTTTTACTTTTATGTATATATTATACGGAACATTTTGAAATTTCTTTAACGCTGCAACGAGATACGACTATGCTGATTACGCAGGGAAAAGTTTGCAACAAATCTGAAAACCTCTGTTGATTATTTATGTAATTAAGAAATACGTGGTAAGACCATCCGTAGCATTAATTGTTTAAGACCGTTATTCGTACTGTGTAGTAAGTTTTTATCAAATGTCTTGTAGCTTCCGTATACATTTTCAGAGTCGTTACAAATTTTACCAATATAATCATGACAGCTCGTCGTACGTTCAAGTGTCGACGAGTGTACGCGAGCCACTGTCGATCGACAATTTCTAATCTTGTATGAGAACTATCGGCGGAAAGATGATGTAAATGTAAAATGCTGTGTGTTGTAATAAAAATATATAATCTGCTGCTTATTTCAGGAAAGAACTTTGAAAGAGATAATGTTGCAAAAATTTGTATATAACGAAAATTTGTTGCAAAGTTCACGCAATCGGATACACGTTTTTGTCTTTATGTCGCATGTGCCTTCGAACGTTTATTTATTCGACTTATTTATTTCCCTTGGCATTCAATTTAGACAGCATATTTTCATTACCGTGACGTATATTACTAAACTTCAAATTTCGCGCAACACTTGCTCTCCGAGCATCATGGTTACACTCTACCCTGAAGAGTACGTTGTATGTTAGAGAAGTGTTGCTTTAATGCTGATCCCTATCAAACCTGTGCATTTACGCCGAGCGAGGAGAGAAGCTGTCACAGGCTTTTCAGACGAGGACGTTTATAATTGTGTTTGCACGGTAGTTAGTGCTTTTGAATTCGTGAAGGATTGGTTGCTCGACTCAGAAAACAGTTATTTACATATAAGTAACATTAACTAAAACACGATTATACTCTCGTGTACGAAACGCTAGTAATATCACGCGCTAACATGTAACTTCTGATCAATATTTTATAATTAAATGCAAGTACGCGTTATATTACCGAAGATACTCGATTAATGTTTCGTGTATAATTAAGATAAATGTGAACGCTCGTTTTTGTTACAAAATTAATTACTATATAGGATAAATTATTTCATTTTATTATACCGATTTACGTCAATGCTATTGTCTTCGTTTAGAAGGGTATATATCGCAATTTTGTTGTAAGAGAATGATATTTCTATTTAAAAAAATCGAGCATTACCTAGAAATTTCTACGTCTACACCTGAAACAATGTTGTTTCGTTGGTCTCGTGTCGAGGTGTAATCCGTTTTCCTCCACCGACGACGACCGAGCGATTTATTCTGTAGCTATATCAGAAAGCCTCGCACGGTTAGCTACCAGTGACGCAGAAATAATTACTCTGGTAATTCATTTCTTGGTATTCTTAAATATAAATTCCTTATATTAGAAATCCGAGCAGAAAGCAAGACGAGCTAAGCTCCGAGCTATTTATTCTACGAGCAATACATTCTTTAATTAATACGCGCTTAGCAAAACTGGCGAGTCAACTTCCGCAACACACAGACGCGCACGCGTCGACCATGACGTAGATAAAAGCGAAAAGCTGAGCAATTGTTAACGTCAAAGCTGAAGAAAGTGGCTGGAATAAAGGTGGACTCGTTCGTGTTGGTCCAACGCATTTATTACACGTTTTATTCTAATTAAGCTTCGCGGTGTGGAACAAAGGGACAAAAGACGAAGAAAAAGAAGTCAAAGCAGCAATTTTAAAGCACCGCAAGCCCGTGTGAAAAGCATACAATTTATTCTTCGTTTACCCGGTCGAGGTAACGGCATTGTCTTGCTTCTGCAATTCAGCGCCGGTCGTTTGGTTAGTTCCTAACTAGGGCGAAAGCAAAGGGCGACGAAAGTCAAAGCCACCCCTTTCTTCATTTCCTCTCGTTCACCGAGCTGGCATTCTCCTATAAAATTCGATTCGCCCATAGATCCGCGGTTCGTTGTTTGGCCGGATGACGGTTACGATAATGAGAAACGATGATAACGAGCCGAAAGAGCAATCGTAAGACGCGGTAGAAGAAGAGCAGAGGCGAAACGTCAACGGCAGATGCTAGACAAAGGCAATTCGCCGCTAGACAAAGGCAATTCGCTGCGACCCGCCGCGGCTCCGCTTAATTACTCTCGTTTTCAAATACGAATATTTCTATCTTCGCTACTACTACCGTGTAATTCAATCTCTTAACTAAAGTGGAAATTAACGCGATGGGAAAGAACGAAAGAGTTCGATCGCGTCTTAAGATCTTCCGGAATCGAGCGGCGCCACCCCTAAGAACGAACCGCGCCGAATAAATTAAATTGATGTCCCGGCAAAGGGGCTTAAGGCTGTAGCCTTCTTCCTATCGTTAGAAATTTACGAGACTCGGCATAAATATGGTAAAATACTTAATTGAACGTTCCAATCGACGCTCTTTTAATTACTACTTTTACAACGTTCAATTACTTCAAATTTTTCAGTCTTCGAACTGCTGGATAAGACGGGTAGTTCTTGAAAGCTGAAATTCATAATTCATAGAACGACCGGAGAAGAAATTTATACGTAATTGGAACCATTACAAGCGAAGGAAAGCGCGTGTCTACAGAGTTTATTTATTCCACGAGGAAAAGATCGAGCCGCATCTGCGAAAAGACATGCACGTACCGACGTACAGACCGTAAATATTAAGACATCTCTAGGAAAAACCTTGGAAAAACTCTAACAACGTATTTCTTTATCTGATGGGTATTTTACGTTATACTGTGGCTAACAAAAAGTATCTGGCAGGTCCTACTTTTTATTCCAACGGTATCAATTTCTTGCGATTGTAATGTACTTAACATAATGTACTTGAACATAATTCATCGATATATCGGTGCTGTAATATATGCAGATGTTTAATACCTTTCGCAGTCACTGTAACGCACGTATGACACGAACGAACGAAGAGATCTATAATAAAAAACAGTTGAAGCGTTCAGGTAAAATTAACATCGTAAAGCGTCGAAATATTCGCGACCAGCGATCTACATCGTACAACGTGGATTCTCGATAAAAATTCCGAAAACTCGCCCGCACACGTACAGTACAGAGCAATTTTTAGCGGGACGATAAATTTCGAATTTTTCGAAAGTCCTTGCACGAAAGGATCCTCGAATAGAAACATCGATGCGCGAAGCAGACAGTATATATCGCGGAAACCGGAAGTGAACGGAATTGTCCGGTGCAAAAAGAGCAAGGGAACAATGGAAAAAAGGGTGGGGGGAAGCGGAGAGAAGGCAAAAGGAGGACACACGGTTGCGCAGAGCCGCAGGACAAAGCGAACAGCGTATATAAATTCGCGGTGGAATTCGCATTTCCGTCTTTTAGTAATTTTCGGTCACGTCCGGCGTTTCTTTACGATCGCCGGATATCGAATCTCCGCGAGATTTCCGGCGCGACGTTATTTCAACGATTTCGCGGTTTTCCAGTCCCGGATTTCAATGGCGGAGCCGACCGTGCCCGTAAATTTTTCTTCCCCTCCTCGTGCCGCGAACCCTTCGCCGCCTCTCCGCTTCCTTTTTACGGTCAGAATTTCGCGCTGAACTTTCTCCATTCGTTTTCGGTTCACAGCGACACGGAGGGAAGTGGTGCGTTTCACTACCTTCGAAAGCACGTCACTTCCGCACGAAGAATCTGCCGAGATTCCGCGTGCACACTGTTCCACGGACAGCGAAATCGCCGTGTCTCGTCGTTCTTCGCGATTGCAAAAGAAAAAAAAAAAAGAAACAAGAAAGTTTCCCGATCCGAAAGTCGAACGCCGACAGTGGATTCATTATGAAGCGAGCGACGACTGCTCTAACGTACGTGGGAACCGTATAGAGATTGTCGAATACCATCGCACAAATAAAAAATCGCGAGATGATAGCGTGACTAATTGTTGTATTTTTTGGCATTCGTTCGATCTAATCGCAATGAGTAATAAAGGAACGAATTCTTTTCGACTGGATTCGCATATTCGGTACAGCCGACCAAGTAAAATTATCATCCTGCTCTTTTGTGATTTTACGCCGTTGACGGAGGAGTTCGTAGAACACGACGAACGTGACAATTGTTGCGCCATAATCTTATAAATTAATAAAATTTTCGATGACACTCGGTATGCGATATATTCAGCACGGCATTGGGTTTAATCTCACAGTAAAGTGGTAGGAACTCTACCGAAAGTACGTGCGACAACGAAATGGGCCCAAAAGGATTAATAGAGAAATTATGTTCTGGATGTAGCAATTTCTTACGTTCTAAACGTTTTTATTACAATCACCACTCGCAAATTTGTTAGAATACGCAGAAGTACTATAGTAAGGAAAATTAATTAAAAATGTACGAAAACGGACAGCCACGCACTCAGATCCTTTCGGCCCTGTTTTAGCATCAACCTGCAGCATCGAATCGTTCGAAATTTCGCGGTTCTTCCATCTCCTTGTCAGATAGATTGAAAGAGAAGCCAATAAAATGGTTCGCAACGAAGAAGGGTAATTTCGATCTCAAAAATTACGGCCTGAAAACTTTGTCAACGGACAATTAAGTCAATCGTTGAAGGAAAACGCGATGGTATTCGCAAGCTACCAGAAAATGGGAAAACGTCGTCCACGATAATTGGAATTATTTCGATGATTTTCAATTCTTTTAAACATAACTTTGATCCAATTGTCGAAGACTGAAAGAGAAGCCAGTAAAATGGTTCGCATCGAAGAAGGGTAATTTCGATCTCAAAAATTGAGCACGGCCTGCTGGTCCTGAAAACTTTGTCAACGGACAATTAAGTCAATCGTTGAAAGAAAACGCGATGGTATTCGCAAGCTACCAGAAAATGGGAAAACGTCGTCCACGATAATGGGAATTATTTCGATGATTTTCAATTCTTTTAAACATAACTTTGATCCAATTGTCGAAGACTGAAAGAGAAGCCAGTAAAATGGTTCGCATCGAAGAAGGGTAATTTCGATCTCAAAAATTGAGCACGACCTGCTGGTCCTGAAAACTTTGTCAACGGACAATTAAGTCAATCGTTGAAGGAAAACGCGATGGTATTCGCAAGGTACCAGAAAATGGGAAAACGTCGTCCACGATAATGGGAATTATTTCGATGATTTTCAATTCTTTTAAACATAACTTTGATCCAATTGTCGAAAAGTGGAAAAGACTTCGTTTCTACATGGATTATATCGTTTCATTATGTAAGTTTTCACATCGAATAACATGAAATGAACATCAACTTAGAATTAACAGGCTAATATCCCGTGAAATCGTTGGCATTTCACTTTACAGCCATTCTCGTCGCTCATTACTATCGTATTCGCTAGAGGGAAATACAAGAGACCACTTTAGCGGCTAATTCGGGAATTTCAGAGCAGCCCGAGTCTTGGGCGGTGGCAAAAGTTAGGTAAACCAGTGTTGGGTGAGTGACGGTGCGCTTATACGTATACACGCGGAATTTATACGTCTACGTCCGTGTCTCGATATCGGTTGAAACTCGTCTAACTTGAGTATAGTCACGGGCATAAAGTTTCGCGGAGTCTCGATGAAGTTCGTCGAAGGGTTTACTTTGACCCTGCCTGAGCATTTGCCACCTAGCATGTTGTCCAAACGCAGCCTCAAAATGCCGCTAAACGAACTTCCGCTCAACTACTCGGCAACAGGAACTCGGTTTGCGTGTGTTGTTCCTGTATAACTGAAAACGTTTTGCCACGCAAATTGATTCTGATTACAGCTTCCGTTTCTCTTCCCGTTATTTTTTTTTCAACGAGCTATTTATTTCTCCGCCAACAGAATATAATCCGTATTATTTGCAATATATACTCTGCATTTATTAGAAGCGATATTTTGCCGAATCTGTTTTTCTATTTATCTTCGTTAGGAATTTTAGTGAAATTAAATACGTACGAGTGGTTGAAAAATGAATTCGATATTGTACAGACGCGTAAGAATAAAACGTCTTAAAATATAATTAAGAGTACGAAGTAATATAATGTACTGTTGAATACAAACGGCGATAACTTTCACGATACTTTCAAACAAAATTATACCGTTTGCGTTCGTTGATGCGTTTGTACGAAACATAAGATGGAGCTTCTTAGAGAGCGCAACATTTTCCTATACAATTTTTCTTCGATTTAATTTAATTAATTTTCGTTTGCTCGAAGTGGAATTACTCGAATAAAATAATATTTATCAAATGTAATCAAAGGAATTTAAACACAAACAAACAATCGGAATAAATTAAACTATCATTAGCTTGTAATCGTAATCGCGACGAGGAATTTAGTCTCGTTCACTTAATGAAATTTCCGCTTAACCTCGCATTAACGGAATTAGCTACAGCTGTTTCGTTCGACTATTAGTTTCGCCAATTTCATGCCCTCTCGAAATTTCCATTTGGTAATTCATTAGGTCAATTATCGCTATTTGTTCGAATGTATCCATTTCGGCCGGCAGGTGATCGCCAATTTTTCAATTTCCTTCTATCACACGGTTCGCGTTCTCGTTTTCTTTAATTACGCCTCTTAAACCTGCGCTGGCCCGACACACTCGCCTCCCTCCATTTTCATAATTTGCCACGGTCCAATTACGAGCGATAAGCAATTTCCTATCGTGGTACTTTCCCCCGATGTAGCGTAATTTTATTACCAAAACACGTATCTACGTTTCTGGCCTAACCGTTCGGTCCAATTTGCCGAGCTCGCCAATTTTATTTCTCTCTTCGACACAAAGATCCGCCGCGTCTCGGATCCTTCTTATCGAAATTACTAATATCCGGCTACGTACACGATAGGGATTATCCGATCGGCCAATCAATTTGCCCCCGATACACTCGCTCTTCCTTTTATTCAGATTAGGATACCAAAGCCTGTTGCCTACTTGCTCCGCTTCGTACGCGTGAAATAAGCGGCCGTTTATTGCATTAAGTTTGACGAGTATATAAAGCAAAGTAACGTAATAACGAAGTACATGGGTGCAGGTAGAAACTTTCATTGACGTAAGAAATTATTAAAAGATTTTGAAATTATTTTTGGAAATAATGTTTGATCTTATAACACGAGAAACAAGTTCATAGATATTAAAGTACTTTCGTGATTCTACGATTCGTAATATTCGTGTAATATTAATATTATTAATTTCAAGAAATATATATATGTAGGGTTGGCATTGTAACGAATCCTTCTACGAGTTGGCCATCATTGTTGTATACCAGATGATATTTATTCAAGCGAATGCATTACAAAGCTTAACAAGTGATATCGATGAGTGAATAATTGAGATGTCGATGTCGATGAGTTTAGGTTCGATAACGAATACACGATCAACGGGATGACGATTGCGATTAGGAACTCGACGTACGTGTTCACTGGACTAGTCGAACTTATCGGATTGAGCCTCGGTTCAAATGGAACTGTCCTTATACACCCCTCTCCGTACCTCTCTGTCTCGCTCAGGTCAATCCTTGTCTTTTTTCTTTTTTTTTAATTATTTATTTGGATTTTACAATTTGTCCAGAAGGACATTTGGTAAAATATTATATCTTAGTGAATAAAAACATAAAAATAAAAATAGAGCATGTGGGTGGCTACCCCCAGCGGGGTACCATCGTCGTGTTTGCTAGATTATATCCTTTGCGAATCCTTGTTTTTAAGGAAAGCTATTTAATTACTTCGTACACCTGTTAGGTACACGTCCCTCCCATGGCTACGTTCAGCGACCCATTATGTCACTTCAAGCCCAAGCCCATTGTCATATAAAATCTCGGGCAAACGTAATTGAATTAATTCATAAACAGCTATTTCTCAGTTTCATCGTTTAAGTATGGATATAATAAAAAGTCTAAATTATCAGGGACCTCCCCAAACATTTCAAAAGAAAGGCCCCGATGTCCTTTCATCTCCGACATATATATGCCGCGGCAATGAGTACGAAATGTTGTATCTTCTGACCAATGTTAATTGAACGTATGTATACTACATGGCGATTAAGTAAATTCATAATTTCAAATTTCTTTGACAATATGTTTACAGTCGCCTTGGGTATAATGTAAAACATTTGCGCGATGCTAAGAATAAAACATGCGAACGCGAGGATATAAACGTATGAGGGCGTGCGTTGTGCGTTGAAAGTGCGGCAAAGTAGTTAAATTTTAATTACAAGTATTTTCCTTAATTTCTCACTAGCAACTTTCCCTCTAAATTCCCCGTCTCTAAGAACTTTCTTCCTCCCGCGCAAACATTCGCAGTTACTACTTATAAACTTCGCCACTTTATATATGTAACCTTGAACAATTTTAACTAACGCGGCTTATTCTTATTCTAGTTACTAGTCCAATTCTAAAGTTACATAAAAGAAAAGCTATATGAGATATCGCGAAGGTACTCGAATACCGAAAATATTTTGCTTTCATCGCCAAACGATACGAACAAGTCAACAATGTTGTTTCGCGATCAAACAATGAAGTTCCTGTTAGAACGATTGGGAAATGAGCCTGCCGGAAATTAAACTCGCCAACTACGTCTTCTATTAATTTCTTCGTGCCACTACGTAAATACACTATTAATGCTCGATTCTAAAAAAAAAAAACAAATACTTGCTTGCACTAGTTCGTCTATTGTAAGAGTATGGTATAAATAATAACAATAACAACAGGGTAAATTTAAAAAATCGATCAGTGTGGCTTCTGAACAACTCGTATATCAATTCTATGAACCTCGTATAGCGACGTATATATGATGGATATATGATGGATATATGATGGAAACAGCAAAATTTACCCATTCAATCAAATAACGTGGAAGATTGAGAAGAAAGTAAGATTAATTACTAACTTCGTAAACGCCCTAGAAGTAGAATTAAATAAATCAATTTAAAACCAGGAAACACGGAAATTCGACGAAATTTTACATAAAGTCAATGATTTTTACCCCATGTGTATTTACAGACGCATCAAACCCAAAATGTGCCAAACGTTTTCAGTGCAGGAGCAGTGGAATAGCAATGCTCGAAGCACTCGAACAATCAGCAAATAAAAAATTCGATGAAAACGAAATGATCTCAAGCAAATTAGAATACTATACAGAGAAATGTCCAATAAAGGATGTACGATCGTTATCACCTGGATCTCCTGTCATCAAAATACAGCAGGAAACGAGAAAGCCAAACCATCTCACTACCATTTAAAGATGACGTCGGTACACCATGCCAAGATACTAAGAAATCTATGGGACGCAGATTGCTCGAGAAATGGGAAGCTACCATAAACTCCGCAACATCATTTAGATCTTTCTCCGAACCACCGCACGATGGAAGAGATGAGGTCGAGCTATTGAAACTGCTAATTGGACACACGAGACTCGACGCGCGAATTTCTATTTCAAAGGTACAAAGAGAAACTTGTCCGTGGTGTGAATCTTGTGACCTAGCACTCACGGTACAGCGCGTAATTCTGAAACGCACGAAATAAGACGAACCACGCGACAGATTCAAAATGCCCAAGGAACCGAGCATTCGTGACGAAATCCTTCTGAAATTCGTCAAATCGACAGACGCATGGGACGATTAGCTTGGATGTAAGCAAAACCGTGGCTAACGGCCGTGTTGGCGGATGTGACGTTAAAAAATGAAAGAGGAAGAATAAGAGGAAAGCAACGACACGACAAAACGATCGTTATTTTTCAGCAAAGTTATTTTCACGATAATGAAAAGGAAATGCAAAGCTACGTTCTCTATCAATCTAGACACATTCTTACTCGACACAAAGAACGCAAAAAGAAGAATAATATGTAGCGCTTTTTCTCGCTGTCGAGCGAACGATTCAACCGCGTTACGTAACTGGCGCAGCTCGCGTTTTTCTCTTTCCATTTCTTGCCATACTTTCACTTTCCGCGAGTTAAAGACGGAGGAGGGACAGACGCTTCTCGCTCGACGCGCGAAAGAGTTTCTTGCGGATGTGAATTAAGTTGTAACGAAGTACGGGGTAAAAGCACGGTGGCCAGCTCTTCTCTTCAGCGATTCCGCTCGTTCTCTGTGTAACTCGGGCTCGCTTCGGAGAACCGACGACACGAACGGCCGGCGATCCTTCTCGGATCGAGGGAGCAAAGGGAGAATCGTGCGAGGCAACGGCCGAGAAAACTTTGTTAAGTCGACGACGTTACTTCCTTCTGCAAATTTTCATCGTTCCTCCGCGGCGGTGAAGTTGAACACCGGGAATTAGAAAACTTAAACGGGTATGGTGAACGGGTTGGGGGAGGGGAGATGAGGCGCGATAATAAACGGCAATTCCAACTAACGATGAATGGTAATTTAAATATCACGAAGTTTCTTCGCCTTTCTTTCTTCGGAGTGACGCGTGTGTCATTCGTGGAATATTGGAGGATCGAAAAGTAAGTAGACAGTGGAACGGCTCGGAATAGAGTTTTCAATTACGTCGATCGAAAATTTCAAAGTTCTGATTACAGAAATTTTCTGGTTCAACGTTCATTTGCCGTTCGCTATTGTTCTATGGTAACGAACTTTTTACGATGATCGAATTTCTGATTTTTTATATATTTAAATATGATTTCCTTAGTTTGCGAAGATTCTGAGAAAAAGTCGTTATTTGACGTTTGCGAGGAAAGAAATTTCCCTTCGTTAATTTCGCGATTTAGCTTTATTTAACCTTAAATTACATCTGCATGTAGTTAAATCCAAAGTACTACAAACTTTAATTGCCCATTATACTCAGATTACGCAATCATAATGGATTCAAATTATAGCAATTCCAATTTCATGGATCAATCAACAGGGAAAGGGTTTGTGCATTAATTGCTTCGGCAAACAGAAGAACCAGTGGAGGATAGGAAACCAATGGAGAAAGAGCAAACTATGGCGGTATTCTGAATTTATGACGTTACTTAGCGATAATTATCGTTCTACCTAAAGGAATTGGACAAGAAGAACGAACTGGAAAAAGAAATCAGACATTGTTTCCCTCCTTATTTTGTACCGTAATTCATGTATGTAATACGGCAAAGCTAGAAATATTTTTTATCAACAATCTACAATTAACGCACTGTTAATCGTTCCAAGTGACAGTCTGCGATTCATTTTATCACAGGGAAAGTAAAAAAGCGAAGGAAAAGAAAAACAAACGAAATCGATGGAAATATCGAGCCAGTCGTTAAAATTCCGAATGTCGTGCAATTAGTAACAAAAATAAAAAGAAAGAATTAATTAGGAAAAAAAAATGAGGGAAATAGTAATGATAAACGTACGCTAAATTTCCTTTGCAACGGGAAGTTGGAAGCGGTTGCAATTTGTATCGCAGTGAATTTAATTGAATTGATAATGGGATTACAATGTAACCGCATACAACAGCAGGTTCAGAGAAACTACCATAATCACGGAACTCGTAACTCACGTTGATTCATAGCTATATCAAGTTGAGGCAATCAAATTATAATTGTTGAATTTCACTGATCTCTGATTTATATCTTCATCTTTTCCTTTTTTCTTTTTTTTTTTTTCTTTCTTTCTTTCTGAATAATATCATTCTTATCATTCCGGATCATTTTTCAGTCGTTAAAGAAAAGTATGAAAATTTGTCGTTAGCATTGGAAAAAATTCAAAAAAATATTACAAACTATAGTCGATATTTATTCGCTGTCAAAGACTAACATTTTTTAACGCGATGATAATAAGTAGAATGTACCGTCTCATTCTACTTACGCGTGTCTGAAGCTATCTCCCAATTAACTTTCTAGATTTTTATGTTGTTCAGAAGTCTCTTATGCGTTCTTTTTATGATTCTTAATTACTCGCTCCCTTTGTAATGTTTAATTATTGTCTTTTACAAATTAAAAAAGAAACAATTATATTTATAATTTTCTAAAAAGAATATTCTAACATTTTGTTCAACACATTTAACATTCTGTAACGATTCCACGTTAAATTTTATAAATATAAAATCCAATTATCAAATTGCTACGTTATATTCGTTTGAACCAATCTAGGTTAATAAAGGTTATCAAATTATTTTTCTCTTTTTTCTACTTCATATTCTTTACTGTCCATTTTTTATTCCTATCTATATGCCTATCTTTTCACCTTTGAATCATCGAAATTAAATTTTTATCCAACCTCCCCTCTTCTATTCTCTGTTATTTCGTTCCACATTTTTCTGCTATTACTTCGCTCCCATCGCTTTTTAGTTTTAACCACGAATTTCGTCGATAACCACGAATCGTATTAAATTCCTCTGGTCTTTTGGTTCCAAAGCCTTATCAGCCAAAGAGTCATGGAATTTGAAGATTACCGCTTCGATGAAGAATTTGTCAAACATTAGCAAATACCTTAGCCCGTCTGCCTCATCCGCAAGTTTCACGATCATCGTGTAAATCTCAGATTTCTGTTTAAATTTCACCGAAATCGATAGAAAGGGAAAAAAACAATACTGGAAATGTGGAAATCTTTAACTTAGGTATTTTTATGAGAAATTAAATTCGCTTTACGCTCGAAGAAGCAGATAGATCGAAATCAACGTGTAATCTTCGTGTAACGCAAATAAACTCTTGATTCTGCGGATAAATTTCACTGAAACTGATAAAAATGAAAACGAATACTAAAGACGTAAAAATCCTCAACTGCGATATTTTTATACGAAATTAAACTCGCTTTACGTTTGAGGAAGCAGGCTGATTTAGAATCGCTGTAACCTGTAATCTCCGTGTAATGCTAATAAATCTTGATTCGTCGAAATTGATAGGAAAGATAACGAACACGAAGATCCAAGAACATAAGCACTTTCATAAGAAATTCAATTTCAACCAAATTGGTAGGAAGATTAAAAAAAAAAGCAGGTACTAAAAATATAAAAATCTTTAACTTAGGTATTTTTATAAAAGATGAAATTTCGCGAATTCCGAAAGACGGAATTTCCGAAAACAAAAAAGAAGAGAACACAAAGAAGAAATACTACGAACGTAAAAATCCTTAACTCGGGTATCTCAATGTGAAATTGAATTCTTTTCGAAGAAACGGACAGATTAAAATCGATCTATTATACAATAGTGGACACGAACATCCTACCGGATAATATAGCGAAAAGAAAAAGATTAGGCGTCCGATCTGCCGATGGAAACGAAATTGTAGAATGGCGAACAATAGCGGATCCGCGCCTATTCCAAAGCGAGAACGAAAGCAATCGTACGTTCTGTGGCGGAAGTGCCGTCACGAGTCCCTCTTACTCCCCCATTTTCCCCCCTCTAATTACATCGGCAATTATGAAAGTAGCGTGTTATTATCAGGTCGGAGTTTGACTCGTCAAGTTCCGGTAACGAGCGAACGGACGTTGCACCATCGCGGCTCGTTTCTCTTCCTTCTTTTTATATGGCACGCGCGTGAATCGATCAGGCTATCGAGAAACGGCGCGGAACACACGTGTGTGCACACCGTCCGTCTTGATAGCATGGCAAACAAAAATGTTAGCTGGCGGGAACAACGGGAACCCATTAACAGAAAACATAATGACTTTGCGAAACCATTATGTTTCATTACGTCTCGACATGATATACTGGAATTACGTTTCGCACTGCAACCGTCTTTTTACTTTGATTTCTACTCCGTTGGAGCGATCGGCAGTGGAATAACGAGAAAGCAGATCCCATAGATATTGACAAAGTATTTCGTGGCTATTTGTTATCCTTCTTCGGAACGTGCCTGTAATTGTTTAATCTAAACGTTATAAACAGACTACGGATTTCTATGCGAACTCGAATTATTACGAACTTAATTAAACGAGTAGAAATTTATTTTGTACAGCGAATATCGTAATATCCGATGTTTCGGATATTTTTACGTATTGTGTGCATTTTGCGCGCTCTTCGCGATTTTACATTTCCTGAAATTAGAATTATTCGCTCGATAGATGTTAGAATTATGGAATAAGATCGAAGGAAAAAGGAAAGTAAACGATAACGTTATCATTCGAAACGCGATATTCATATCATTATAGGATTGTAAAATGATTATGGCTCGTGTTTAATGTTAGAATTAATGAACAGTCTGTATTTAATAATTTCAAAGTAAACTTTTAACAGAGTAGGAATAATTTCCACGTTGACCCGATATTTTCCCATTGCTTTATCTAACAGATATCTTTTTACTAACTTTCGTTGTTCTCTTACGATGCACTTTTCGCGGCACGAGTTCAAGGAATTCGATTTCTCGATAAAATCGGCTAATCGAAAGTATTTCCGCGAAAACTCGTTCAGGAATTGTCAGGTATTTCGTTGGTCTTTCGCCTTTTTCGCTAAAATAGTTTCAGAATCGGCTGAAAATCGTCGCCGAGACGACGTCTAGAAAATGTGTTCGATCGTATTCTGCGGTCTCGAACGTAAAGACGTTTCCTGGTAGCAGCGTCTTGCCTTTTCTATTTCTCGAATCTCATTCATGACAAATCTCTATCTCGTTTCTCAACCACCTGTGGAAAGTGACGCTTTCGCCCCTCGGACAATGTCTACTTTCATCTCGATCATTCTTCCAAATATCGTTTCTACTCCTTTTGTTTCCTCCAAGCTGTATCGCGCGATAAATATTTTACGACCATTATATCGGACAACGCAAGATTCGAAGAACCGGTTTACAGTGAGAAACTTGTTTATCTTCTTCCTCGCAATAAATGTTTCAATAAAGAAATTTTACACAAATCGTACGAGCTTTACGTACAATGACACGTAAGTAACTTAATAACGAAAAAGATAGTAGAGCGAAAAATATGAACATCAGAGAATAAAGGAAAAGAACATTGAAATAAAAATTAGCTGCAACGTCTGTCACATACGCAAAAATAAATAACACCGTGTTTTAATTAGAATTTTATACGACATAGAATGTTGAACATATTATTTCTTCAAGAAGCAAGCATGTAACATAAGAGAAAATAAAATGGTTAAACGAGAAAATGTTGGATTTATTTTCAATTAATTGGGTTCTCGATTATCGATACAAAAGCATCCAAACGTATAAAATCTAAATTATGCAACGATGTAATATATCGAATTGATATCGTTTGGACGTTCAGATTATTTCGCTCGGAACGTCAGATTGTGAACTGAACATGGGCTAACTTTTGTTCTGTAAACGCATCGCAAATTTCTCAACAAGTACAATTATCCTAATTCCTTCGTTAACAGGGATTATAGCGACTGAAACGTCCGTAAGGTTAAAGTAGTTCTAGCGTCAAGCTGTTATCAAGATTCCGTATAATCGTCTCGATAAGTACGTTTAATTGGCGCGGTGTCCCGTTCGCTATAATCCGTTCGATGGCTTTGACGCGAATGCAACTAACATACTCTGCTAATACCACTCGAGCATACGGTATTGTTACCTTTGATGTTACTGTGTGTAACAAATTAACTTACGTAAATCGTATCTATTAACCGGTTAGCTGTTGCGACCTGTTTGAAAAGCTTATACCTAAAACGTGTCGCAAAAAGCAAGCGATGACGAGTATACTCGTGAAACACAGAGTACGTATGGCTGTTATTAGGTTGTCCGAAATGTTTCTTTCGTTTTATAAGGAAATGATAGATGCACAGCATTTTTCCTTTTATATTATTTTATTGAATTATGTGTGATCCATTTCGTAGTAATAGAACGAAGATAAACATAAAACAAAACATGTTGTGCGCCTACTAATTACGTACAAAAAGAAAGAAACTGTTGGAGCATTCTGATATAATACAGAATTAAAGCTGCAACGAAACAACCGTTTTATTTTTTAATTTTATTACCGACAGCGCTTTTTCACACAAAATATTGCCATTTCTTCGTGACGAGTATACTCGTCAAAAACAGCTAATTGGTTAAAATGTTCCATTTACGAATCTTCGTGGTAAGTTACACTAAGTGTACGAATATAATCAATTCTACGAAATTAATGCTCGTTCTTGGATGATCATACAGGATGATCGCATTTGTTCTTTACGAAAATTCAACTTGAGTTTTGGGGAAGCTGAACTCAATTGATATTCATCTTCGCGATCAAGATTACTAATATCAGGTCGTCCGAAAAGTTTCTTTCGTTTTATAAGGAAATTATACTTCACAACATTTTCCGTGTTATATTATTTTATCGAACTACGTATGATCCATTTTGTTCTATCGAAATAAAGATCACAACGTTCGACAGATTAGGTTTCGTGTTTGTACAAAGATGCATCGTTGTAAAAAACGGGTCTGTAAAAGAAAGACACTTTTCGGACAACCTAATACTTCTTTAAACGTGCAAGCGGGTGATTATTCCAAAATCGAACGAGAAGATAGTTTCGGTGTGAAGCTGCTTAACACCATTGAATTGTAAAAGATACGACGAATATAATTTGTTTTTTAATATTGTGGCTTTCGAATATATCGACGGGACTATGTAGCTGGCTCGAAACGCGGAAAGAGATGAACACACCTATAAACGAAATATAAAGAAATATAAAAGGAAGGAATATATATAAATATAAATAACGTCTGGAAGACTAGTAATGAAAGGAAGAAAGGTATTTTTACAGATACCTCCGACCCGGTCGCGTACCACATCCTCAATGCACGATTCATCGTTTCGTTGTTCGCTGTTATAAATTCACCGTTGTAAAGGATACGCGTTGATCGTCGAGCGAAGAAAGACGATAGACGCGACAGATTCGATAAATCGCGAAAGAAACAGAATGAAACAAGGTTCTTCCGCGCGTTTTACGCTTTTCCTATCACTCGTCGTGTTATAGACTGAAACGGTATTTCCTGGGAACTGGAAACGAAAAGCGGGACACCATAGAGGCTGACTATGCCGAACGATCGAATCGATAAAGTTGAAATAATAAATGACTGGATCCGGCAGTCGTAGAGGATAGCATATTAAAGTATTGCCGGGGGAGTGTGTCATCCCCGCAACTTGCGACCAGGCGCCAGGCAAAAAGAAACGCGAGAGCTTAGTCGTCTCGGGAATGCTTTTAACCCCGACGAGTGCGCAGCTTATTTTCGCGGCGGTACGTGTTCTCCACGAGTGGGTGAGCACACGTAGGAACAGTTTCTAACGGTGCCATACTGACTCCGGTCACGCATCGCTACGAGAGAAGAGAGAAGGAGGAAAAGTAGAGAAAGATCGGATAGAACAGAGGAATGGAAGGAGAGAGACGTCGTTAGAAGATAGAATCTCGAGACGGTCGTAAGGCGTAAACGAACCTTTACGCGGTCTCCAGAGCTTCGCTACTCCGTTTCTCGCTTCTTTCTTTTCAACGGGCTCACCTACCTAATTACTCGGAGCGTTCAAAGTACCAATTGCTTGCCTCAAATTAAACGAAACTAATCGACGCCCATGAATTTCGCAGCTACGAGAAAAATAAGATCAAAATGTCTGAATGGCCGGCCTGCTCGTTTACAGGCCGTCTCTCGTTATTCCATTTCTCTTTGATACACTTGTTGGCGCTGGCTTGCAACACAGAACTTCCTCTCGACGACTCAAGGAAGTGGTTTTACAAGTTTCACGGCGTTAGTCAGAGAGTTAGAGGAAACAGTGGAATATTTCCATCGTTAACGAGAGTAATCTTGATTTACGGGTTTTCGACTTTCCAGCTGATCGTAGATACTTTTCTCGGCTTTGTTTGCGGATAGGTGGACGCTCGGATATTGGGGTTGATTCTCCAACGTTTAATCGCCGATCCTTTCACTCTCGTTGCCTTTCGCTGATTTCTGGGAAAAATCGAAAGTAGAGACGTCGCTCTGTAAAATTACTGCAGGCGAGCTGTTATCTTCGAATTTAAGTTCGACGATTTGTCGACGAACGTTTCCTCTAATGCTACTACCAAGCAACCCTTACATAATAGTTTACCAGCCAACAACATCGATAAGAATCGTAAAGTTACGAGGAACAGATTATAAACTTCTTCCTTATAAATTTAGAATTTTACATCGAAGAACGCTATTACCCGAGTGATCGACTACCTTCGGCTTGTAATTTACAAACTTGCACGTGCAATCTCGTTTCTGTTATCACATGGAAAACACGGCGAGTGGTGAAATTAAGAAATCACTGGTCGTTCCCTCGCGTCCTTCGAACGATCTCGCGTAAGTTTAAGCGTTTCACGAGCAAAGTAAGAAAAATTCAGACTTCAGATATACTGGCAGAATTTATTATACGAATCCGACAGAGTGACAGTTAAGAATGTTAGAACAGAGTGTGTCGAGAGCTGATTTTAGGAAGGTTTATATACTAGGAGTTTGCCTTTTACGGAAAGGGCGTCGCCGGGGCCAGGTCAGAGGTGGCCACGCTGTTACTGTTTTCTAACACTGGAATACTCCACGTTGTTGTTTCGATGGTCTGCGGGATATTCGTTAGGGCCCGTTGGTTTTTCTATTGCTAATTTATGGCTCTGTGACACTGTCATTGCCAAGCTCCTAGTTACTATACACGGTAATTCATTAACGCTTTTAACTCGTAACTTATAAAATTTCGCCAACGATCCTAGTTGAATCGCGCGGTATACACGCGCACCCCGTCGTACTACGATCCAAACGCTGCAATTTCTAATCCGCGGCACGAAATCGAGATAGTCATTGAAAACGCCCGACTTCGTGTAACATCGAAAGGGCGAGGCGAAAATTCCGGCAACCTGGAAATCGAATATACGTCTCTACGCGCGTCTACGTCCACGTGTTTGGATTCAGGTAGCAGACTTAGGGTGCGTGAACGAGGAACCGAATGCGACCTCGCGTTGACGCGCGCGTGATTCGAAAGGGGCGATCGTCGAAGGGCGCTGCAGAGGGGTAAGTCTCGCATAGATATGTAAACGAAGTGGTCCTTCCTCGTAATAGAAGAACGTGCAGGAGAAGGCGGAGCAAAAGGGGAGACGATCTCGGGCGACACAAATTCGCAGAGGCGGGTATATCGTTGTTATCTGATTTCTATGATTTGCTCGTGCTAGCTACAGATGTCGGCGAAATACACGGAAGAACCGGTAACGAGCCACGATGGCCACGTGGAAACACGGTTAACGATCCTTTGTAACGACCCAGACGACCAGAGAACAGACGGAACAGGGCGCACCGGATTTTGATTCGCGTTTCACCGTCGCAGCCTCTTTCTCATTGTCGTCTGTGCGTGACCTCGGTTGTAACGAACTGTGCGAGGCCCTCTAAGGCAAGCAAACTTGCCATACGAGACGAAACATCTCATCTTCCATAGAGAGAGAGAGAGAGGGGGGAAACTAGAGTTGCCAGTTTCGATTCGAATTACTCGGATCAGCCTTATCTCGATTGATCTGATTGGTATTACTAGATCGATTTACACGATCGCCTGCCCGCCGAAATCTCAGGTAATTAGTATCGATTCCTTTGCGTGTATTGCTCGCTTACCACGTCAGATCGTTCATTCGATCTGCTAGAGCCTCGGCGAAATGAAAGAAGGTAACGTGCGTCGATAAGGTTCTCTGACAAGGTGGTTATTAGGTGGAGTAGAAAATTGATTAGAGAAACGTTGGATCCGAGTGAAATGATATTCGTAGGAGTGTGTATATTACCAAGGGAAAACATTTCGTTTCTCGTTTCAATTGAGCGAAAAGGTACCGTACGGCGAGATTAATGGATCGTTCAATTTTTATGGAGATGTTCATCTATGATTCCTTAGAAAATTCTGAGAACGAAAAAATTTCGAAGAACAAAACGTCTGTGTCTACTTCGTTGCTTTAATTTTCCTCGAAGATACTTGTACGTTAAAGGACGAGATAAGAAAGCGAAGACGCGTTGTTCTTTGAAAATTCTACGATACAAAATCAAACCAGTCTGTGAAGTTTAATAAACTTCTTTGGCGGCTGAAATTCAGCGTGCGTTTCAGCGTTCAAGTTTCCCTTTTGCGACGACTCTTTAAATATCGCTGCGTAAATTTATTATACTTTTAGTAAAAAGCTCTATCGCTAACGTTGGTTTACTACGGGTACACCGAGTTACTAAATTATCTAATTTCAAATGCAATTAAACGTATCTGTTTCCTTTCTACCGATGTAAAAAATGAACAAGATATTATATGGTCAGAAATGGGTAATTAACGAGCATTAAGATGACCAATTTTGATGGAGGGCCGCAAATGCCATTTAATCGATTATGTAGCGCGTTGCGCGTCATTATCACGTGCGAGGCAACGTTTCTAGTCGACATTCAGTCGCGTCACTTCCGAAAATTGGAGAGCTTGCAATTAATATTCATTCGTAATTGTTAATTGAACAGCGGGTAACCAGTTGCGGGCAAGCTGTAACCTCGGAATTCTGTGTCGTGGTCGACGAAGCCGCATATAACGTCGTTCGACTGCACCGAGGGATTCGATCGCTTTAAAATTGCAATGAACGCCTCTCGATAGATCAAACTGCAGTCGATTCGCCCCTTTTATTCCCTGCATGGCCTATCTACCTTGCAAATTATTTTCTCATTTTTCTAATGTTAAATATTTCAATGCTCGTGGCATCTATAATAAAAGAATCGATTCTATTCTCGTTAAATGTCAATTTCAGAAAATGAAAGAGCATCGAAATAAAAGTTTCAGCTGTTATGAAACAGTGGTTAGTTAACGAGATTAGTATCACGTTACGCTTCAGCGAAAAATAATTTGTGAACAATTTTGTCCGTATTTCGGCTCGTCCGACTCGAAATTCTCGTAAATTATTTTCAGAATAACGAAACAGGTAGCTGGTGCGTAGAAATTTTTATATCAAATTTAAACTAGTTTGTATCGATTCGCGTAGAGGAAACGCGATTCCCGTATAAAAACTCGGCAAACATTCTTTGGTGAAATCTTGTTCAGGAAAAGAATTTCCCACTGACACAACGTAATAAAATTATCCGATATTTAAAGATTCGAAATAAAGAAATCGCATACACGTACACCTGTCCTTTGCTTCTTAAAAGCAACAGAATTCTATATAAAAATATACGAAGTGAAATATTTCCATTAAATATTTACAAAATTCTGCCACTCAAGTATTACGTAATATATCGCGTTTGAGACACGAGCATATTAAGAAAAACGTAGTCAATGTTCGAGCAATTGTTAGAATATAACTTTTGGCGAATGGAAAATGAATATTTTGAACAATAACAGGCGGTCTAAACTTATTGAAAGAAATACAATTTAAACGTTTTATACGCCTTTAGAATAACATTACTCTTTGAAACAGTTCTTTCCTCCGCAACGAATTGTCGCAATTTCCGTTTCAATATTTCGTCGACTTTACCTCCACTCACTCTGCTCTTCTTTTGATGCAATCTTCCAAAGAAAAAATTCCCTTAACGGTGGACCACTTTTGTATATAATAGCAATAACCATTGAATGCGTTTACCAATTGAAATAAGGCAATTATTTGTCTCCTCTAACAATAAGACAATACGATTGCTCGAAACAACATTTTCTCTGTATGATAATACTTTCCTCTTTTTCTTCTCCTTCTTCTTCTTCCTCGTCTTTCACCTACTAATTCATTTTTCCACAATTTCCACGAAGAAGCGTAAGATAAATGGAAAAAAGATTCCAACAAAGCTATAGAAACTGTAATATGTAATTATTCGAGTTACGTGTAATTCGTTGGTAGTCGTTGTTTTTCTCTCACGATGTAATTCACTACGATTTGTACGAAACGGAACTAACGAGTTGTATCGATTCTTTTACTAATATTCTCGATGATTCTATAATTCTAGAACGACAAACGCTCTCACGAGATGCATTGAAAATACTTTCGATCTGCAGTCGCACACTTTCGTTCCCGTCTAGCGAAACGCATATTCCGCGCGCAGAGAAAAATTGACAACCTCAGCATTTCCGGAAAAAAAGAGAAAAAAATAGAGTAAGACGCGTGAAAACGCTGATACAAAAATCACCGACGTACAAAAAGTGCAATTTACCTCTGTCAGATTTGCGCACCAAGTTCGATATACATATATATATATATATATACGTATAAGGCGTAGCGTTAGCCGCATAAAAAGGTGGAAAACCCCGAGAATCTAATTATGCGATGAAGAAGGTTTTTTCACGAGCTTGCCATGCAAAAAAGCGTTTCGCCTAACGTGTAGAATTAATTTCGCCGAAGTGAATCCGTTTCCTTCTTCGGTCTTGCATACGATAAACTCGGGTTAATAAAATTACTTGATAAATGCTTCAATTTACTCTCCGATCCGCAATTTATCAAACAAGCTTATAACAGACTTAAATTATACGGCGCTCTTAACGGGTTTGTTATTTGTTATTTAACGCGCGTTTAACGTGCCCAGGGAAAAGTTTCTTTCTGCAAAGGAGAGGAGAGAGAGAGAGAGAGAGAGAGAGAGAGAGAGAGAGAAGGAACAAACACGTCTTCGGTC
The DNA here is from genome assembly GCF_041682495.2 of Bombus fervidus. Classification (NCBI taxonomy): domain Eukaryota; kingdom Metazoa; phylum Arthropoda; class Insecta; order Hymenoptera; family Apidae; genus Bombus; species Bombus fervidus. The sequence goes on along the minus strand of NC_091530.1, from coordinate 5,792,457 downwards.
GCGGTTCTGTTAAAAATTGACGCTCGTTTGTTTCCAATCGTTTCGGATCGACCGTCTTCGCTAAGGATAGGAAACAGAAGAGAATGGGAGAAAAAACACGAAGAAATACGAAAGAGACGTGGCAACGAATTTTAATCATATTTATTAATTCCATGAAAGAGAAATGTTAATCAAATTTTATGGGCTAAATCTGTCGTGAGTTGTTTATGCCCGCATAAACCAGTCCAATTATCGTGAAAGCTTTAAGCGTACCGTCTAGTGGATTACGTTTGCACGTGAGCGTACTGGAAGGGAGGGATTCTCACGTCGATACGCTGGAATCTCGCCAAACTTAATTTCAAACCTAAAAATGATGTGTGCCTCCTTTGAGATCATAGCCATAAACGTGAGAGAGAAATGGAGGCAAAAAAGCCCCTATATCCTTCTCGTTGAAAAATCTCGCACGTTCTTCAACTTGTACGAGGCCCGCTCGATCTCCGATTTACCCTTTCGCCTGAGGAACTATTTTTCTTGCCGCTCTTCTCGTGTGATTATTGGCGGAGAAATAAAGGACGAGCAGACGGCGAAAATACAGAGTGTTTCACGCGATTGGATTAAAGTGTAACTATGGAATTATAGGAGCTTCGTTTTTACAGAATTACACGATTACATCGACACGTTGGGAAATTTCCCGAAAACTTCCTTTTAACTAGAAAAACAATCTATCTACCAATGTTTCGATATTATTTCTAATAATTTCCTACATTTTTATTTCTTCTACTGTATCTTTTACATACAGCATTCTTGGGCTCAACGTTGAACAATTAAAATTCTTTCACGCGTCACTTTCGGTCAGCAACTTTCACACGCCACCCTATGTGAAATAATATCAAGCTATAATTTTTTCGATAATCTCAGACCTACGTACGAAACGTTTCTATTTCTATAAAAAAGAAAAAGAAAAAGATTCACCATTTTAACCTTCATTCAGCATCCACGAATTACAAATTATAACCTGTACCCAAGCTTCTATCTCTAATAATTAAACAATTTGCTTTTTCATAAAAAAGCTGTTGCTCCCCCCGAAGCAGCTATTTATACGATCTACGTTTACAGGAAGAAGCTTCGTTAGGGGATGTAAAGTACAAAATTACAGCTGCTATTATATTTCGTGCCCTGGTCTTAAATAATTGATCGATATCATCTCGGAGTTTTCTAGAGAAAAGTGGAAGACAGCCGATACACTGCACTCCTTTAACATTTCACGAGGCGAGGCTCTTCTCATGGGACCGTCAACACGATTAAACCATTCCACGGACCAATATTCTCTGGAAGCAAATTTGCGCAGGCAACAGTTTTGCATTCCAAATGGTCGGAGGGCCGACTTGCCACGTAATGTAGGCCCGGCCCCGTGTAAACCCGGCATAATGAAATCCGTGCCATTAGGCTGGCCAATGGGGTAAATTCTCCGGCTCGCGCAAACGTCGGTTTCCCGCTCGTCCGTTGCAAACCACCCCCTTCTCCAAGCTCATTCGATTCGATTCGATTCGAAATCGAATAGAGCCGTGCTTCTCGACAATGCTCCGGAAAATTCACTCTATGTAGCCGCGCGTATACGTGTTACCGTACCCTCCTAGGGGTTGGAACACGTGACTGGATCCACGGGAATTGCGTCTCTTATTCGCCCCTACGTGTACAGGCATATCTTCCTAAAACGATCGGGGGATATCTACCTTGATTGCGCCTTTCTCCCTTTTTATTCTCTTACTTCTTCCTATCCTTTTTTTTTTGCGACTTTCTCCATTTCCCTTCTACCACTGTTCCTTTGTTGAGGAATAATTGCAGGCTTTTTCGACAAACGGATTGTCTACTTGTAGTAAAAAATTATATTTGTACTTGGAAAGTACATTTCGAACATGATAGAATAATCGTAGGAAACGTCTTGTATTTATCTAACTTGTGCGATTCGGTGATGGATAGTAAAAAATGTAAATTTTATAAAAGAATGTAGAAAGAGACTTTGAGACTTTGTTTACTAATTATAGACGTATAGATATCAACGAAAATATCTCCGTAGTCCGACAAACGTTCCTGTCTATTAATTGCAAAACATAAAAAAGACACTCGATTTTATGCTCATCGACGCACGTACGCACGATCTTCCTACATAGAGCGCAAAAATAAATACCATCCAAGACTCGGTTGTATTTTGCCGAATACCATTAAAAAGACAAATATCGTTAACTATGAAACGTTTTAAAAACAGCAATTGGAAAACTCGTTTATCTTCTCGTCCACGTATAAACAGAATTTTCATTTTCACCTGGCATTTGACATTCTAGCTCGGCATTTTCGGTGCTCACTCGTGGACCGTACAATTTGAAGAATGCAACGCGTTTATCAACCCGTGCCGGTTGGCCGAGTATCGTTTATAGGACCGTCATTAGATTGCGGAACGCGCAAGAGCGCGAAGTTAGCAAGGGAATTCGCTGCCGGACGATCGAGCAGTCCGATGATCGCGGCCTAATCGAATTAAACTGGCCGGTTGTACTCGTGTTTACGACGAGCTGACTCGTCGGTCTGCGTTTGCTATGTTCGCGCTATAATAGCCGTGCGCGTACCTCGCCCCTCATTGACCATCCCTCGACGGAAGGCGTCGGACCACGCGTTTCCCATCGATCTCTGTTATCGTCCGATTGAAACCACAGCACCGCCGACATTCCACCAACTCATTTGCCTTGAGCAACGTTATCCAGACTTTGTCCAAACACTGCGTATCGATCTTTTCGCGTATAGCCTTTTCAGCATCGTGGTTTTTCCACCTACAAGCAATTTTCTATTATAGTTTTATTATGTATTATAGTTCTTTATAGCTGTTTTATAGGCGTTAGTCTGGTGAACAGGTTTAATTTAATAGGTAATTTTTAAGGAAAAGTGATCGTTCTGTACGATACATAAAATATTGCTACGTAAAATGGCATTTGTTAATTAGTATGAAGGATATGTTTCAGGAAAATATCACTAGAAAATTAGTTTAGCTGCATCGTATACCAAACAAGTCGGTACGTTTCGAGCTGTACGTTTATTCGTTTATTCGTTTATTCGTATTTCAATGGTAGAAAAAGATGCAAACTATGTTTGTTTAATTTCCACTTTGATATCATTGGCAATCAGGTAACTGCGTTTATTTCAGATTTTAAGCTTTCACGATGGTCAATGGCTGTCACGCTTTTGGTTTTTCAGATCAATCGTGTTACGCGTTGCACTTTCCCGATTGATCCGGGACGGGAAAACCAAAAGCACGACAAACTACATTTATACGTTTACGTTTTGTACACCCGTAGATTTTAAAATTGCGCGCCTCGCTGTAAGCACGTTTACTCCGCTTTTCTATCTCGGTTCCATGGTTTTATCTTACACGATGCTCGCAAGGTTTCCAGCCTCGCGATAAGCGACGAACAACAGATTAAATTTCATGCTAGAATCCACAAGTCGCCGGCAAAAAGCTTCGCTGGTGTTTCGAGCGTGGCCAAGCTCTTCTAAATATCCTGGATACATCGTTGCACGGCGATAAACTCCGAACAAACGATCGAGATTAATAGAACGAGCCCTTGGGCTCCTTCTGCGATACTATCGATCCCGGCCACGGCGACGAGACACACGAACCGACTCCCACCGGGACCGTAAATTCACGTCGAAGATTTACTTACTTAGCCGGACACTGGCTGGCAACGAATCTCCGTTGCTTCATTGCGCGGTAAAACCTTCCTAGATGTAACACGTGACCAACGGATATTTAAAGGCAAACGACGACCTGCCACCTTTTCATTAACGTCCCAACTGTCCTACGATTACGCCACTATACTCTATTCTTCGTCTTTGATCTTGGAAATTAGTGGAAATTACGAAAGTGAGTTAGAAGGTACGCCGGTTGATTAAAGGAGATTTGTAAATGCATTGGCCAGATTTCCTAAGTGTTTAATTTGTCCTTTTTTAGCGAGAAAAGGGATCAGCTTGATTAACGGCGGTAATTTTACAGCGGTAGGATTTTATCTGCGGTTTAATTACGAATGCAAGTTTGAAGATTAATTTGACGATGTTGATCGTTTTACCAGACTAAACTAAGATTACAAAGACTCTTGATTCTTTAACGTATAGATTTTTCTTTCGTTTACCGCTGCGAATTATTAAACCTATTTTTATAATTATAATCAGCTGGCAACGATAAGGATATAATATATTTTTTCTTGAAAAACTTATCGATATTAAAATAACCGACTAAATGAAATAAAATATTAAGGATATGATTATGAATGTGGATATTGAGCGATAATTTAAGTAAATAATTTAACAGATATTAATGTGTTACGGTGGTGATCAACTAACACGATCAAATTTTCATATGTACGATATCTTACGAATGGACGTTTAAATCACGAGATGAACCATTATACGACGACAATTTATTGGTCATTAAGAGATAAAAAAATTTGCTGGGGGATACAAAACGAAATGGTGAAAAAAGAAGCAGAAAGGACAAGGGATACGCTCCGAGGCGTGGCAAATAGGAATACCGATTCCACGGCAACGGCAAATTTAATTCTCTTGGCCGGCTAGACGTTCCACGAAGTTCATCGGCGTGCACCCTTGCCGCTGTTCTTCCTCCGCGACCGCTTCTTTTTGGCAATCAAACGAGCAAGAAACACTGCGGCTTCCGGCAGCTGGTTCTCCGCGCAGCCAGAACTCGCTCCATCGTGCTTTGTTTCGGCCCATCACCGCGCACTGTCGCCGCCTTGGAAAATTCTCCGAAATTTCGCACCGATTTAACGCGTACGAGCATCTACCTACATATACGTATGAACATGATTTACATTCTATTTTAATAAGAAATCTACATTTATCGTAGCTATGTTTCAACAAGGAAGAGAAAGACGTACAGTTGCGTTTCCTTTCTACTATCGAGCGCAAATAAGTGAAATTTCATCGACGACGATCTAACTGTTCCAGCTATTTTTCAAGCAAAACCGAATAAAAGAACTTGTCCCGATTTTTGTCGTCGGAAAGGATAGCAACCCTAGAGATCCTCTCGCGTCGAACGCGTCAGGCTATCATCCGAACAATGTCTGAAAATTGTACATCGTCTAAAGTATGAAATAACATAACAGGATGTACAAAAAGTTAGGGGAAAAATTGACACGTAGTACTGGTCGAAACAGGGAAAACAAAGAGATGTTAATAGACGTGAATCGAGAAACTATTAGTTTCGCAGTTTAACGTATAAACGTATGACGTATAGGAAAACAGCTGCTTCGTTAAATGAGTTGATACAACGAATGAAAAAGTACTGCCAAGTGATAAGAAGAAACGCTAGGCATCTTTCAAAGTATGCACGCTTTTATGAGAAAACGTGTAGAAGTGTGCGTGGAAATGAACGGGAGACATATTGAACATATGTTGTAAAGGTAATGTCCTACTGGCAAAAACACCTCGTAACTCAGAAACTAGTGGTTTGCGAACCCATGTTTATTAAGACGTTTTTGCTTGTTTTGATGAGCACTGTATGCTCCTAAAGTTTTTCTTCGACTTTTTTCTACGCATACACAGGTTGTACATACACAGTATACATGTACAGTGTGTCTCAGCTGAATGAGATCGCTTAAATATCTGCCTTGTGTACGATTGTCTGGAAAAAACTTCTCAGGACAAAGTCAAACTACTTGAAGGGGCACACGTAACGGTGGAAAGAATTTCTTCTCAAGGTCGTTTCTTCGCGAGATTCCAAGGCTACCGGTACGTTCTTAGACGTAGGGATTACTATATCTTTTTATCCATCAATTGATGCGTTTTCTTATTCTCCTATACAAGAGTATTAAGCTGCTTGTATCTGAAAATAGATTAAATGATATTTTAACCTTAATTTCGTGCAACTTGGCGTACGAAAGAGAAGGAAAGGCGCAAAATGATACTCTTGCGTTTACGTTTCCTTTACGTTCCATGCACTACAGCGTTTCATCAAGTTAAAATCGAAATATCTTTTAAGCGTATGTAAGTATTTATGTAGTTATTCTCTAAACTTCTGCACGTACCTAGATTATTCGTATAGAGAAAAGAAAATCACATACACCGGTGTTAAAAGATACATAAGATTCTATTTAAAGAAATACCAACGACCTTCGAATTTCCAAAATAAATAAACACGTGAAAAGATCGTTCGTTATTTAAAGAAACAGTTTAACTTTGTCCCGAGTAGTTTCTTCGTACAATCGTAAAAAAAAGGCAGATACTCGGGTAACTTCATCTTTCGTTCATATCCTTTTCTTCGACGAACGATTATCGTTCTACTTAAATTATTCGCGACATTGACGAGAAATTCATTGGCCCACAGGTCTCGTACCCTAAAACAACTATCGTGCACCAGTAAATACGATAGCGAGCGGGTTCCATGGTCGATGGATAGTAATGTAGGAAGCTCTTACGCCACTGTGCACACACTCTCTTCCTTCTACATTGGTACAAACTGCACGCGTAAGACGGTACTCGTGTTTGTGGATGTTTGTTCGTGTCTTCGTGGTACAGGGCCGTTCTATGTACACGACTTAGCTGAAGGAGTTTGCTAGCGTTCCTGCTTGCATTTGCCTAACCGCGTTAACGGATCCTGATCCAAATATCAGACACCGCAGCTCGAGCAACGTCGAGTCGAGCTTCCTTCCAAAGGATCGTGCCAAGAACTGCAGCCACCTTTTGTGTCGTTGACTTGCCGTCAAATCGATCGTTTCGTCGGATCTTGTCCTTTCAACATTTTTCTACGATAATGGCGCGTGTGCATCCTTGATGCCACGAGATTCTCTGAAACATCGACGTGCTCCTTTCTACTCCATAAAGTCGGCTATGCCGCTCTTATGGTTCTTACATTTCCGGATATGTTTGTGACTGGTAAATAAGTTGAAATGAACATTGTTTTTCTCTATTCGATATAAAATATTTCGTTATTATTTCGTAACGGTACGATGTAACTTTACTTGAGAAATAAAAATCGTGAGAACCTTCGAATATCTGAATATACCTTGGAAAATGGAAAACCTCTGGACAGGACATTTTAATCGAGGCAAACAAATTATGCAATTATGATACGTTAACACATTCTTCGACATTTGCACGTAGGAGCATATCAGTTTTTGTACTTTTGTGAATAACGAGGCAGCCGCATTTCTGGGTAATTTGAGTAAATAAACAAAAATTAAGAACTTTTTTAAATATAAATTTATAGTCGACTCGTGCTCGTAGTAATGAACTTCTCTTTCTCTTCCAATAGATACGATCTAAACGTTGCTGTAAATTTATCGATTATTAACCCCCAGCAGACCTAGTTTTTTAAATCTCCAAATAAAATCCTGACTTCGAACAACGATCAATAATAATTAATTATCTCTGTTACAGATGAGTGGCAAACGAACTAGAAGCTTTAAATGCGCGGTTCACCATCGTGACCGTGAAGTCTGCTCCGAAAACGACTTTCATCTGCTGGTGCACGAACCTCCTCTCTTTCGCAGGTACGATTATCTAATTTTTTACCATCATAAAACATCCTTCCATCGTTTCCCTCGTCAAAAGCCAATGTTCCAAACGCAGAAGAGTAGTAAATCGTTCGATAAACATTCTCCTCGTTATTCTTCACGTTCGCCTCGACAAGGATGGACGCGTAATTTTCATCGAAAGCAAAATTCCACGCGCGATACCAAACTTACGGAACGATATCATCGTTGCATAAACATCGTGCATAAATAACAATAGTTCGCGTTCATCTCGACGAGGTTACAGATTTCGGACAAATTGAACCTGGAGAAAACGTTCGGCGAGACAAAGCTCGACGATCGATAAAGGAAGGAGAAAGGTAAGAAAAGAATAAAATTAAGTTACCCGTCGAGACAGAAAGAAAGTGGAGCGTGGTGGCGAAGAAAAGTGGATAGAACGATGGGAAAAAATGAGAGGAAAGGGAAGGTTGCGCGTTTTATTATTCCGTTGAAACATCCGACGACACCGTACGACGAGGACCTCCTTACAGTATTTCTGTGCTGCATTTTATGCTCCGCATCGTTACCCATGCGAGAGAACCTCGAGAAAACAGCAACGTACATCGTACGACCTGTGAAACATCAACGTCTTTCTACTTCCTACTGCTAGCTCGAAGGATGCTACTACTTCTTCGTCGTTCTCGCTGTTCCTCTGTATATATCGCCTTTCGTTTCGATCCAGCATACCGAGCACTGAACGCGTTTCCAGTCATTGCTTATAGATGTGATTTCCCAGTCGGTCGAAAATTTCTCCACGGTTAGTCGCAGCTGCGATTCTTTCGTTTAACATTCCACCTCCGAGGTTCGGAAGCGTTCGCGAGAAAGCGCGCGCGCGATTTCAACAAAATATAATCTTCAACGATGAATCGCGTGCAATACGCGAGCTGTCGTGGATTTCGAATTTTCGAGAATTTTTATGCGAGACGCTTGTCATTTTCCTAGATAGAACACTAAACGAAACGTATCGTCGCGTCGTTGCTTGATAATCAAATCCTTCGGAAGCGAAGCTAACGTTACTGCTTCGTTCCTCGAGTTTTAAGCTTTCGATCTACGCGCAGTTGACCGATTTTCGTTCCGTGCGTGAAATATACCGTAGAAAATATATTTTTCGAATTTGGAGCTTCGAACCATCTCCTCTGAGTCGATCAATTTCGGTGCCGCGTATAAATTGAATTTATCGTAAATTACGAAGGGCAAGTTAGTTTCGTAATTACACGCGTAGGAAAGAAATAAATACGGCTAAATAAATACAAACGAAACGAAACTACGTAAATACGAATAAACAGGTCCGCTAGAATTTATCAGCTGCGTGAAAGAGATATCTCTATGAAATTGTAGAATTAACGTTGCTTTTAACAATATAAAACCGGAATATCGTCAGCTAACACTTGGGCTATTTACATCTTCATCCCGTATCTGTAATCTTTAAAGCGTTTGACAGAAAAGTTTGACCGGTTCTAATCAAAGACATTCCGATCGGCAACATTCTCGGGGACATTGCAACGAAATTAATCACTTTTCCTTTCGTGAGTAACTCGATGAGATTAATAGTCACGGATATGTATCAAGGCGCCGGGTCCCTCGAGCGTGATCGATTCGACTTGTTTCTGGGTGCCATTCATAAATAATTCATTGTACCGTCGCGTCCGCTTGAGAGATCGGAGAGAGATCGTAGAGAGAGAGAGAGAAAGAGAGAAGCCATACACACACACACACACACGCACTTACACAAACACATACACAAAGAAAAATGAAAGCGCGATGAGAACGAACGAGTGAATGGATCGAAGAATAAGTAAACGAGTAAGCGAGCGAGTTGAACAAGAGCAAAAAGAAAGATCAGAGGGGAGAGTTAATGAGAAAGAAAGTAGATACGAAAAAGGGCCCACGCGCGTGCGCGCGATTAAAGAAAGGCAACGAAGACGGATGAAAAATGAGGAATGGAAAAAGAAGGAAATAAAAGGAACAACGCCGACAAAGAAACGGAAATGCGAAAAATAGCGTGTACACAGAGATCGAAGGATAAGAGAATATAAGAAAATTGCGTAAAGCAAGATAAATGATTAAACGTGCAAATCTATGTACGTATCTGGTAGAGGATATTACAAAAAAACGAAGATTGGTAGGGAAGATTGATACAGTAGCTGTTTAGAAAAGCGAAACACGTCGGATGTAAAGACTTGTATTAATTTGTAACGTTAAAGATTGTACAAACGTCAGATGGATCGGATTACGATAGAATGGATGGATGTATCGATGTTTTGTAGAAAATGTACGTGAATTAATTATTGTGATTCTACGAATAGCAATAGAATCGTAGTTGCTCTGTGATACGTTTCTCTTTTTAATGTTCGAGGGGTGAAAAATTTGTAGAATAGGAAATGAAGATGTAAAAATGAAAATAGATAGGAGGAACGAAAGATGGAGGGAACTTTTATGAGATAGAATTTTACCAATTAAAAGTTTCCATGTTTTATACATATTAATGCCTGTAGTTAACGAAATTTTAATACTAATGAAATGTCAGAACACTTTCAACAGAATGTAACTCATATTAAGTGCTATTTAATATTCCGACAGTACTTCTTCTGTCGTAATTTCCATTGAAATATCTTTAAAAGGACTTCGCAATTAATATCGTAATTACAGAAATAATAATCGCTGGGTAAATGTTAAAGGTTTTAACGCGATGTTCAATTCGAATTGAATAGAACTTACATATCTATTAATATCGATCGACTCGCTGATTTTTCCATATTTCATAATCTTTTACTTCCTTTCTGAACTCATAATTTTCCTTACTTCGATATATTCTTTCGAACAAACCAAGTTCCGCATAAATAACTCCTCAAAGAAAAGATTTCTTTCCAAGTTTATGAAGCACGTTTGAAAGGCCTACGACCTGAAAGCAAACGGGAAATTTCGCGAGCAAGCTGCCTACCAAAAGCGATATAAAAAATTTCGAGCTATTAAACTGGCAGTCGTGTACGGAAAAGTCTAGGGACTTTCGGGTATTCTCTCCTACGAGCCATGAAACTACCAAATTTCCCTTAAGACGCAAACACCGCGACGCGTTATAAAGGAGAGCTTGCATTCAAAATTCCATTAAAACTGTTTGAAGTTCTATTTTGCCTCGTTAAATGAGCGGCGAAGCACGCGCGTCTCTCGACCAAGAGGAAGAAAAAGGGAAGAAAAAGGGAAGAAAAAGGGGCGGCGGCGGCGTAGGGAAACGGTCAAGGATACAAGGCGAGAGATAAAACCGTCGAAGAAGCGGACAAACGACACGAATCGAAAGTAAAAATCGAACAAAATGTATTTCACTTGATCGGTACCTCTCCTTCTCTTTATTCCTCTTTCTGGTGCTGTCATCGTTTGATAGCATGAAATCTTCGAGCTAGCAAGGAGACATTCCTGCGCGCATAAGATAAGAAGAAGCAGTGGCAACCTGCAGGCAGCCGCTTTGCAAATAAAATATCGCTCAGGCGTCAGGCGGACAGAGAGGAGAAAAGAGATGAGAAAAGATGAGAAGAGAAGAGAAGAGAAGAGAAGGGAAGGGAAAAGAGAGAAACGGGGGGGTGGCCGGACGGAAATATGACGAGACTATATTCCAGGCAGGTAGCGCGAGCACGCTTGGAATTCGATGCGAGTAGAGCCCTTAAGTCTCGCGGTCTTCTCTCCCCTTCTCTTCCTCTATGTCGTCGTTGCTGTTGAACCCAACGCCTCGACGCGTCTCGACGCCCCTTTTCTCGTCGCGGTCCAACCACCACGACCAAGGGCCATGCAAATTTTCGTGGTGAATCGGCTGAAGGTGTAAAAGTGGCTGCACGACACCCCTGAGACGCGACGCCGTTATCCCTGCCGCTTCTCCCTATGAGCATCAAAAAACTAAGAATGCTTTATTGCCGGCGATTCCTCCTGCTGCGAGCGAACCGACGAATGCTCGTGCTAGCGGTGCGGTGAATCTGACGTGCCAGCAGCTCCAACAGAGCACGATGACGAGCATTGATTTGTTATGCGGAGCAGCGCGGGTAAAGCAATCGATGAAACGTCGGACCGCTGCTTTTTTGATTAAATCATTTTGGAATTACGAATTTCTCCTCGTGTGGCTCTTTTCGAGATAGAAGATAAAGAGATAACGTGCATTTTAATTGGAAAATTGGCTAATAGGTCGTATTAGGTTGGGCCTGTAATATCGAAAGCTCTTTCTTCTTCAATTCGAAATCGATAAATCTCTTCTTCGATTCGAAATCGTGCGTTTTAGAATTCTGGCAATCGTCAATTTTACCTGATTATATCAGTTTCATGTGGGCAAACATTTGCACCGATCTAATGATTAATTCCTTCGCGAATATGATTACGAGCGTTTCTATGAATTCTATCAAATTCTTAGTTTACGCTATAAATTTCCTCAAACTCCCTGACACAAGAATACCAACAAAACGGACAAACTAAACTTTCAGTTTAAAGCCTCGCGATCATTCCTTCTCCAAGAATTACGCTCTTCTATAACGATAATTCCCGCGGTCATAAAAGCAGCAGTTCCTCCGGAAGCAACGAACTCTGGTAATTGGAAAGTCGCGCGAAGACCAGCCTCTCAACTCGACATCCGTAACTCCCGTCTTCCATGTATATCCGGTTTACGCGCACGCGCGACCACGTAAGAAACGTTTTTTTTTAATCGCGGTTTCCCGATGGAGCGCGCTGAGAGCGGAAAATTTCTTCGAGAAACACGGCTATTAAAGGCACAGTGGAAAGTAACAATTTTAACAATTGCCACGGAAAGCTTTTATGTATAGGTACACCGCGTGCATTACATAAAACGTTTCGAAATTTCGTTAGCGCTGCAACCAGACACGACTGTCGTGGTTATATTGATAAAATTAAAAAAAAAAAAAAAAACCAACCTGAAAACCTATATATTTTGTGCATCGTGCAAAACGTATTATACACTGACATATTAAAACGTCGTATTACGTACATAATCGTTCGCGTATTTTATAAAACATTCTGAAATATGCCATTTCGTTACGGTGCTAAGGAGATTTCAAACGTTTTGTACGGTACGTACAATATGTATCGGGTGGCAAATAAGTGGTTGCGGATTTTGTCGTTAGGCTGTATTGACAAAATCCGCAATCACTTAGTTGCCAAGCCAATAGTTTCTAACTTGACCAATATGACCGTGACAATCGTATCTCATTACAGTGCTGATGTTTCTAAACGCGTTGTACAATGCGCATTTCCAGTTAAATCGCGAACTTAACCAATATGATCGTGATAGCGTGATTTCGTTACGGTTCTGCTCAAATTTCAAAATGCATCGTACGACGCACGTGATACATTCGCGAAAGGTATATTCGTGAAGTATACAAACGCTTCTAAGCCACTGCGGATTTCTTTCCAACCCTCGCGTCGTTTCTCTCATTTTCCTCGTATCGTTGGCGCACAGAAGCGCTCGCTTTCTCTTTTACCCCCGTTGGAAAGCATAGCTGAAACGGTTGACTTTCAACATGGTGGATGCCCAGCCTTTCTTCGTAGCCAAGCTGCTGAATATAACACGCAAATCCGTCTCGGAGGTGCGAAACAAAGATCCAAAAACCTTCCTCCGCGCCCTTTAAATTTTCGTTAAACCTGACGCAGTTAATAGGTGTGATTTCATTTGCCGCGGGCGAAAACGGCCGGAAACGCCGAGCCAGATTTTTTCCACCGTGAAAAAACCATCCCGTGGCGCGTAATAAGGGGCGATCTCGCCGCGTTCTTTTCTTCCGAGTTAATCCGGTCGGAGCTTAATGTTTCTCGATTAAAGTGCACCTCTTAAAGCGAGCTTCATCCTCGCGCAGTGAAAGTGATTTTAATTGCTACCGTGTTACGCTGCTTACGCCGCATATTTTGTATAGCCGGCCGTTCGTTTATTTTTCTCGCGAAAATTATCGTAAGCAGCGGTGCAATCTCTGACGCATTGTTAATAACGAGTAGTAAGTATATAAAATACTCGTTTTCGATGCTTGACTATAATATTACGCACACCGTTGATGCAAGGAAAATTCGTTAACGTCACGAATTTCCTTCATTGATGTTAGTCCTGAAAACGAGGAACACAATGCAACTGCGAGAATTTAATAAAATGTAGAAAAAAGAATAGCTTTCAACGATGACATTAGTATACATGAGTATATCGATAGGTGAAATCGATAAAAACGAGGAAAGACGTAAGAGGAGGGAAAGGAACAGGTACTTTTATTTGAATGAAAGAAAACGGCCCTTTAGTTTTGCGTCAAACTCTAAATGTTTGAGTACATTTCGATTGTGCGAATATTAGCTACGATACTGAATATTATTACATATATTACCAGAATATACAGTTACGATAGAGCTCCATTTATCTGAATCCGTCTTGGGACAAACAGTTCGTATAACTGGAGTTCATGTAGCAGGAGTTTACCGATTCCCTCCACCTATGTGACTTCTCGTTCAAATATAATGGGAGTTCACGTTCGGATAAGTGGATTCAATCGGCAGGAGTTTAGTTAATCGAGCATCTACCAACTAAAATATCGTTTCCATAAATAGCGCTTTACTGCACCTTGTGAAATACCATGAATATGACTATATATATACTATCAAATCATCGTTATTGTTCCACATTTGCTACTAATTTTGACGCAACGACAGTTTCGCTTCGTTTTATATTGTTCGTCCTTATTGAGAGAAAAAATTCTGTCTTCCTTTTTGTAATAAGAGAAAAAGTGTAAAAATGTACAACTACGTCGAAATAAAAATAGTTTACTTTTTTTTAAATTTTTTAAATGGACGGAATTTTTTAAATTAACATTTTGAATTTTAGCTTAGCTCTGACGTTTACCTTTGGCGCGATAAAAAACATATTGAACGTGCCAAGGTCAACGTCATGAAACGCAATTGACATAACTGATGGGATGTCTCTTGCTCGATTGACATAAATTGACATTATCGACATTTTCAGCTTAAGGAAATCGTCGTCGATTCGAAGCTGTTTATTTATCACGCCGCGTACTCTGCAGATCTTTCGTTAGAATTCTCAGAATTATTATAATCTACATTTTAAATAATATCCATGGAAATCAGAATTTTGATTCATTTCGCTATGTACAATTAAAAGAAACGAACGTGTTACAGGATTTCTTATTTGAATATTCGCGTACGTACTTAAACTGATCATCGAATTCCGGAAATCATTAACTTTACACGTACTGCACTTCCTTCAGTAATTAAACGTCAAAATACAAGCATCATTAAGCCGACGAATTGTTCTTGAACGTTGATCGTATCCTCACCAACAATTTCGCCCGAAATGAAGGAAAAGCAATATGAGTTAATTAGGAACAAAGGCGAATTTCTAATAATTAGCTTCTCGTTCGCCGCGCTTCGCGGAGCTGAATTAATTTCACATCGCGGTAATTTCGATGTTATCACCCTGCATTTTTTCATTTAAATACCCCACTGGCGTGTTCTGCGTCATTTTTGCCATCAGATGCTTAGAATCATGTAGATTCAAACCTATGATGATAATTTTTATGAAAGAATAATTAAAACCTGGATTTTAATTAATTTTAGCGTGGAGGAAAGAGGAAAAGGCGAAAAATTTATTTAACGCTGTCATTTTATTTATATTATGTATTTCGAACGAAAAGATTTATGAAACGATATTAAAAAGCACTCGAAATTTGATGAATAGCACTTGTTTGGTTATGAGACAAAAGGATTATAACGATATTCGTTTGCTTTCATTCATCGCGTAATTAATGGTTCACAAAGATAAAATAATAAACGAAAATGATAACAGAGACAGATATAACTCTATAATCCAATATGTAAAGACGATATATGTTGCAGGTATTCTGTTAAATAAAATAAATATTCTAGTAACGATTGTAGAGTTTATTAATCTTTTGTCATCGTATATGTACAATTAAAATATTAAATTATCCAGATATCTTCGTATAACTATTTTTTCGCATTCTTTAATAACGAAACGCACTCTTGAACCGCACCTTTCTTATCGAAACAAAAATTAATTCTAGAACTAGCTATCTAAATATTAAATACGTTACACATAATTAATTTGAATTACAGCAATATGGTAAAAATAGACGAGTGTATGTAATCGTATTCCTATCTCAATAAAGGTACACACTGACGTTGCTAAAATAACTTGTACATTTTTGGTAATTACGAAAGAAAAGATGTAATACCAATCATTTTGTTGAGTTTGATAATCACAGTGTCAATAACGCACTTTATTCGTATTCGTCATTCGTATCAAAATATCTTTTTTAATCGCTATTAAAAAAAAAAAAAAGAAGAAGAAGAAGAAGAAGAGGAAATGATGGATACGGGTTTACTTTGCCATCGTCCCACATATCCCTGCTTACCCTCAAAGGGTCTCCGCTCTCGCATCCCATCAAAGATCGTTTCGAACGACAAAACGAGAACAGCAAATTAGAGCTCGAAGACGATGGTGTACGGTTTCTGTCGCTTTGTGAACGTATGTCCTTCGTTTCCGTTCGATTTCGCCACTGCGTTTAATCATAGCCCGCAGCCGACGATCGTTTCGAAAATCGAACGTTTTCCTAAACTTCGCTCGCAATTTTGTTACGTCGATTTTAATCAGTCCGGTTTCAATGGGACGATTAAAATATACACGGACGTACTGCGAAAAATATTTCGCATTGTCCCGGCTATTTTACCACTTTTCCCACGTTAATGTATCGTGCGCGGTGCGATATTGGACACCGTTAATTAGCTGCAATTTACGATCCATTGTTGAGCACAAAATACCAGAGCGATTTGTGAGCTCATTTTCAACAAAATATTGGGTTTGTCCCTGTTACTTCCGCGATTAGAAATACTTTTTTCGATGAAATATAGTTAGCAGGTAGAATACGAATTTTGTGAAAATTTGTCACAGAGTTAAAGAGGACTGTTTCCGATATCGATAGAGATTCGATTATTTGAACTTGTTGACCGGTTCCTCCCTTAATCAGAAGCTTCTACATTTGTGAAATTACATATTAATAAGAATAATTTCAATCATATGCATTCTAACTCTTGTAAATGTAAATGCGATATGATTCATTTTTATTAAAAATGTAGCGACATTTAAATAGATGGAACTCTTCCCCTGTTAGTGGGTTATCAACTCGATATCATCAATTTCAGTCTGTAAATTCGTAATCGTTTAAATTAATTCTCCAAGAACTTAAACGAAGCGAACTTTTTGATTTCGACTTTCGTTACTACAATTCTCGGTGCATCGTGTGTTAAAAAAAAATATACCACCCGGTACACAAATACATATATCGTGGAGAGTTCGTAGTCCAACTGCAAATACTAAAATTGAATTGAAAACAGCGGATATCTCCATAAATACTTTCAAGCAGAACTATGAGCCAATATATATGTACCTTTCGTAAAAACAAGGATTTCGCTTTAAGCTACTTGAAGAATCAACATACATTTCTCTGAAGATTTTCTTTACGCTGATCCACAAAGCTAAAGGAATCTTTCCTGGTCTCCGTTACGCAACGGTACGGTTATTTTTCAGTGGTGCAGCGGCAAGGAAACGAAATTCCGTTGGCCCCGTTACAATTCTCCTCCAACGCGACAATGTAAAATCTGTTAATTGAGTTTGCCGCTAACGCGACGACGGAATTATAAACCGCGTCGGCGTAAAAGTTTGCTTTTCCCCCGCGGATGCGGCCAGATTTTTCAGACTTCCCTTTCACACCCTGCTAGGCCGCACTTTGTAGGGATAACGAGCCCGGGCCCGATGCAAAAGAAGAAAGGGAACTTCGGATGAAATTCCCGGAGCTCTTTGATACCGCGTTACCGGAACTCCGGGATTTCTCTTGAAAGAGCCTCGCAACGCCTTTGAAGCCGGTTTGTTTGATCACCATTTATTATACTGCTTATTACCAGCCGTGTAATTGTCTACCTATTC
Organism: Bombus fervidus; assembly: GCF_041682495.2. NCBI lineage: Eukaryota > Metazoa > Arthropoda > Insecta > Hymenoptera > Apidae > Bombus > Bombus fervidus. Next base: position 5,774,928 of record NC_091530.1, on the reverse strand, counting down.
GATCAAACGCGCCAATTTGCCTCATCGGCCACTGTTGCTACGAGAAAACAAAGTCGATCGTCGTTTCTCACTGCGAACGTCAATGTTCCTTTTTTTCTTTCCAAACAGTGTACGTTGTACATTGTGCAGATTTTTAATATTTTCGCTAGGACGGATGGTTACTGTGAAGCTATCTTTAGATTCATATTACTGAATAAGTAATGGATTATATAATGAAACATGTGTAATTAATAACAAATAAATACGCCTAGCAGAATATGATTCGAAGAGAGCAACACAGTGTACTTATTGTTCGACTTTTCTCTGTCGTTTAAATATATTTGCAACATTTTCATTTTTCGAATGGAAATCAAATTTTTCTTCGTAGCGGAGGTTCTGGGTAATATTGTAAATTCAACCTTGATATTATAAATTCTTTTCTCCGTCCATTTGAAAGATACAAGTCTTAATTGCGTGAAACACCTTGTATTTATTACATAAATAAATATATTATTATGCTTAACATGTTCAACACATTATGCTTAGTGTTTTACAATTACAATTCGAAAAGAATCAAATAGACAATTTTTTCTTTCTTTTTTTTTTCTTTTTTACAAACCAGTAAGACTTATACTCGTAACTCTCGCAAGAAATCCTTAAATTTGTAAATTTTTATAAATAAAAGATTGTGGAAAGTGCAAAGCACGTTTCATAAAACTTTTCCCTGTACAAATATTTGTCCGTAGCAAACGTTGAGAAATATTGGCGGAGAAAAACTCGCGTCAATATCACTGAAACTAACATGAAACGAAATTCGCTTATAAAATATACTTACAGATTATTTTTCATAAAATTTATGTCTTATCGCGTGAAAAAATATCTACCACGTTGAACATATATGTTCCACGTAAATCAAACGACGATTACATTACACAGGGAAACGAGTACTCGGTTCGATTTGAAAAAAGAAACAAGAAAAAGAAAAAAATAGAGAAACCAAAAGCATAAAAAAAGAAAAACGAGCGCCACACGTATTTGATTTTCAAATACGTGTACGATTCAACTGGATCAGTTAGGCCTACGAATGGCACCCTCCACTTTGGGTTCGGCTACGATTTTCACGATGATCTCGTTAATTCCGTAGCCGTGGAAAAGTCGATCGAGTCTCGCCGTCCATTCAGTGTCCTGAAATACAAATCCGGCGAAACTCGAGTCGGTCACGTAGCGACGAATCCTCCGGTTAATAAAAGGTCATAAAAGAAGGCGTTGTAAACTACTGGCTCGTGAAAAATACTTAGGTGTGCGTTAGTCGATGGCCATGTTCAGGACCCGACACACCTGGTCGCCGTTCAAGAAGCCAGCCACACTCGAAACCGAGAAAATTTCCACGTTCACAGATACCATTATCGTTAGATCCGCTTTTCGAGATGCAACCCTGTATGTAAAGTACCTGCGACAATTCGAAAAATCGCATCGTTTCGCTTATTAACTTGCTCGATCGCTCTTACGACCTTGAAATCAAACGACAGGCTGCATAACGCGTGTAAAAAGGTTTTTTTCATACTACTGCTTGAAAGTGAAAAAATACTAGATCATTTCCTTTCCTTTTCTTTCTTTCTTTTTTTTTTTTTTTTTTTACACGGTGGAATTTGATTGCAAAACCAGAAGCAAAAATATTGGCGATTATACGAGATTTTGATTTATGATCGTATCCATAGTGATATTTGTGTTCCATTAAAAGCACGGTTCTTTTGCACAATAATTTACTACGTAACTAGTAACGCTAGGGAATTGATAAGTAACAAATTATAGGTTATAAACCGCTGCTTCATAAACAGCTTCATAGTTTTATAATTTGAAGCTGAACAGGGCAATTATGTAGCTTTATGGCTTGTGTGTAATTTATAAAACTCACTTGTAGAACTTAATGTGTTTTATTATCAAACCCGTTCGCTAATGCGCAAAAAAAGAAAAGTTACCACCGCTGGTAACCTGTAAAGCTATCTCTAATGGTACTACTTCGATAATTGTGCAAGACATATCCACCAATTTAAATAATCAGTATATTATGTACTTATGCGTGTACAATATATTACTCTGTTTCCCTTCTTTTGTTTCTTGTAATCTATTACGTGAAACCTGAATAAGAGGAAGGGACGATTAGTAAGTTTGGAAGCGTAATTTATTAGACGGAGAAAAATAGTTTATCTCGTAGGAAAGTTTGTACTACAATTTAACGGAGAACGTAAGTTAGCAGCAATGGTAAAGTTCGGTGAATTTCAAACGTCCGGCTTTTCGACGACGACGCGTGACAGACGTTCGTTAATTTCCACCAAGTGACACGCGACACGTAGAGCGAGTCGAATTGCATTTCTACCGAGTGTCTGCTTTTTTTTGAAGTAGTCTGTCTCCTATATAGGCTTTTGTTTGGAAACTACGAGGAACGGCGTTATTAAGAGGATACGAGTGATGTTTCTACGTAACACGATACGCAAGATGACAAAGCTGTTCAACGTAAATACGATAATAATCGCACAAAAAGGTTATTTCGGTGCCGTCAGAAAAGGCGTTGAAAACATCTGGAAAACCGTATCGCCATATAGCCAGGCGCTTTGAACTTCGAACGCCGAAAAAGAAAAAAAAGATGTTTACACTTCTCCGCGCACATCACTTTTCCCGTAACGACGTTTCATCACAGATTTCCGTTCCCAAAGCACACCCCGCAGGATCCGATAGCACTTGGTCCACTTGAAGCCGCGCGACTAACAATTCCATTAAAACTTCCGTCACTTGCACACTTGAAAGAATTCACGGCGAAGCTACTCGAAACTTTTGCCTCTGACGACACCCGAGATTGTTCATGGATGCGAGAAAAAACGAAGATCGAGAAATGAGTATGCGACGCGAGAAATAGAAGGACGTTTCGTAAGAAATTCTCGAAAGGCGACAGAGAGTTACAGAGACGACGAGACAACACGCACCACGGAACGGCTCGCGATAGAGTGCTGGAAAACCGTGAAGCAGAGTTTGCTCGGTGGTACGGTGGTGACTCGCGCGCTCCGATTGGCCGACGCTCGCCCCCCACGGGGACCAGCCTCTGGAGCAGGCCAATCGACGCGCTCGTTGCCTTTCCACGCAGTAAGACCGCGTGTGCACCCACGCAGGGTGGCTCGTGGCTCGAAGCTCGCGGCAGTCACTCAGTCAGTCAGTCACTCAGTAGGCCCGCGGTGCGCTATGAGGTGGGATCTGTGAACGAACGATACGCGAGTTTTTATTTACACCCGTTGCTGCGGGGCTGATCTCGCGTGGAACAAACGAATCGTACGCCACCGCGCACAGTTCACTCTCACGCCGATAAGTCTCCATCTCGCGAAGGAATCGACGCGTTCGCCCCTCCACTAACCCCCTCGTCACGAGTCGATCCTCGCTACAACATCGCACCAGTGCATACAAACGACCACGCGCTAGGCCTCGGATAAATTCACCCGTCGAAGATCATCTCTTCGAAGTTTTCACGTATGCCCCGGCGGCGCGTCCTCTCTCCCTTTGTTTCGCGATCCACGTTCACGCGCGAGCTCGATTTCTCGCTGCTCAGCTATCATCACCGATCGTGACCGACGCTTGTTGTTTTTGTGCACGCGACGACGACCACGACGCTCCTTCAAAGTGCGTGCTACCAAGGTGATCGTGATACCGCGCAAGACAATGTGCGTGACAGCCACGCCGCTCAGCGCGAAAAAAATACTGAAGGATAGTGCCAGGCATCCGGCAAGGACTAGCATCGCGACCAACGTACAGGTGCAAGGATTAACGGGGGGCACGAACAATGTCGGTGACACCGACAGGCCGCAGCACACGTCGATCATGTAAATATTCCTCCTTTTCTTTTGTCCTTTTAATTACCGCTTCTAATTTATCATTACCATTGTAGAACATATAAAAAGTGTCGACGTTGTAACTCGGAAATTCTTGAAATACCACCGTGCCAAATTCGATTTCGTATATCCTCTCCCTGTTGGCAATTTTTTATGTAGACCACGTGGTCGTTGGTTTTTTTCGACCACGTCCACAGCGAGTGTTATTTCGATGGCAAAAGCTCTCGCTTTGTGCTCGCCGCTGCTGACAAAAATATTATCTACGAGCTCTGTGGCGTGACTTCTTTCGACCGGCGAAAATATTGTTTCGAGTGGCCCGGATACGATGACATCGACGGCTTTAGTCGAACCGGCTAAACGCGCCTCGTTTCACGCGACAGTTCGTTTCTCTCTTGTCATTCTGCGGTCTATAAATGAACGAGAGAGCTCGCCACCGTTTTGTTTCGTTTAGACCCACCGCGTTCTTTTGATATCGTTTTCGTCGAACCGAAGAACCAAACGAATCGCTATTTGAAATCCGCCGACATCTTTTGACACTGCAAAGCGATATCCAGCGATACGCATCGATAAAAACGCGTTCGAATCAGCTTCCAAAAATTCCCTTAGTTAGACGCGTTTCGACGCGTTCGTTCTGTCAGCACCATCTGTCGAACGAGAAACGATCTTCTTTTTTTCCCTCGAAGACTAGGAAAATCGAGATGCCACGAAAAAGGCGTGCGTCGATTCGTCTTTTTTTTTTTTTTTCTCTCTCGTCGTTTGCTCTCGTTCCTTCAACCGCGCGCACGCTTTTTTTCATTCGCTGCATCGTGTTGCTACATCGTGATCTATTAGGCGTTTTAACTTTTTAACTCTATTTTAGATAAGATCTATTCTCTTGGCTTGGCCTGGATCTACAATTTACTGTTTATAGGTATTATTTAGACATTTTGATGAATTTGTGGAGTTTTACTACAATGTATATAATTTAATATCAATTCAATAAGTAGAAGTAGTACTAGTTATTTTCTCGTAGCTGAAATTAGGGCAATATAGATTGAAATTATGTTAATTGATTAAGTAAACTTCATTCTTTTGGCCTGGACGTATAAATTACTGTTTATAATATCAATACGTTTTCATGAGTTTTACAGAAAGTTTGCAAGAATAATGTATACAAGTTAGTGACGCTTAAAACGTTACTTATAAACTAACCTCGAAACGCAAATGGTATTCGATAATTTTTTAAAAACAGAAAGTCCTAATTATGATCTAAATATAACAAAGTCAGCTTATATTTCTAACCATACTTTATCTAAATTCAAACTATAATTGCAGTTCCTCAGGCAGAAAGTTATTAATCATAAATATTATAAATTATTCGTCCATAGCTTATAATTGACGTACTTGTAATAGAACGACTAAACTTAACCTAGGTACTGAAAATATTCCGAGGTGAAAAGTTAAACGTTATCAATCTGACACAGAGTAGAAAATAAACGGTATTGGAAGGGTTAGTTTGTTCTTAACAGAAATTCGTGATCCTGTGAATTGATATTGAATCGCGTGTCAGCGCCTCCAGTAACGATGTAAATCATCTTGGTATTGTTTACATACTCTGCTGTGGCGTTCGTTTTCAGCACTAACAGCGCCACGAAACACTTGACGTCGAAAGTACAGAGCTCTGACGAATCAGAAAATCAGATTTCTCAATAACAACCGATTAAGTGGCCTTCGATACGTTTTTTCTATCGCGTTTTTTCAGCGGCCACGAAATATTACGTCGTGACATTTTTCCCCCTGATTTCGTAGTTTTTTTAGAACGGAAATATAACCTGAATGCGTGCCGGTAACGCAGGGGGGATTAACGTTCTTGTTTGCGAAAAAGTCCCGAATGAAATTTTTGCGGGCAAACGCGGCATTTTCACGAACGAGTGAATTTTTTTGAAAAAAAAAAAGAAAGAAAGAAAGAAGATAAAGAGGGAAAGAAAAAAAATGAGAACAAAAGGGAACTAAATTGGCTCCTCGCGTCTTTATAACTTCCGCGATTTATTTTGCTACACGTTATTCGGATTAAAAACGCTATCGTGAATTTCATTCGCGTAATACTTTCGTTACGAGGTAGCGTTCTCGCTGTTTCGTTCTGTTTGTATCTCATTATCCTCGTCGGTATTGAAAGCGGGAGTAGAATAGCATCTCGAGTACGTAAGTACGTACGTCGAGGAGATCGCTCGGAGAACTTGATTCCATCGAACAGCACGTGTTGCAGTAAAGTAGCATTTGTAGTGTTATTGTCCGATAGCGGTGCCAATTTAGCGAATGATTCTTTATCTTGTTCCATGGAACATGAACAAACTGAATTTCAACTGGCAGATTTTTCCTGGTATCGTTGGTTGTACGTGCTATTTGCCTCTTGTCTGCTCGATACTCGTAAAAAAGTTCCGCTTCAAAGATAATTCGTCTAACGTTCGTTTCACATGTACCAATAATTTTCATGACTATTTGTAAGTAAATATTTCGATAGTTATTTGGTGCATACATAGCCCTCGATATTAGTACATATTTCGTGTATGTCTCAAATATGCCTGTCTATGTATTTAGAATTAATGGAATTAATAGAATCAAATTTAAAAAGGAGATCAACTTTCTTTGTATTTTACCTATAAGATTAATAAATTGACAAACGAAGAATATATAGAAAGCTCGGAGGTAATGAGAAAATTGTTATGGTCACAGAGTTAGGACTGGTTAGCGGTCGGTTGACGTTAAGACATCGCATGAGAAGATACGGAGCCGGTATAACGAGCAACTTTTTTGCTTAGCGTGTGTTTTCGTTTCATTCGGGACAAATAAGCGAGTGTTTCGTGCAGGAACGGCCGGTCGTCCTACGACGGTCCCGACTCTATTTATTTTTCCATGAAACGACGACACGGTCTCGGGGACAATGGGATCTTACGAAAAGAAAACGAGATTACACGGCGCGGCACGGCGTGCGCATGAGAACCTTGCGACGACGATGCGTTCGCCAATGCGTAATGATGTTGTGCGCATCTAGGTAACGATTTCTAGTAACGATTTCATGTAAATTTGTTTGTTCGAACTGTCGTGAAATTCCCGTGTATATAAACGAACGTTCGTTTGTGATGGATACATTTCCATAACAATAAAGATGTCGTAGTCTTCTGTGAATTTATCAAATATTACATATTGTTGCGCCATAGTTAGGTTAGGTTAGAATATCATTTATAAGGAGAAAGAGATTTCGGGTAAGTGCACCGAGATGAAATATATCTATGATTCGCTTGCATCAAACTATGAAACACGATACCGATGTTTCGAGGAAATAAACTAGAGTTAAACAGGAATAACACGTACAATCTATATAGTCGTATGTTCTTATTATAAAACAGATAGCTTTCAATTTAATTTATGTTTGAACATCCAAACTCGATATCATAGGAAGAATAGAAGGAAACAGTTTCTCTAAACTCGATAATAATAAATTCTACTCTATTATATACATTTTATATACATTTCATCAAAGATTAACACAACTATTTATATGTAATAAATATAATGTCGTGTTATTTAAAGAAATACTACGTATAAATTGTCCAAATTTAACAGAGTTAAATATTCGAATTGATTAATTAAAATTTTAATAGGAATGAAATATCGTCGTAAAATTTAGCCGCGAGTGTTCGGTATGCGAATGAATATAATAGTATTTTCGATGGGGCTAATATCGGTGATCTGGTTTTGGTATATTTACGATAATATTGGTGGCGAATGATAGAGTTGCTGACAATCGTTAGACACTAATAATCTATTACATTTATGCGCGTCGATTTGTCGTTTACCAACCGATCCATTTCGCATCGGACAATACGTTATTATCGGCACAACATGCGAAACATGTCAGAAATTATTGCGGTGACCTACATCTACCGGTAAACCATCGACATTTCAGTCGGTATAGAATCGTGCCACCCACGCATTGCGGCACTCGTAAATAATTACGTCGTATTTAGACAAAACGTTAGGGGATTCGTCGGAAAATTGTCGCGGCTTCCGCCACTGCTAAAAACTTCTTCGCTGATTCAACTTTTATAGGGTAGTTTAAGAAATTGCTCGAAATTTTCAATTATTCTATAATATATCAAATTGGATGATACATATCGTAACTTTTCCAAGAAGTTTCAGTAGCAAAAGTAATTAAATCGTGTGGAAAGTTTCTGACAATCGATATTGGGTTCTGTTGCGTGTTTCATTGGAATGGAAGAAAATTGCTTATTATAAATCTCTTTCGCGCGATGAAATTGAAACAAATACTGCTGAACATTAAATAGTTTCTTTTCTAAATCATGTTAGATTCAAAATTTTCCATCCATCGCGTTCACTATATATGTATACAGTATATTATTCACTGTCGTTTATTTCGGTCTGTGAACAATTTTTGTAAGGCCCTAAAATTCTGTATGCCAATGAACGCAAGTTTTCGAAATTCAAAAGGTATTAGAAGATTTCAAATAGGGGCGAAGCTTACTAAAAAGGGTCATAAATGGAAAAGAAAAGAGGCGTTATAATCTAAATTTCGATTATCCCAAACGAAAGTTTCTGCATATCGAATAATTTATAAGTGGAAAATATCGAAGTCATATCGAAAGCTTACGCGTAGGTTTGATGTTATTTAACAATTTCACACCAATCTGCTTCCTTCAGTGCATATCGCAAAGAGGCATGATCCATTTTCGATGATTTTTCCTCGAATTAAGGCGTAGAAACAATTCGAACGACCAAGTTGTAGGCAGAGAAGATTTACGATGTGCTCGGAAAGATTTTTCTTTCGGTAATAATTTCTTCGTTGTCACTTGGAAAAGTCCATAGTGCGACAGGTATTCGTGTATTTGCAAATTGAATATACGTCATTCGCGTATTTACTTGCCGGTAGTTTGCCGGGTATTCTATTTGGACGCTCAGCTCTGTTGTGGGTTGTAGTCTCGAAGAAAATGCGAAACTTTATTCCGAATGGGGAATGAGAGAGAATAGAAAGGGAAGAGTATCTCCAGCGTTGGAGGAGCTGCGAGACATAGAGATCGAGTTTTTCATGCTGTCCAAGTGAAGCTGATATTTCTGTGTGTACGTATGTATATGGCTCTTTTTCCGACAAATTTGAGACTCGTTGCTTGCCTGCGAATTTATTAGGGTGCTATGGATGTTGCTCGTCCTAAATGAAAATCCCTTAAGATGTTCCACTTTGTTGGAAATTCCGCTGTCTTTAGGTATTACATTATTGCTTTGTGTCGGGATAAAGTGAAACGTTTAGAATATTCGGAACTGAAAAATTGTCTTCTGCCTGCAGAAACCTATATTAGGTATTAAGTTGGAAATTAGGCTTGCTGCCTTCGATAACTTTGCGAGCCTTTTTTTGAAATATCTTTTGTCTTTCTCGGTGATGGATTTCTTCGAATGGTTTTTACAGGCTTCTAGAATATTTTATTTCTCGTCTGTGTCTTTCGAATAAGTTCTGTAGAGATTATAAATAACGAGGAAATTGTAAGTACCATATTCGATGAACGAGGAACATAGAGATTTTTTTTATTTTTTTTATTTAGTAGATTATTTACGATCAATTCTCATACAGAATTTTAAGTAAATTATTTTGGCGTGGTACAGTAACTTGGATTATAAAAGTTTATAGTATGTTTGATTCTAGTTGAATCTAATGCTTCGATCTAGGGGTATTGCCTTTTTAGTCTGCGGATCTGATCCGTCGTGTCAAGCAATTGAGTAACTAATGGGTTTTGGTGGTTGTTGACTCATATTATATCTGTTTCTGAACTTGGATATTTCTTCTTTGATTGTGGGTATCTTAAGGTCGCGATGTATCGTTTCGTTGGTAACATACCAAGGTGCATCTATTAAGGATCTTAGAGTTTTTGATCGGAGAACATAGAGATGAACGTCGGACCTGTAACATTCAAAATTTAACTACAAACTCACCGAATACGATAGAGAAACAAATTTCCACGCACGAAATACTGCACAGATACTTTGCAAGATGTTGATTACGCGAACGAATCGTCAACGATCGGCGAAGTTAAAAACACGTTGAAATAATTTCGAGCAAGAAGGCGAGAGTGTCGTAAATGTAGGGATCGTCGAATCTGCGCTACCGAAAGTCGGATAAATCCTTCAAAAATTCTTGAACGGTACGCTAGTGATAAATCGACCTATCGACAGTGGTCTGTCTTTTCTCAATCTTATCACATAAATTTTCTTTCTCTCCTCTCTATCTTCATCCGCCACTTTATCCATCTTTTTCATACTTCGCTTCGATCTTTCGTTTTAATCTCACTCTCTCGCTCTTTTTTATTCAACTGCGCGCTCGTTTCGACTCTGCAACGTTTCTCTTTCCGCTTTGCCCTTTCAGCCTTTCGAACTTTCGTCCGGCGGGAAATTCCATTTTTGTCTCTTTGACGTTGCGTTTCCGCATCCAGCTGGAATTTCAATGTTACGTGGCTACGTGTTTACAGTTACGCTCTCGATCATCGAGCCGAGTTAATCGGCCTAATAATTTGCCTCGTTAAGCTACCACCTCGCTATGCCCCTGTTCCTCCGTCTCTCGCAAACCCCTGTTCGCCGCCCTACGCGGAGTGTTAAGCCTCTCGTATTTAATTATCTATTCCAACAGACCACGCGCGAGCACCAACGATAAAACAGCTAATGCTGCTCGTACGGTAAACAAGTATCGCTGGCATCGTTCGACACTTTTCATCCCCGATATCTGCAATCCTCTTGCAAGCGTCGTTAACGTAATAACGATAAATTTAATGGCGCAGCTGCGAGTTTTGGTCTCCTGAAATATCATCGGCTGCATTTCTAACGAGCGACGAAAGAATACGTTTCTGATGGAATTTTTAGTCACGTAATACATAACGAGTTGAGCTACAGTAGATTAATTATCGATTAATGTCGTGATTGATTAATTTGAAAGAAGAAAATACAGGGAATGATGTTTTATGGGGAATTAGGGTGTAACGTGTCAAATGGCATTTGTGATGACATTAATAGATATTTATTAGTATTTCGTTGATGTTTCGACGTTGATAGCTGGTTAAACTTCTTCGTTAATCAATGCTACTACGTTTATTAACGATGAGTCGATGTTTCATTTTAATGGGAATAGTAAAAATTATGTAACGTTATATAACATTCATGCAACATGTTTTTTTTCCATAATGGTTATTCCCCTTCACGTTTAAATAATATACTTTTAAAATCAATTTTTTTTTTTATCGAGAATCATGATTTTCGAGTTATAAAATATATACGAATATGTTTTCCCGCCAGATGAAATCCGACAAATTCGCCTCTGTCCTTTTCCTTTTTTAAATACGATCAACGATAGAAGTTAAACAAAAATGATCCGCATTGAAACGGGGAAAGTTAAAATTAAAGATCACCGATATATTGGGTCGTGCAACAAAATTTTATTGAAACGCGTTTACCGTTCACAGTAAATCACGAAGGATTATATACAATTTACTTCGATTTCTATTTCTGTTTGGTTAAAAAAAAAAAAAAAAAAATATTTGGGCACGGTTACCGCTAAATATTATAAATAAATTTCGTTATTTTTCGTTATTTTATAAAACGTAGTTTATCTTCGCCATCGATTCCTGGCAATTAATGTAGAATCCGTTAAGTGGAAACAAATTTGCGGTAGGATAAATACTAGTGTTTCTCGATCGAACAGTTTCACGGAACAGTTTCCAAATATATATACGTATTTCCTTCCCCTCTTTGAATTACCGAACCATCGATAAGCGTACCGTTGAATTTTGCAAACATTTTCGGAACGTGCTGGTTCTTCGGTGACTTGTTATTTGGCTATTTTCCATTTGTTTCCGGGCAGTGGAAAACAAACGAAAGCGAGGAGAAGGCAATAATTCTAGTTTGGAAAATTTGGCCGCGCAGGATGGAGCAAACAAGCTATAAATTACGGAAGCGCGCAGTTCTTTTTTCAAATTCCTGTCATTGACTGACGGCCAGCGAGAGAGACGTATCGTTCGATTTAATTAAGTTAACGGACGAAACAACGAGTACTACGATGCCGTTTCATTGGCATCTAACTAAAGCCACGCCCATCGTTTTTCAACTTCGATCAGTTTATGCGGTTAGCTTAAATTGATACTTTAAAATTTAAATAAGACACAGCACACTCTATCGTTACGCTCTATCTAAGATAAAAATTGTGGCTGGTTTGTCCTGTTTCAGAAACACGCAAAATATTTCATTTTTACGCGAAATCCACATTTATTTTTCCACACCCACGTTCGAAGATTTCAAACTATGTAGCATAGAAACGTCTGTGATAAGTAAAAGTAGCATTTACATATTTATTTAAACGTCTCTTTCTTTACAAGGATTACGTCCTTTCTTTCAAAGGATTAGATTTTTCTTGGTTGTTACTGTTTTAAATTTTTCCAAATATTCGTAGCGATGGAAGTTCTTCGAGTTTAACGTAGAATCGGAAAGCAAAGAAAGATGATGTCACGAATATTAATTTTGTAAATTCATCTTCGAATTTACCGTTATCTATGGCATTTCCGTGTGACGAGTGAACTTATGAAACGTAAATCGTCTGTTTGTTGAAAATTAAACATTTATTGTATTATCAATTGTACTAATTGTGTGAAAAAAATTAACGAAGTCGAGTAATGAATAAAGAGAGTCGATTAGCTTGTCTTCTGAAAGGCTCCTACCTTTTTCCCACATATTTACCATCAATATGAAATTTCTGTCTCATTATGGCTGCTTGATTAATTACAAATTAAAGATACTTATATAATGTTTCATTCAAAGCATTCTTCTCTTCGTCAATTAATTTGTTTCAGTTGCTGCATTGTGAAATTGATATTTCGATTCGTTATAGCAAGAAAATAAAAGTTTCCAACATCTCTGCAAACAAAGGAGAGACAGTATCAAACAATTTTTAATTGAAGGGCTTCGATATCACGAGCCGCTTCTCTCTCTTTATAGCCGTGCAAAAAGTTTCAAACCTTTTATTTAGACAATTGATACCGTTCACACGACCATGCACATTACTTCTTTATTTGCCTGGCCCCTAACTTTCCTATATAACTCTGGTGACAGGTTTCGTTTTAATTCACGTATCACGCAATCTCACGTAAGCGTAAAATTTACCCTTTTCGAACTTTGCAATTGTCCATCGTTTCTTCGAACACATTCGAACCGATATTCTTCTAAAAGTTTATCCATTTTGTCCATTTATACACGCATAATACACCGATGAATTTTAAATGAGAGAAATTTAGACACTGCGTGCGTTTCTTACGAATTATCATAAAGTCTAAATTTTTACGATTGGAGATTGTCCCACGATCTAGCAAATAAAATAAATTAATAGAAGTTCCACGGATGATGGTAAAGTTTCACGAATAATAATAAATTATAGTCAAATTATACAAAGAGAATGTTCTCCTATTTAAACACATCGAATATACCGATAAATTTTGGACGCAAGAAACATAGACAACCTACGTATATTTGTGTGAATTTAATTTTGCAAAATTTTGAAATTTTACTATTCGAAATAAAATAAAATAAAATAAAATCTAATAGCGCAAGTTCCAAGGAAAAACATGGATAACGATGTTTCGATAATGAACGATAAATCGATGCTAGAACGACTGCATCGAACGATGGCCGTAAACCTTTCAATTTCCCAAAATTACCAAACAACGAAGAACATACTGTGCATAAAACGAAAGAAATAACACGGTATCCGTTATCCGATATTTCTCGCAACACAGCGGAAACGCGTAGGAATACGAATTTCTTTTGATCCCTTCTTGGGCTCGGTTATAAAATGGATATATTTCAATGTGCGTAGGAATCGCGGCTGGTTTTACGGATTGTCATAAATGAGATATAGGTGACAATAAAATCTAGTTACGTCTTTATAGCTGTTCAATGATATTCCCTCGAAGGAGGAACATGAACACGGCCACACGACTTTCCCGCGGTTTTTCTTCAACGTCAGGCGCATACGAAATCTATTCCGTGTGCAGGGGATGCGAGACTGTCTTGTAAGTAGTCTGATCGATCGATATTCACCTTTAAAAGAATTCTCCCTCTTCGAAGGACTCGTTACATTCGACCTTTTTTAAATTCTGTCGCGATTCTTCGTTCATTCCGAGACGATGATACTCTTTAACCACGATGGAAGTACACTTCACGCAAAGATCTTTTACCCTACGTCCTTTTATCTGTTCTTGTGAAATTTAACAAAAGACTACGTAATATGTGAAGTTTCTTGCTCTTGAAGTTGAAAGTTTCCGCGACCGAGACGATCTATGGCTGGTCGTAAAATTTTTAAGATTATTAGAAATCGAAGGAATAGGATCGTCATGGGATAACGCGTGGAAATGTTTAAATCGTTAAATTTACCAATTTGGATATTACTACTTTGGATACATTTGGATCGAATTCTTTAAATTCGGTTAACCAACTATTTTCGTTCGATCTACGTTTCACTCGTTGAATAAAATAGAATGTTACGGAATTAATAATGTTCTGAAATTTAATTTATATGAATTCTTACGCACTAGTGTATTTTAACGGTGAAATCTAATATTTTTGTCGACTGTAATTTTGTCTTGACCTATACCGCTTAGAAAAGATACGTAAGAAATTATTAAGAATGTGTGGATCGGTCGTTGCACTATCGTGTAATCTATCATCCGCTAAAGGCAACAACTAGAGCATACCTCGACGTAGAAAATTGGCTCCTCGATCGTTGATCAGGAAAGAGAAGAACGTTACTTTGAATTGTACGTCGAGCAAAGGCTACTTGAAATACTTGAACGCAGTCTTGGAATATATTTGAAAGATTCAAACATATGCGACCATGTTGTCCTTATTCGTATCTTTATTCTTTGTTCGATTATTTCATTTTGCACGGAAACTGTATATAATTTTCTCTTTGATCGTTTCGCAGTATCAATAGAATTTATCAAGTTTTATTAAAAAGTAAAAGTTTAGTTCCTTGTAATTTATTCGTCAATATTATAATTTCTTTTTGCTTCACAAAACTACTTGTCAATTTAAATAAAATAATCGAATAAGTCTGTTGTATGCTAAAGTCTTCGTGTAAATCTTTCAACTCTTTTCGTCCTTTAAGTATAATCGAGATAAATGAAGAACAAAAAAGGTTAAGGAATCGTTTTGACGTCTGCGACGTTGCTAAATTATCCAGAAAATCGTCAAACGAGACATCGAGTTCGTTCGATCTAAGACTTCCGAGGTCCATAAAATGTTTTCGTGAACAAACGTGAAAGAACTTAGATATTCTGCTCGTGAGTTTCAACTTCGTAATAATCGATCGATGATGCAAGCGTTCGACACCCTTTTGTCGGTAAAAATTGTCCGCCGTGCCACCCACTCGCGCGCCTGGATTTTATTTTTTCATCGAATCGAACAAAACGTTGTCGCACTTGACGATCTTCAGCGTGATGACGTGATTTTATCTGGCTACGAGAGATCGAAAGATGTCATTCACCGCTTATATTACATTTATCAATATTTTTTACTGATCTGCTCCTCGCTGCTTTTTCCCACTCAAATGTTTGTAGAAAAAGGAACAAAATTTGCAGAATTAAACGAGCAAATAGCGGAGTGAACTCTTTCGAAAAATATTTGTTTTTATTTATCATCCGATGATACATTAATTATGAAATGTAATATGTTTGATATTCAGCTAGAGGTAATTTGATATTAAAATGCGAATCATGATAATGTATCGAGTATCGAGTTTTTATTTTATGAAACTCCTACGCTCTGAGTCGCTATACGTTTCATTTTAGACATTTGGCTTTTAAAATATAAAACGCGATGAAAATCCACTAAATTTCCGTTATCAGAGATAATTAAAATCTACTTTCAGTCGACTGTTTGACAATTACCCGACTCACGTTTCTGTCTCCTACGATAATCCCCTCTTAACGTATTTTTGTTAAGTATTTTTGATTAAAATTTCCATTAAAAAGATCCAGCTAACAACGTTCTCTAATTTCATCGTTACAGGTAGCTTTTATAATTATTCTTTACCATTCATGCGCGTATAAAATACGATATTACAAAATACACATTTTATAAGCAATTTATTTAATCAACTTATAAATTGTCGGAACAGGTAGTATACGGCGAATGTTCAAACTCAATTTTCTCGGAAATAAAGCCAGACACAAAACAGTGTGTTGGTCTACATTTTCGATTTGTTTTCTCATGTAGAATTACTCCCTTGCTGGTTATACCATCAGTTATGTACTCTACTCGACACGTTTGCATTGTACGACCTTTATTCACAATTGAAAATTTAGATTTAGTAAGCTTGTACTCGTGTAATGTTTCTTTTTTTTTTTTTACGCTATTTTGTTTCTGGACTCCTTCGATTCAAAGAATTACAGGGAATACTGAAGTCACGCGCGATCGGAATTATCGATTATCCACGAATATTTCTTAATTACCTACACTCCTGCTTCAAAATCTTAAGAAATTTATATTAGTTTCAAAATAAGAAAGAGTTAAGAATACCTGACGGTAAAGCCAACAAAGAAATCGAGAAATGGTACGTAGCGTGTCTACATAATAAATACCGAAATTTTACCAAAAATAGAAACTGTCCTAACACCTTCGAATGCAAATACATTGGCTTGTGGAACAAGATTTAAATCTGTCTTAGCTCGTGGCCGCTCGTTTCGCACATAAACAGAAATCCATCCTACATACACAAATGGGACGACGACGCTGCCCCATTGATGACAGTAGATTACCGTGCAGAACTACGCATGTTTGCTTTAATTATATCATCACAAAGCATGGTAATTTAATTACAAACTTCCTAGTTCGTACCAGGGAAGCTTTAAGACCTACCCGACGACCCGATATAACAAATACCAAATCCTCCATCAGTTTTCATCCGCAAAGTTTTCACGCGGATTTCCAAAGGCGTCCACCTCTTTTGCCCCAATTAACGATGCTTTCGTTCAGATCGGTTGCTCGCGCGATTTCAAGAGCTTTGCACTGGCCACGAGCACAGCTGGTGCAAGCGGGTGGCAAAAGCGGAGCCCCGAAATAGCAAAGAATAGGACACAGCTCTAGGTGAGATAGCGAGGGAACGAAAGGACTGGTCGATAGAAGAGGGTAAATAGAAGGACTTGTCGACAAGGACCGGTCGAGCTTTCGGCGTTGAAGCGCTTTTGAAAAACCTCTCGGCCGCGTTCGAGGCGTTTCGAGTGGTGTGCTACCAAGAGAAAGAGTGCGAGAGAGAGAGAGAGGGGGGCAGATTGACGCAAAACTGGAGGTTACCGGCCCGAGGACAAGCTGCCACCTAACAAGTGACAATTACCGGCGCTAACGAGCGTCAGGTCGTTCGGCTTCAACCTGCTTCCTGGCTCGGTACGCGTCTCGACGTTCACGCTCGAAACTCGAACGTTCGCCGACCGATCAGTGTGCCACGGCTTGCCACCGTTGACTTTCTGGATGGACGTGTACGTCTATAAGAGGATGTTCCGACTGCTGTACTGGCAGGTTACACCAGTCGAAGGTCCAAGCTGTCGACCGACCACGTCGAGTGGATGTAGATACTCGACGTGGTTCTTCTTTCTCTTTCTCCGTTTCTTCAACCCCTGTTCGGCTCTCTGTCCATCTTTTTCTTTTTCTTTCCTTTATACGTTCCTTCTCTGTCCCTCTGTTGCATCATTGTATAGGTCTCCTCCCTTCGTAGAAGACGATTTTTGCTGATCGTAGAAGGAAAACTGCTTTGTAGCCGCCTCGTCCTTCGATCGTGCCCTGTATTGATAACACGAGGTCTGATTGTGTTTCTCGTACACGTAGCCTGTTTCGTGTATCGTTATCGCGAAATTACTGAATCAGCTCTCAGGCGCGTTGTATTTATGGATTTACCAGCTCCAGTCACGAGTAATTTCTGGATAAAGCGAGACCGGTCTTTCTTTGTACACTTCGTCGTTTATGAAGCAGGGAAAGTCAAGGGTGAATTTGAGACACGATAGAGCTTCCATAAAGTTTCCTCGGTGTTATCGGCTTCCTTTTTTCGTCTCAACTCGCTGCTCTATTTTGTGACGCATATTCTTAACCTTATCTCTCGCGAATCTTTATTCGTCGGTTTCTTCTTTTTAAAGAAATTTTAGGTATTAAAATTAGACGTCCTATTAATTTAAAAATTGTACGGTTAACTCTTTATCGTTACTATGAAATTCTCAAGTATCGGAGGTTGTAGATATCGTTATAATTTACCTATCGAGAAACTCATAACGCTAATCTTCATTTAGGTCGAAGCTTGTAATTACAACTCATAAGTTCAGATCGAAATTTTTTATCGAGATATCCGACGACTCCGTTAAAAAGTTAATATATTTTCAGCTCACCTCTCAGGGGTTAAATCGATTTGGTTAATCTGGCGGAAATAATCACGCTTTTACATCTACGATAAACTTTTTAACGACCAGGCTAACTAATAAGCTTCTCCGTATGTCTTTTTTATATATTTTGTTTATAGATTTTGTTTCTCTCTGTTCGTCGAAACGAAACTTCTAAAACCGATTTGGATACCGGCGTTCTGAAAAAGTTTGTTCAGAATACACCGCCAATCTAGATCGCTGCCTGAATTGCATAGTCGCCTGACTAAAACTTTCAAAACGCGGTTTCAATGTATCTTTGAATACCATCAATTGTCAGTAAAAAAATATCAAACTTTCATAACCGTTCGTATACATATTTAAATACGCGTAAATGGAAATTAAGTAATCGAATATAAGTTATTTGTTGAAGTTATAAAAGTTAAACAATGTTGCTTTTTATTACGATCGTTATTTAATCGAGAACAAACGATTTTTATTTTTAAAAAGACAATTCCTTTGATACTCTGTTATTAGCTGAATAAGTAATTTCATACCTTTGAAGTCTAAAAGTAGTACGAGTACATCTATCGTCGAACGTCTGGTTAGTTGCGGGATATTCTACTGTGAGTCAACACGCAAGAAACCAGTTCAGTAGCTTGTATTTAATCCGATATAATTGCAAATATCTTTCATCCTTAAAGATCTACTACCAGTTCTATAACTATTTAGACAATTGTTAACAAATTTAAAAAACTAATTTTTATAAATTGAGAAGAATCGAACAATTTACAACGCGAAATATTACTCGGTAAAATCAATTCTGTTCCACGCCAAGCACATTAACGAATTTTCTTTTTATACGCTATTTCCTATATGTTTTATTAAATGATCAAATTTATTTCGAACTTGACATTGCAACATTAGAAACTTTATGTTAGGTTGCAAATTTTGCAAGAAACGTTCCTTTCTTCCTTTTATCGTACATTTGATATCCAATTAGACGCTGACACGTTTCGATATCGCAGAAAAATAATCCAGGACTTTTGCCTGGAAACGAGATCGGCAAAACCGATGGCGATTACGGTGCCTACCCTCTGTTGGACCGCGTACGTTACTCGTACATATTGGTACACGCGAACAGTGATGCGAGTTTCGTCTGGTTATCGTGATTCATGCAAATTCGAACGTTTTGTCAATCGGTTCTCACGCTTTTTGCCTACCCAATATTGTTTTCCTTCACCCGTGGCCACATGACGCAGAGCAATGCCAGATTTTTATTTCGCGCCGAAAAATATTCTCCCAAAATTCTATGAAACAAAAAAAAAAAAAAAAAAAAAGAGGAAAAAAGAGGAAAAAATGTGCGTTAGTTGGTCGAACATAAAAAAAAGAAGGAGAAATTGTAATGCTTTGGTCGAAGCGAGAAACGGTTTGCATTTACGAAATTTTAGGACAACCGCTTTCTACGCTGGGGAAATCAACGTTACGCGTTGTATGAATATTTTTGAATAAATATTTATTTGAGATAATTATTCCGGCGTTATTCCGGTTAACATACGTAATGTATGTGTAAAATCTGTGCTTATGTTTTTAGAGAAAACGATATTTGCTGGATGACGAGTTTGTCAAGCAATAACGAAATCAAGGAAGTAAATTTCTAAGTTTTGAAATTTTCACGATGATTGGATGACATACAGTGGCTACAAGAAGTATTGTCACGTCGCTGCATTTATCGTATCAATACATAGGTACCAATCGATCGCGTTCATATCAACTTCTCGTATTATTTGATAGTACTGTGATACGATTACGAAAATTTGGTACTATGAATACGAAACGTAGAACGCTGGCTAAGAAGGTTTCATCAGAAAAGTGAAGTATGTGCCAATGTACTTACGATTCTTCGAGTTTCCATCGGTGCTGTTATCACGTTTCGCTCCAACGTTTCGCTTTACTTCTTCGAGGCAGACGTAAATTTTCTCGATTCGCCTTTAGGTCTACCCTGAAGAAGCGACAAAGTTCAACGTATAGATGTACCAATAACACGATTCAGACCCGAGAAATCACAAACACGTCGAGCGTAAGCGTTCGGAAAAATTGCTTCGTCAATCTGTACAAAAATTCCTCTTTCGGTGACAAATGAAGAAGAAGTTTCCACCTAACTACCTGCCATTTCTCTCAAGTTCTCCTCCATCGCTCTTAACCAAAAAAGGAAAAAAAAAAAGAAAAGAAAAAAAGGAGACGCACCCCTTAATCAACACCAATCTCGACAAACAATGTCGGTAGTCGTAAAACGGTGTATAACAACATGCAAACGGCAGTAAGTCCTATAGTCAATATGTACGCAGGTATATTTAGTAGGTGGTGTCTGTTTAGGGGATGGGGTGCGACGTAAATGATTCAACCATACATTTGATATCTATCGTTCCGTCTTCGTCTAGTTGGCACGGTTCCCTTTTTCACCGAGGCCTCTTGCACAGGGGAGAGCGTGCAGATTCGCCGGATTAATTAGCCACCTGGTACGTAATTACACGTTCACCCTCGTTGGGGATTGCACGCATGTATGAGCTTCTCGTGGCGAGGAGAACGAAGATCTCGGCGACTAAGGATGGGAACTACGGCCACGGGTAGGGATTTGAGTACGGTGTGATGAAAGGGAGAAGAGAGAGGGTTATGTGCAGGTCGGAGTCAGAGTGCGGCTGGCGAAGGTTGGGTGGTGGAAACAGAGGGAGAGAGAAGCATACGGTCGGCCTGTACCAAGGATATTGGGCTATACGTCATACGTTGCATAGCTACGCGACCCCAAACGAGCTATTGTTCCTCGCGACGAAGTGTTTCTCCTCCTCCTCCTCCTGCCTCGCCAACCCTTTGCTTCTCTCCTCACCCTCCTCTCATCCACTCGACGCGAGCTATTTCGTGGCGTGTCATCCCGATAATTTTGGAAATTTCGACGGTCGACTCGTACCACACCGTCCTCGATTAATCGCGCTACAAGATCGAGCCATCGGCACCGATTTTCCCCCCTTTGCCATCCTCCGCAATTTTCGAATATCTTCCGCTCTTCGTTTTGTGCGCGTAATTGCTTTATGGGTTTATCTTTGTACCTTATATATACATATATATATATATACACACGTAGTTGGATTTGGGTATCGAAGATTACTTCCTTTATCGCGTATTTTTTGTTTATATTTGTTTGATCGTTTAGGAGCTTTCCACTTGCGAAAAATAGTTCTTATATGTACTTTCCGTGGAATACAATTTTACAATAGTTATCGAAACTGATTGGAACATTCGCAAAGGTAAATCGAATCTTCCTTCACAAGATTTTACGTTCGATCGAAATAACTTTCACCTTTTCTCTTTATTCCTAAGTAATTTGTTTAGATGTTTCAGCAAGTAGAAATTTATATAGACGCAAAGTAGAGCGAAACAACGAGAATGTGTAAAGATTTCACGTTCTTACGCTTTAAAGTTTCGTGTACTCATCTAGGACTATTAAAACGTTGCCATCGTTGTGAAGCGCAACTCTTATTAACTTCACTCGCACTTTATTCCTTTCTGCTATAATTCTAATACCAAATCACAGCTCGTCAAAGGCGAGTAAGCGTGTGCACGCGCCACTGTCCGACTAGTGCTACTCGTATTCTACTTACGGAACTAATCGATGCGGGTATCCGTTTTTGAAAAAGCTCAAGGTAGAAGATACTTTAGACGAGAAGATAGCTAAAGATCGAGAGCAGCGATAATATACTTGCGAAGCGATTATCTATGGCCCCGTTAACGAAGATTACTAAATTAGGGTCGTGACAAGTCCCTCCGTTCCCGTGATCCAGCTTCTGTTGACCATCAAGACGCGCTGTCCGTTCGTAATATATGGTTTTGCACGGCGACTTGGTCATTTGATTGATTGCATTTGATTGCGCGTTATCCAATCGGCTGTATCTATCAAAGATCGCTTATCTGCGCAGTTATTGGTTATATCGTGGTCATGTATCATTATCAATTTACGAGCTGCGTAAATGACATTATACTCGAAGGGGGGTATTAATGCTTGGTCTTATTATTATGTTTGTCCAGTGTATCGAAAGATTGATTTAATTCGCAGATCGTTTTCGATTCAGTCAAATTGTCGTTTAGTGGAACTTGTACAGAATTTCCGTTGAAAATAAATTATCTTTTTGGCGGTTTCATAAAATAGTTGACGGCTTTTTTTATTATATATTAGATTGTCCGAAAAGTTTCTTTCGTTTCGTAAGATGACGATAAATGAACAACAATTTCTGTTTTATATTATTTTATTGAATTAGGTATGATCCATTTCGTTCTGTTCCTATTATTACGTTCGTGCATAATTCAATAAACTAATATAAAACAAAAAACATCGTGCGTCTATTATTTCCTTTATAAAACGAAGGAAACTTTTCGGACAATCTAATATATTAATATTTCAATAATTCGTAAGAACGTATAGTTGAAGAAAGATTTGTTAGTTTGTAATGAGAAATAAGTTGCTGGATTTCGATAAAAAATAAAAGAGAGAATTAAATTTTTTAATAGAATATCGGTATATTTTTATATGATATCGAAGTACAAGAATAAAAATGGAAATGAAAAGTGAAGCTTCTATTGACATTGAAAAAATATGTTTCGCGTATGTACAGACATCGTACAATATTAAATCTACGTCGACTTTCGATAGAAAATCGGTAGGTTTTTATACCAAACGAAAACATTATTGCATAGTAAAAGGAGGAAAGAAAATCGCATCTCGATTTCCAAACCTAGACTGATGCATTTTCATGTATTTAAATGTACCGAGAATTTAAAGCAGCTCTTACTACTCTTACAAAGAAACCGCTTCTTCTGTTCGAAACGTTTCTCAGAAGGTCGAAACGTAATCGAAAAATGCCAACACACCCAAGTTGAAAAAGAAGTGCCATTAGGAGGGTAGACACAGGTTCGGTTAGTGCATGCGTGGTTTACCATAGAGCTGTACATCATCGGCTGGCCTGCGTCGGTTTAACCACCCTTACCGCCAGTTGTGCCGGTTATCCGAACATGGTGAGCAAGTCAGAATGATTCAAGCATCGTGGTCGCCGACCGCGCACTCGCTCGAGTAAACCTCTCCCGTACGATGCTTAAAAATCGCGAATGATCCTCTTCTGCTAGCTAATCCGTTAAATCAGCCAGTCGTACTCGTTTCTATCCTTTTCTCCTTCTTTCCTTTATCCTTTGCGTGGGTATGGCTCGAGTATGACTAAGTAGTAGCGATTAGCATTGATCAGACAAATTAGATCGTGCATTGCGTATATACGCTGTTCTATATATTCGTATATACACGTAAACACGCTGTGAATTTTTATTTATTTATGGGAAATTAAAAAGTGTAAACATTCACTCGATATTTAATAGATTCCAACTTAGTTCAGATTCCATCTCTTTGGTTACGTTCGTCGAAATATACAAATGCATGAAAATCTGCAATCTAATCACGAGTATTCACTATTGTTATTATTATTATATATATTCGGTATTTATACCGTTGATAAGTATCTTTCTATTCCTGTTTCTCTTTGCGTTCGTATGGCTTGATTCAAGTAGTATCGACTAGCATCGGTCAGACAACTCGCACGGTGCATTGTTACTACTTGTAAGCGTACGACATTTTGGTCAATTTCTATATTAATTGTTTATTAGTCCCTTAATTACACGTGAATACTGTTGAAACGTGTAAATTTATAATGAAGTAGCGAGAGGAGGAGACAAATGAGATGGATTGCGAAAAAGATGTTTGAACAAGTTAATTTGTTTACAGCATCGATCGCAGATACCGTTGCTGAATCGCTTATATTCTTTCCACGTCTATCACGTATATCGCATGGATAACTTGAACAGAAATATTTGAGGAGAAAAGTAGCTTTCCTTCTTTCTATCACGAGTCGTTAAACATACTCCGCTCTAAGTAAAATCCATTTTTACTAAATATTCACATCGAACGCAGAACGCGACGGATTAAAGTTGCGGAGATGCTTGAAATCAAATTCTCCAGTGAAAATACCGCATTCGCTGTGAAAGAAGTTGAAGAGAACTTCTTTATCCGGTTACCATTTCCTCAATTGTATATCGTTTCCTCCTGTTCCTTCATTCTATTTTCTTCCATCTGTCTATCGATCTCCGTGTACATTCCCTCCCACTTCCTCCTCCTATTTGTTCCGGTTCGATTTCTTTTTCCCTCATTTCCACGAGTGATAGGAGTAATCGCGAGATAGAGGAGTATTACTCCTCAGGATCGCGTATTTGCCTAGCATCGTATTCTTTCGAGGTACGATTCGTTTCCTCCGGAACACCGAGTGTAATCAGAAAAATCCTATCGACCGTTCTCTGTTCCGTTGTCGTTCTCTGTACCAGCCAGTCCCAATGATTCGATGTTTTTCCAGATAGTATATCGGCGCTGATTGAATGGCTGAAACTATCCTTTCTTAGCTTTCCTTCCAGATTTCGTGCTTCTCGTGAAACGAATCGTTTCCGCTTGACCGAGACGGTTAAAGACAGTTTAACACGTCGATGGTCATCGGTGAATTCTTTTACTACATTTTCGAAACTGATCAAAGTAAGGTAAATTTTATCGATTATCAACGATGTGAACAACTTAGGCAACGTGGTCAGAGAAAAAGCACGTAACTAGAATGTACGATATTTTGCAAAAATTAAACGTTATGGTGCGCTGTATTTCGATCCACGACGATTCTCATTGCAACGTGCTAATTATTAGGTGTCGAAGTCTTAACGTGGCAATTGGAATTACGCTATTGGTTGTGTTTATTAATTGAATTTCGTAGCGTGTCTTACGATATTTCTTAATATATTTTATCTCTTCTTTTATTACGTTGATTAATTTTTTAACCTACTGTTTCTACTTTCATTTCGAGGCTTTTGCAGCAAATCGAGACGGTCGATGAACAGAGTGGAACCTTCGGAACACATTCTACTTCAAACTCTGTATCGGTTTACGAATGACATAAACGATGCACGTTACAAATAGGTCAATAAAATAAACAATTTATCGCGTAAATAGAGCGAAGAGCACGATACGTGTTTCGTACG
Source organism: Bombus fervidus (assembly GCF_041682495.2). Classification (NCBI taxonomy): domain Eukaryota; kingdom Metazoa; phylum Arthropoda; class Insecta; order Hymenoptera; family Apidae; genus Bombus; species Bombus fervidus. Next base: position 5,749,547 of record NC_091530.1, on the reverse strand, counting down.
CGAATATGTATTTCGACGAACAAACATGCGCGTAATGACATTAACTCGTAGGAAACTTAGTACCGGATCGATCTTCTACATTAACTGTAATTTTCGATTATAAATTAGAATTATAACACAAATTACAACAATTACAAATTCGATATTGGATTAAGCAAATTATATATCGTAATAAATTCCATACATTTGCTGCAAATGCCTTGCAAATTCTACGTACGTTCTCGACTTTGTTTCCAATTTCATCGACATAATTGTGACAATCGTACCTCGTAAGAATGTCAATCAAATTTCAAAATGCTTTGTATAACAAACACGATATAGTCGTGATCCAAGGTCTCTATAATAAACGTTCAAATACCTTTGTGAGCTACTGTACGTTCTACAACAACGATACTATTCATCCGATAGGGTTAAACGGATTCTAAAGTCGAACATAAAACACAGACGCGAACTCAAACAACTCGAACAACTAATCAACAGACGTTATGGCGCGCATATACGTTTAAACGTAATCGAATAGGATAGATCATCCTCCCGTTCTCTTGTCGCTTCTTCCATATCTGCAGGGTGAAACTTTACGTCTCGTGTCGTATTTATCGACCTTCCCGTAAACTCTAGTCGCGCGAGCTTATCCTCCTTGCGACGCTATTTCCCGACCACTCCCCTAAGCACGTTAAGTAGACAGATAAGTAGTCGAATCACCATTCGTACAAACAGACGCGTGAGGCATCCATTTACCAGGCTCGTAACCTTCTATCTATTCGTTTTTCTCTCCTCGTGGAATCGAAACACGCCGTTCTAACTAACGAAAAAGGGAGAGAGAGAAATAAAAAACAAGAAAAACTAATTCGCGTCACGATGGAAATAACGTCTACCGAGATTAGGCACGCAGATACGGCGGAGTTGCCACGAGCGCTAAACGCGTGGTTCTCAGGCCAAAGTGGTTAACCAGACTCTTCGAAATTGTTGAAATTTTAATGCCTTGAAACGCCTGATCGATGCTTGTCTCGCGTAATTTCATAAATTTTCTCTATCGTTCTAGCGCTGTAGAGTCGAGAACGACTTGGCAATTGAGCGGCTGAAACCAGAAAATAGAGAATGCGTATAATGGCTGCGAAAACTGTTGCCATTGAATGTAACCACTGTATTTGGCATGTAGCATTTATATAGCAATCGATTTGGTCAGTGAAAGGAAACGAGAGGGGAAGAAAAGCGAACGTAGGTAGTTTATTCTGCAGGGGATGGACGTGAGTAAGAAAGTCGAAGTAAAAGGGGAGACTAGCTTTTTGTTAGTAGATTAGTATGTTGTTTATGTGATACGGAATTGTCAAATTGATAAGGGAAAACCATTTACGTAATCCTTTCGAGTGGCGTATTTGACGACTTGTAGTGATATTCCTTCGTGTATCGTTGATGCTGCTGGACCAAAGTATCATCCTCACACTTACGAACGACGTATACATTTACGAGCTTATGGCGATGCGTGCAAAGACACGCCTAGACTCGGAGCTTAGGCCAGTGGTTCTCAACCTGGCGTACGCCACAGCCGTCTCGTTGATCGCTTATCAGAGTTTCCATAATTTTACAAGATTCAACGTGTCTCTTCACTTTCCCCATTTATCTATGTATGTAATCCAGGTGTATGAAACTCGATGCGTATATAAACTGTAAATAAAACTATAAATATCACGACGCTTACTCGTTGTATCTATAGAAAACCTCTAAGAAATGTCATTTCGTTTTACATTTTACGTTATAAGACACCTATAATACAACAAAATGTTTAGAAAATAAAAGCAGCAAGAAGCATACGATTTATCTACAGGTGTTTTATTCTCTTTTCATTGTTATACGTTAGAACTATAGCTATATTTACCCATACGAAGAATATGCGATTTTCAAACACGTTTTTTAGGGTTACACGAGACGTAAAAGACGGAGAACCACTGGTCCAGACAGTAGCACGTAGTCCAAGCACGTGTCCTTACCTGCCAGAAGTCAATTTCCTTCTTCGGCAAACTCCTTTCTCCATTGGTTTCTCCTTGTTCATCCTTACCAATTGATCCTGTTCTAGTACCTGCGAGAATAATCCCGTTCTTCTTCTTTCACCCCCATAAAGTCCTTTTCTCCTTTTCCTATAACGTATTGCTTCTTCTTAAATGTCATTCTTGGAACAGTTGATACACACGGTGACCGTAACTTCCTCGGAAGAGCCCCTCGGACATGTTTATCGAGGATATTATTACTGTCCGGCAAATCGAATTTTCCAGTGGACACGAATCGTTTTGTCCTCGCCTCCTTTTCCCGGATCGCGTCTCTGGTTAATAACTTGTAATTGCGACGAAGCAAGGAGCGAATTGATTTGGCAGCTTGCTAATTAAATCGTCGTTCTCAGCTAATTATACAGAGTCACGCAATCGAAGGCCCAAGTTGGGAGTATCTTTGTAATGGCTGAAGATATGGACACGTTCAGTGGGTTATTGGTAATTAAACGATGAAATCTTCGATATATTAGTTATTCGTGTTTTATGATTCTTAAAAGGAAGTATTTGTTTATTCGGCTAGCCAATCAGGTTGGAATTTTATTGCCAGTCACGATACGTTTTCTTATATATCGACTTCTTTCGCAACTGCAACAATCGTAGAGAAGAAAAGCTTTCAGAGAGTCAAACCAAATGGAATCGAGGGTCCAAAGTTCAATTAGTCGTTTCTGCTTTTTCGTAAATTTTTTAATTTCACTGCCTCGCTCTGATAAATAAATAAAAAAAAAAAAAGAGAAAAAAATAGAAATTTATCTGTCGCAAACAAATGACATAAATCATCGAATGTGTGAAATTGCTTCTGCATATTTGTACGTATCGGTGAACAATTTTTCGAAACGCAACAGCATTCGGAGATTCACCGAAGGCTAGTTTAATTAATCTTGACAAACACGATATAATCGTTACGTAACGCAAAACCTACTGAAACACAGTAAACCATAGGAGTTTTGCATCGATTCGTCGCAAATTGGTCGTTTAACAGATACCTAGCTACTGCTTTTCTTTTGTAATAATTGGCCAAAGCCGGCGCTTATGATCTTTTATTGTCACTGGCCTGTATTAACGCGAGACCGACGCTGTTCGATCATGTTGAACGGAAATTGTCGTGAATTTTACGTGAACAGATGGTGGATCCTCCAAACACGGAGTATTAAACGACTTTACGGTCGTTTCGACGAAAATCTTGTTTCCCCGACGGGCATAGTTGTGGCCTGGCTACGTTTGATTTATCGCGAAATTTCCCTTGTATTCCCGGGGGGAATACAGCAGGACGACGTCCGGATATGCGCGCGCGGAGTCCTAATAATCTAATATGCCGCGACCGAGCTGAGCGCAATTTCATGCTTTCTCGGGCATGCGGCCCACCCTCAACCCCTTTGCGATCAAACGTCCTTCCGATCCTCTATCCCTCTGTCTTTCACTCTGCATCGAGATCTTCGTCTTCTTCCCCTCGTCCCTTTGTCCCTTCCTTCCTTTCTCACCCAAACAGAATGTACATACGCCGACACAGAGAAGCAGAAAGCTTTTACGTCCGTATTGTACGTGGTACACTTTGAAATTTCATTAGCACTGCAACGAGACACAATTTGGAAACCAATCTAGATAATACGTAAAAATTACAAGATGTTTTATTTATCGATAGAAAATCGATGACCCAGAGCTTGCCACGCTACCTGAGACATAGCACATAGCGAAACATTGTACAACAAACTGTGTTTCTTCGACCATTCGCGGAGACGCGTAAACGGGAGTCGTAAATTCCCGTTACGATATACAATCGACGCCACGAAACCGATCGATCCTCTATTTCGTTTAGGATGATAGAGGCGATCGAGTTTAATTATAACGCCGAGGTAACAGGTTATAATGTATTCTTTGTTCCAACAACAATTGTAGACAAGATGATTACGCTCGTTTCGTATATATACATATATATACGTATATATGTAGATATAGTTAATGAATATATGTTGACTGAATTAAAGTAGAAAACTCAATGCAGAGATGTTGACTGATCTATAATCGTAGATCCGGTAAAGTTCGGTAACGATGCTGTTGTCACACGCTCAAGGAGACCACCCGCTCAGAAACAGTAATAGGATAGGCTAGACATCCTGCATATCACAGTCATCGAAAGAATAACCAAATAGTAACGGAATAGCCGCCTCTGAGATACACCAGACGACAACCCCCCAGAGAGACTAAAATCTCGGTATAAAAACCCTCCAAAATAGGCGCTCGCCCAGTCTGTTAAAACATTTTGAATCAGTCTCTTGTAACACTTTAATCATTCTGTTGTAACACTTTGAACCGTCACTCGATTGGATTTGCATAATAAATTCTATTATCGTATACAAAGTTCAATTTCTTCGCCTTATTCGCAAAACGTTCGAACTGCGACGCGAGGAGATCACCGGCGATCTATCGATTTCGTGATTTCTTGTGTCTCTGACGTGATCTGTCGCAGAGGGAAACTCTTGCTGAGTGTTGATCGCCCCACCACCGGTCGCTTACTGGTGAAGCCTTTTACCTTTTACCTGATGGAGCAATAACCGTAAGGAACATTTTGACTCGAAGGTGTTTTATACCACTTAATGGTCAAATCGAAATGCTTAGTTTTACGACAGTTCCTTGTGATTATTACGGTCCAATTAATTATATCGACGTAGCGAGTGGCCACCTTGACCGAGGGATAGATTCCGGGCTACGCAGAGAGCCACCGGACGAAACAAACTGTAAATCTCAGCCTTGAGTCGCTTATAACAAATGGTTGATGCGATGTTGAATGATTGAAAGAAAAGAGGAATTTCTTCTTTATTGGTATACTATAATTTATTAACTGGTAATGCTTATCAATTGAAGGACAAGTTGCAGGTTGAAGATTTCTTTTTAGAAATTTCACATGGTCTTGCAGAATAGTTTAGTAATTAATAGACGATACGAGATGTAGATTTTCTGCTCTTCCACGAGTGTGTCATTTTTCGTCGAACGGGATACAAAAATTAGGAACTTGAAACTCGTAATTTTGAAGATTTTGTTAGTAATATGAATTCCATTGTGCTAACTTCGAACATCAGCATATTAGACGGAGAGTTAAAAATTTCACATGAAATTGTAATTCCATTAACGTCCAGTAAATTGAATTGCCAAAAATGTAGCTTTCTTAATCGTTGCGAACTGTCGCAAATTTAACGTAGAACCTGTTCCTAAGCATTTTATATACGGTAAAAATATCCGTCCTTTTATTTTTGTAAATATAAACGTATCGAGAAGCTTCTACTCGCACGATTTCAATATCTATCGGAGGTTATCATAAAATCACGGTCCTATTTATTTTATTTTGAAACAGAGTTCGCAAATGAAAGGTCATTGCAGCGATGAAAAAGATAATATTCCAGTTGTGTTCTTGTACATTTCCTGTGTGCGAACGATATTTTTCTTGCTTAAAACGTGTTTTTAGTTCGAGCAAGAAAAACGTTTTTCATCCTTCGCTATCAACTAATGCACGTGTGTATTCTGCTTCGAATCGGGTTTCGATATTGATCCTTTCAAATACGATCCTCTTCGTCGTGGACCATGCTACGCGTCGCGACACAAAATTCTACATTTTGGAATCTTTTAACACGATAAGACAGATAATCCTCCTCTAAGTTCTTCGATCGAACCATCACAAAGCAAAATGTTTATCGTTTGATCGTGTTTTACGAAATATCAAGTTGCTCGTAATCGCAGATTTTATGTTTCGATATACTTGCGTAATTTCTTTCAATTATGTTCCTTGTATACTACTCTTGTATCTGACCCTAACCTATTCCACCTTTCGAAACGTTAAAATTTTAATTGCAAAGCGCTTGCGATCGATGCTTACCTTGTACAATTTTATCGATCGTCTCTGCTCTTTGTTTCGCGAGATTAACATTTTGAATGGCACGCTGAAATCAAATAATTCTATTGGACAATTACATCAAATTTTTGCAGAAGAAGTAACTGCAGACTCTCTCGTAATATCATCGAAGGTTTCTCAATTGAGGCATCGCGTTTAAAAAAGGAGGATTCGAGTTTAAAGTATACCATGCAGAAAGGCGAACAATAGTTTTATTAAATTCTTGGAAGAACGATGATTGAAAAATTGCGACAAAGCATACGTTAAACGAATTAAAACACTGGTCCGTTAGTCCTCTGTTTTAAAAACGAATAATTCTCGTTTAGCACTTTGACTGCCACGCTGAAATCACACGTTTCGCTTAGGACGCCACGGAGTATTTTTATTATTCAAAGCATATAATGGCAAAATAATAATAAATTGACGATGTGAGACAACGTTCTTCCTCAATGGAACGTTCATCTTATTGGTGGTCACGAGTGACCACCGTGGTGCTTTGGTAACAGTTGATAGCGACATATTGTAACAAGGCTACGTTTATTTCAACAAACCATTCGCATTCGTTATTTCGTCGTAAGCAAAACGTGCAGAATATATCGTAGAAACGTGTAGAAATATTGGTAAACAGTATTTGCTCGTTCTACATATAATAGTAAGGTATGTGCACACTTCTAACTTCAATTATACGATTATAAAGCAGCATTTACGATTATTTTCTAAGCTGTGTTTATAATAATATTCGTAGATTACCCCTCAAAAATATGGATGCAAATACAGTGCACAGTTAGATGCAAAATTTGTTCTCATTTTTTTTCTTTATCGATGTTTTAATAAAAATGTTTAATCGTTCAATGGGTCACTTTTCATTTCAAAGTATCTTCTATTTATCGGTTAGATTCAAAATGCCCTAACTGTGAATTTTCATACAATTTTTACAATTGTAAGAAGTTGAAGCGCCCCGGTCACCGATGACCACCGTGGCGTCACAGGAGAAACCGTGACCGGTCATATATCACCAACGTGGCAGTCAAAGTGTTAATCTATTTGTCAAATAAGCGGCTCGATTAGACCTCGATACTCCTCGTCATAAACAGCGTATGAAAAGGTGGGCGTAAAATTCTAAACGCCGCTTCTATGTTGCACGACGATACGTCCGAAGTTTATTTGGTAGTCTCCATTTACCATTTTTATTCTTTCTCCCCGCAGAAGTACGGAAATGACAGAACGTTTCTGTCGGAGATGATTCCGTTCGCTCGTAAAACGTTCAAAAATCGATACGTTTAAGAAATCGTCTGAACGATCGACGTTTTCGTTGATCCGCTTTATGCACCTTCCACGCCTGTACGTATGCGGCCTTAGCTAAAACGGTATTGGTCGGCTTACATATTCTATTCCGCCGATACGAAATCTGCACGCTAGCTAGACGATCATCGAGAGATTCGATTTCCCGATCGCTTTGATCGCGGACGAGTAAAATCGGGTTTAAGGGCTACTGATCTGCTTGGATTCTTATACGAACGTACAGCTGCAAGAGGATAAGAACGAAGGCGACTCTTACGGAAGCATTATTCCCTTTTTATGTTCGCATGTGTGTGTGCACTTGCGTGCTCGTAACAACGAAACTGTAAGAACACGTGACTCGCAATAAATCCAGCTGTTTCGTTGTACCGTTTAACTTTATGTAAACGTTGCTCTGGATCAGCTATTCACGTGTACCGGCAAAGATACAAGTTGGAGAAATTAATATCTGTTTTAGAGTGTTCTTCCCTTTTAACTCGCAAATCCTTTAAGAGTTGCCTTCTTATTTTACATAATGCTTTTCTTGTAAATATCGTTGCAAGCTGTGGTAAATAAATATTTACCGTCGACAGATAGATAGTATTCGATAAACGAGGTTACAGTATCGTCTCGACAGTCTGTTTGCGATAAATATAAGATGGTAATAAATGTAAGATATTGAAATGTTAGATCGGTGCACGGGGAACGTCGTTTCCGTAAACTTGATTTCTATAAAATTGATTTCGAGTCACTCGATTTGCTTCCACGAAGATGAGTGAATTGTCAACCGTACGAAATAAGAAGAATACGCGTAGAAATTACATCCATCGAATATATCGTGTTTCGAATTTTACTTCCATCTCCAAATCGCGCGTCGCGTGCACCAGCCCGATCAATTTTTACCTTACGTTTCTAATCTGCTGCGTAAAATTGGTACAGAAAGGGACCGACGAAATTACAATAAGCTCGTCGAAGGGAACGTACGGTGACGATAATCGAAATATGCTTCGCAGACGTAGCGAACCATAAAGTCTGCGATCGCGATCAATTTAATATTTCGCGAAATACAGTCAAGCTCTGAATAACTTTAAATAACGTAACTAACTGCGAACGCAATTATCGACAAATATTGAGTTGGCAACTAGGTGATTGCGGATCTTGTCATTAGGTGGTATTGACAAAATCCGCAATCACTTAGCTGCCAACCCAATATCATGCATACTTTTTAACGAATCCACCGAAACGCGCGTACAGTTCGACGATACTCGTTCCTGCCATTTATCCCGTTGTTCTCTACGAACACGTGGGATCTACCGTATCAGAAACCCGTAAAACACCGTGGCCGACGTGATAAACTGGTTCGTATGAACCAAGAATCGCCGGTTCCATGTGATTCGATTAATTCGTGGGCGGACGTCGTCGGGAAACGAAAGTAGAGAAACGCGTACGAGGCAAAAGTAAAAAATCGAATTATCACGGGGAACCTTTCGAAACCATTTCCGAAAGCCTTCCGCTTGCGCGAACTTCAGGAACAGCGAAACTTGGCGATCACGGGATCGTGACAGCAGCAACACTCTCTCCGAGTAATTAAAGGCGATACAGGTTGACATAGTAGTTAAGGTCGTTACTGTCCTTACTTAGCTGTACCGCTGCTGGGACAATTTCTTACTTTCCGGTTGGTTGTCGCGCGAACAACGGATCTCCGCGTTTTATGGAGAACTCGAGTAACTAATTTGATTACGAGACTCATCCTTTTAACCTCACCGTGTTTCTAACTTTCTACACGATGCCGAGGAATTCGTAGTTGCAAGAGAGTCGACGAAAGCGCAGCTATTTTGAGATGTCGCGTGAATTGTTCGCGAGATCGACGTATCCACGATGGATCCGTGTAACGACGTTTCGTATGCTGATAAGAGGCAAGGAAATATTTTTTATCTATAATGCAAGCTTCACTACAAGGTGTTCGTACGTTTATCGGTGATTCAAAAGCGCGCAGGCGTGCAGAGTACACGTAATGTACAAAGATAGACAAGATGTTGAAGACATTAATTACCGTATCCATGGGACAAAACGAACTGCTATTTAGATTCCATTCTCTTCATTGTGCCTAGAAGAATCTAAATTTGCATGAACGCGTAAAGGATATAGTAGTCGACGAAGAAGCGTCACGCGGCATATGATGGAAGATGCATTCGTACAATATCGTGGTCGTAAAGAGAATCGATAAAAGCGAAGATATTTGGGGACGTAGAATATATTGTTCACGAAATTTAAATATTTAGATAACGATACGATTACTTTGTCGCGTTTGGTATCCATTTTGTCAATGATCGAACTGTCGTCTCGGTGTATACTTCGATTTATCTTCTAAAGAATCGTCTGGACAAATGGCAAATCGTCGAAAAGTATCCATCGACGAGTTCTCGTCCTCGTGGCGATTTTCCGCGTGCTCGATCAATTAGCCTGACTATTCGGCCATTGTGACGATTAATAACGAAGGCTCGATATACCTAGCCGATGCAATTAATCAGTATCCTTGAAGCAGGTATTTCTCTCTCTCTCCCTCTCTCGGCTCGTTCTCCTCAGGCTGTCCCATCTTGTACCAGAGACCGTTCCAGAGAAGCGTGGCGGACGTCAAGCACGCCACCTGTGCTGTCGCGAACGGAGGAAGCGAGAGAAACAGAGTAGACGACCCCTTTCTCGTTTCCTTGAACCCAGGTATATCAGTCACATCGCTAATTGGAAATCGCTCGTGCGATCTACGGTGTCTCGAGGCGCGCTAGCAATTAGATGTGCGCCTACGGACCTGGCAGCCGCGCTCACAGACCCACTCTGCATTCGAGATCACCCGCTTTTTTCTCCCTTTCTTTCTTTCTTGCTTTTTTTTCTTTCTTTTTTTTCAGACCGACCATATCTCGCGTATCTGACCGTCTCCGTTTTCGCTGATTCCTCACCGAGCTGCTTGCTTTGCTTTCCTATTTCACGGCTACTTGTAACTCTCAGCGAGAAGGACACCCAACCCACCAGGATTAACAATTTCGTAGCTCCTCTTATTTCTGTTCTCGCGTTTCGTAACATCTATAGAAATTTAGAAACGTTCGTGACGATTTCTGCTACCGTTTCTTAATTCCAGTTGGTAGAAAAGTGTTTTTTGCACGGATGCGCAGAGAAATCTAGCGAGAACCCTCTGATCAAGAACGGAGAGGATGTATTTGATATTTTGTTGGTGGAAATTGAACAAACATACTATTGAAATTATAGGTAACAAATGAAAACGCGTTGTATATAGCGCAACTCGCTTTTTACATAATAATATTTACAATCCTATTTGGTGATACTTTGTCTGGAAACGTAGGAAAAAGCGATCGCAAGATTAATTCTGCATATGGTTGCGAGAACTTCTATTTTTATTTCGAATTATTAGCAAAACGTTAAGAACCTAATATTTTCATTCACTTATCAATGATCGGAATTTTATTTTATTTTTTTTACCAAGGTTCCATAAATTTAACGCGTTTCTTCGGGATTACCGGCGGCAATCGTGGCTCGCGACGTATTTCATAGAAGAAAACGCTGGCAATTTTACGAAAGGATTTGCGACAACGAGAAAAAGATATTTGTTCTCCTGTTACGCGAGTAACTACACAACCCGGTAACTGACCGCACAGTGCGGTTTGCAGCTACTACAACAAATAAAACGGTGTCACGATTCGCGTACTCCATGAACACTTAGGTGTTCATAAAACACTAACTCCCATCTCGCCCACACAGTTTTGTTTCCCTCTGTAAAATAGTTACTCGCTGTTATACGGTTTCGTTATTACCGTATACCTTTCTAATTGTTTTGTAATTTAAAGTCCATAAATGTTTCCATAAATTGCTACAATTTCTCTGTTTTGCGCACCCATTGTGTAAAGTCTTAAATAACACTGTTTTATGAATCGCTTTAATCCACTAGTGTTAATATTTTATAATTATCGTGGAAACATTTAAAATACCGGGAAACGATACGAAATGTCGTCGCAATACGCTTGGACGAAAAAGAGTCGTACGTTACGTGAAAAACGAGAATTACCCTGCGCCATATCCTGCATTTTGCAAATACATCGTTCGCCGCTCGATCGTGTTTTAATATTTAATCTAAGCAGCTGCTAACGTTTTTAAAACAGACCAACCGTTGTCGAAAATAATAAAATTCAGCTTATGATTTCGACCGAATCGTTAATAACCGGATTGCGTATTTCGCGCGAATTTACAACGATAGAAATTACAAATAGACGTTTGTTTCGCTCGTTAAACGTATCATAGCTAGACAGCGGAATTTTATGCAAATTCGTCTTTCTATGAACTTAATTAAACTAAATAGAATCTAGATAGAAATTTACTTACTTACTTTGAATATCCTGTGTATTTTTGCATATTATCTCTACTTTGTACATCTCTGCAATTCTAAATCTCCTATAATCTCAATCCTAACGAACATACTACATTTTTAATAATCTGTATCTTACGTACGCGCACTCTGCGCATTCTTGTATCTTTAAATCTTCCGATAGTCTACAAATAATCTATCATAGTAATGGATACAGTCGTAAATAATCGATAAGAGAAACGTATTATAATACTCCCTGCGACCCGAAGTCGCGTCTCTTTAAAAGATAAACAAAGCAACCATACCGCGAGAGCGTGCTTGAAAAATAATATTTCCCGGTTCTTGTCGACCCCTCTTCATCTTGTAATTTGCTTCTCCCATTAGTATTACATTTTGACCTATTTCCATGATCTTTTTGTCGCAGGCTACCCCGCCAGAACTTTTTTCCATCGCTTTCTTGATCTCTGTATTATTCCGTAATTAGTCGTGGTTCTCATTTCTTTAATATCTCTGTCCTCCAACCTTTCCTCACTACCAGCTGTTTTATTCGTTCTGCTCTACTTTTTCTCCTTGCCACGTTTCTTTCATCTTTCCCGTTAATTCTTACCTCTCTACCTATTTTTCCCCCTCCTTCCTTCTTCTTTACTTTTTTTTCCCCTCTCTTTCCTCTAACACGCTCCATATAGCCTAGCTTCTCTCTAATTGCTCTTTTCTCGTCCACCCTCGTACGAGCGTCCTCTACCCTCGCTTCGTCTCGCAGTCGATAGAAACACGAAGGAGATAGTTCATCTATGATACCATAAACGGTGTTATGGCTAGCGCGTTGAATTACGGGCCAATATTTCTTCGTAATTATTCCATGGAACAGAAGATCGCTATCGAGAACACCGGAGCATCTACGCAGCCATAGCGGCTCACGCTTCGGCTCGTTTCTAAAAGAAATTTATGCCTCGTCTGGTCCATTTGTTGTTCTATCGTTCGTTACAACATTATTCGTTGGAATACTATAGGAGATTGTAAGATTGGTACGGGGAAAAATATAAAATTTCTATTGTCTCAGTGATGGTATTTGGAATTTGTATCGTTCTTATAGTAGAATCGAGACGTTGTATTGTTTTAATAATATTATTTCTTTTTTCATAATAATAATATTAATATTCAAAATTTCCTCAATTGTCGCGAGTAAATTTAAGAATGTTTAACCTTAGAATTTAGATTTTGTATTAGTCTTCAACGATAGAGTATTCGGAATTTTTGTGATTATAATAATAAGAATTCAGAACTTTTGTTCTAGCAAGTAGAATCTAGATTTCGTGCTATTTCCTGCCTGATAATGTTATAGAATATTAGAAATTTCTATCATAAGGTACGTATTGATTTATGATATAATTAAGATGATTTTAGATTTAATGTAACAAAGACTTGGAGTATAATTTGAAAATTATGAAAACAATCGTACGGTCAAACTATGTGGGATCGTAAATGATACGATTGTAGATTCATAGAAATGAAATATCCGCGTGATTTAAAAAATATCGCGGAGAACATTAAGAAAAACGCAAAATGAAATATCAAATTTTTCCACTTCAGCAAGACCGATGCTATTTTATCGGATTCAGGGAAATACGTTTGATAAATGTCTTTCAATAATCTCCAAAAACAAATGTTACTATATTTCTTCGGTGCCCAATAGATATAAGATTTCCCCTTTTTCGATGTTCAATCAAGCTAATTGCGAGGAAATCCACGAGAAATATTGGTTCACGACGCACAGTCGGAAAATATGAAGAACGTTTATGAAATACCACTTGATCGACGATTTAATTCACAGTGACACAGACTTACAGTTGAACGATCGCCTCAGAATAACGAATGAATAGGAAATGTTTGCATTCGTCTTCTCTGGTAGAACGATAGGAAATAAATAGCGGTATTCGTATCTTCTTCCTACCTTCGAATTTTCATTCGACGATCGATCAAGTTATTAATTACGCGTTTATCAGTAACCGTACGACGTTACTCGGTTCGTGCTTAACCCTGTTCTTCACGTTTTGGATATTTTTATCTCTTCAAATACCTCCCTTTTTTTTTTGGAATATTTTATTCATAAAACTGCGTGGGATATACGAACGTAAAATCATATCGAATATCAAAGGACAGTTATTTCGTTGTTAAAAGTATACGAGCAACGCTAGGTAAATAAATAATTTAAAAAATATTTTGCAATAATTATTTTGTCGCGTGAATTTGTTAAAAAGTCCAGAGATTCTTGAAATATATTAGAATGATTTTAGAATTAATTTAGAATTCCGTGCTTGGCGTTTCTGATTTTGCTTTCTCAAAGTAAATTCATTGCGAGATATTCGAATACGTTGGATTTCATTAAAAACTATTCAATCGAGGTGGAAGAATGAAAAGGGAAGAAGGAAATTGAATGGAGGTTGAAAGGGTATCGAGAACACGGGGTCTTTGATTAAAATCCTATGCGCCAATGCAACAGTGTGCAATTAGTTAATTGTAATTATTATTAATAATCGTAGAAATTCTCTCACAATGTCAAGGGTGTATGACTTGGAACAACCGTCAGATATCGACTGGTCCAGATAATGAGAAATCCTAGACGGCAGAAGTCAGCCGTAATTGCGCGAAAGTGTTTCTCCTTTTCTTCGTGGCGAAGTTGAAATCGGTAAAATTAATTTCTCGTTATTTCGCTACCCCTGGCGACGATTAACGAGCGTTCGCAACTATTTCTTCGCGTGAAAATTCCTCCAGACCGACGATTAGTTCGCAGAATAGCCCCGGGCCATTGATAGATTAATTCTCAAATACTTGAATGACAAAAAAAAAAGCTCTTAATGATCCCGATAATTTTCATAATTCTGCCTCGATAAATCCGTTGTTTCGTTAGTGCGGGCTAAGAACTTGATGGTGTGAGTCGCGAGCTGTGAATTCTCCAAGCTTTTCTTTATGTTATTTTTTACAAGCTCGCGTTCCTTTTGTATCGTTTCTCTTATGCGACTCGATTGCACACGCTTACGATGCTTTCGTATTCGTACGAATACGAGTAGAAAAAAGCAGCTTAAATAGACGTTTGTTCCACTCATTGAATATTGCAATTTTTATTTTGGATATATCAATATTTTATATATTTTTTACATTATTAATTTAATATCGTTGAATTCTCGATAAAAGCGTAGAAAAGCCACAGTTTATTTATAAGTATCTTATAACCTCTTTTAACGAGGATTTTATGCTTTTCATTGAAATTTCCGAATCTCTAATTGCAATGTTCCACGCAGCGTCTATTGTATTTCATTCGTCAATATTTTTTCGCGTAACGTTCCTTGTTTATGGACATTTATTGTAATGTTTTAACGTTTATTTTGTCCATCGCAGATTTTTAAATACGATTGAAAATACCACATTCAAGCTGATATTGGTTGACGAGTTTATTGTTGGTCGATACATTTTTCGCGTTGGAATATCATCCGTGGCAAATGTATCGATTTATCGAGCCTATATTACCAATACGCGCGATATAGTATTTTCAAAATATGATTTGTTTGTCATTCATATTACAGAATGAAAAATGCGAGCAACTTTTGCTTCTGGTTTTTCCATACATCGATGTATTTTACCGTTTCAATGGATTGCAAATCAGTTAAAAAATTCTCTACAGGTAATATAACAAACCAGAAATGCTTCGAACAATACCTTCAATTTGAACAATAAAATATTTCGAATTAATAAAATACAACATCGAGAGCAAAAATGGAGTGTCTAAGCCACGCATTTTTCTTCGCTAATTTATTCCACTAAGCAAAATCGCAAGGATTCGTTTGTCACGAAGCAAACACAGTTAACTAAACTGTGAACTAACGTTTCGAACGTTAAACGTGGAAAAATTAACGCGCCAATGTGTCGATGAGAAAACGAGGAACAGAAATGCAACCAAAGACAAAGAATAGAATCGGTGAACGAAAATTTCTTAATTGCAGGATGGTCCGCATGATTGGCGATGAATTCCTTACGGAAGAAAGGGACCGCAAATACTACGCCGACCATTACAGGTGTTGTCCGCCGCCTCTTTTCATCATTCTCATCACCCTTGTGGAGGTTAGTATAGAACGAACAATTCTCTGTAATTTAATAACCCATCCAACAATTTAATATCGTCGTTATATTTCGCTGCACTTGCGTTTCGCGGCGATTAGCGCCGTCGTCGTTTAAAATGGAATAGAATGATCAAAAAAGGATGACGCGGAGATGGTTCGCATCGTTGCTGTTAAAAGTAAACCTACGAGATCAGTCAAAATGAGATCAAAGTCGAAATTAGTCAAAAGTCTTCGTCGAATTACTAAAAATATGCAAATGTTCCTAGTTACGCGAAGATTTACTTTTATCGTTTTTAGCAACGTTGTGGCCGGGTCACGAGATATCTCGTTTTCATGCTTTTTCGACCGAATCGATGACTTAAGCACCCAGAGACAAATGTTTTTGTTATGTTACCAGGGTAATGAAGCCTCGCGCATTCTTATGACAAACGATCAGCAAAACAACCGAATGTTGACATTCCAAGCATGTAAAAACAATCAGTCGGTATAGCCAGTGCATCGATCAAAAATGTGCGTGCAGAGCGCCGTACGCAATTTATAAGTGTTAAATATTAACACTTTGACTGCCGCGCCAAAATCACATGCCTCGCTCAGGACGCCACAGTGTTTTAACACAGTGCATCGTTAAATGCAAGATTTATTTTCATTTTTTTTTTTTTAATCAATATTCTAATAAAAATGTTTAATCGTTCAATGGGGAACTTTTTATTTCAAAATATCTTTTATTTATCGGTTAGATTCAAAATGCCCTAATTGTCAATTTTTATTCAATTTTTACAATTATAAGAAGCTGAAGCGCTCCGGTCACCGATGACCAACGTAGCAGTCAAAGTGTTAAGATTCATGTGTATGTAAGGTACATATCGAAGCTCTGACATTGTTAGCTCAAGTATACGTTTCCAAATTTATTTATCGAGAAAAAAAAAAAAAAGAAGAAGAAAAAGAAAAACGAAGATCCGTATTCGAACAATTTGTGTCTCTCTACCGGACACAACCATAATGCTATGAGATTTGAAATTCGCGGACTTTGATCACGTCGCGTGATCCGTTGACTAATGAATTTTTAGTGAAAATTACACAGTGGAAGGATGCGCGGTGACAAGCGCGAGCGGAACGAGGGCACTGGAACTGCTCGTGCCGCTGTTATTTATTAAAAATGCCTTTGATACGCGTGTCTCTTTTTCTCTATCGCGTTCGCCACCATCATACTCTCCCTCCTAGTTCATCTCGCCGGTTCGAACACCGGTGTCGTTACTTTTATATCGTTGCGCGATTAATATCGCGACGACGATGGCTGTTCGTCTTTTTTTTTTTTTTCACGCGGCTCTGAAAGAGTGTGCCGCACCTTTTTGCTTTTCACGCTGTCGCTCTAACCGCGTTATTAAATTTCACCCCTTGCGAATTTGTTTTCGCTCGCGTCCGAACGATGAGAAAGAGGGTGAAAGGGGCTGGGTGTGTAAAGCAAGGTCGTTAATTTTGGTTTACATTATGCGGCCAGATTCAGAGCGACCGCGAGAACCGGCCAACTTTACGGGGCAACCTGTAAAATACCGTAAAAGTTCGTATAAAATGGCAACAACGAACGTTATGCCGCACCATGTTCTCTGACTTCATTCGAAATTGCTGCAACGATATACACTGTCGTTTCGAAACGCGATATTCAATCAAGATTAATCGATCAGAACTTTATGCATATTCATGCAAAGTTCCGATCCAAATATACACACGGATAAAACGTAACAACTTGTTACACCTATTATACTCGAAAGAATCGTAATTAATTTCAATTGCAATAATTACACGCTGGCGTTGATAGTTTTCTCGTCTAAATTCCATCGAGAAGATCGAAGGTAATTTCTATACTCGCTTGAACGTTTTCCAATTTCATCGGTATAATCGTGACAGTCGTGTCTCGTTACAGTGCCAATGAAATTTCAAAATGTTTCGCATAACACGTACCATATGACACGTACAAGTTTTCTATCGCAACTGTTCAAACGCTTTCGTGACTCGGCCTGTTCACGGACAAAAAGCCGATTGATTTCGTTATATCAAATTGACGAGATTATCGTTTTTGATGTCGAGTATATTAAAGAGTCATTTATAGTCTGCCGTTTCAAACGAGATAATTATTTTCAAAGGTTCTAATAATTTCCTAATAATTTTTTTTACTCGTAAGCGTGTTGTTATTTCGGGTAATGTGCCGGCTTGGTTATTCCCGCGGAACTACGTTGCAGCCCGATAACTACGTTATTTACATTGCGCGATATTAAACATGCTCGTAAATGATACGAGTTTCTTTATTTTCGATCGAGTAAAAACCCGGAATAGGCTCACCAATGAAATTCCATTTAAACGCTGTTCCTTTGACAAATGTTTCGAAATTCCCCCGATTTCCAATACGAAGAGACAATAAAGAAAATACAAAGGCAAGCATCGCAGTACGTGCCAGTGCATTAATAAGTAGAAAAATTGATTTATCTGATACTTAATTGTTGAAAATGCTCGGTCCGGAGTTTGCTTAATCGAAATGAACGATTCCATAATTTCATACGATTGCGAATATGTATCGGCCAGAAAGTTCTATTCCTTCTCGCTGTTTCGACTTCTCGTTTTAATTAGTCAGAGTCGTGCGTGTGTGTTTATGCTTTAATTAAATTTATTCCGCGTTCTTTACCATAGATATCGTTCAAAAGCCTGATATAATCATCGCCAAATTATCATTGCAAATATTTAGAATTTATTTAAGCTTTTCGACAGAAATAATTTTTCGAGAGGCAAAGTAATTTTTTCGGATTATGTCAAGTAGTTTTATATGCTCGTTGCTATATATTTTTCTATGCGCTTCTACGTATCGCGGCAAAAAATAAAGTTGGAACTCGACTAATTATAGAACTAAGAGAATCATACTTCTCAAAGTTGAAATTACCCTAAATTATTCACCTGTACGTATCCTGACTTCGGTTTGCCAATCTGCGATTCGATATTTATATCTCCTGAATTTTTATCGAAATAAGTCTTCTAAAATCTACCCATCGAAAATAAAAAATAAAAAAAAAAGAAAAGGAAAAAGAAGAAAAAAAGGAGGAAGAGACTATCTCTTAAGTTGGTAGCATTTTCCTATTATTCATGGGTTAGCCTTATTTGAAATGCCACGGTGACCGCGATAGACAAAGGGAGAGCCATCAATTTCCTTGATTATTTTTCTTATTTTCATGAAAATGATTAGCCGATATAATTACCCTTTACAAGGGTATCTCGTTTGTATGATAATACGCGAACGTGTAATCACGTTCTTTTGACGCGTGGGCGTGATGCGTGATCGATCGACTTTTTACGCGAGCAATTCGCACGCGAAGAATTTCACTTGGATGTATCGCGAAAATAAATAATAAATGGCCGACCACGTCCCTTTCTCCGTTCGCGTCCACCAATTTTAGATAAATGCTCTTGATACAGGTATTTCAATGAATTTTTAACGAGAGTATTTTGCAACGATTTACATCGGTAGGAGCATCACCGTTTAATTGGAAACGAAATAATCGACGTCGGTAATTTCAATTCGCCAGCGGTAATCGCATAACGTTTCGAATATTTCGCTTAAAAATTCTTAACTCGCTGAATTATTTACTGGTGTACCTCTGCGTACATTTGTAACGTTCTTCGTATTAGGGTTCCGTTCCTGAAAAAAAAAAGAGAGAGAAAAAAGAAAAGATAATCCACCGTCAAAGGGGAAAAAATCTGCACCTATAATGAGAAGAACAGACGAAAAACTGGGAAAGTTTCTATTTTCGATATTCGATATTCAGTTTATATCGGGGGTTCCGCGCTGTTTTCAGAAACGTTCGGTTCTTCGAGTAAATATATCGAATTATTTGTTGATCGTTCGTTTCACCAAAAACTTCAAAGTATTTTACGGCAGGCGGATATTTGTCGAATTAATATTTGGACGATCCGAAAAAGCGTTCGTGAAATTACTTTTCATATTTGTCGGAAATCGCGTGATCAAACGTTGAAATACTTTTCCTAACCGCATTCAAATTGTACAAATCGGGTACAACATTTGAGATTTTTTCACATTTTTTCCAGCTTTCTCGATGCTTTATATCTTTATATCATGTTGTTTCTGTCGCCTATAAAATGCGGGAAAAGGAAAAAAGCTAGTGTGCAAGTAAATGTAGAAACATTGGAATTATTTCCTTTTGGAGACAAAATCCTCGATTTCAAAAGGGTTTCGCTGTAAAAGTATGCCGAAGTTTGTTGGTCCATCGTATCGTAAAAATTGTTAAGAAGTTAAATTGACAGAATTTCTTAAATACGGGACGAAACACGGGTCTCAGGTGCGGTGTGGATATACAGCAATCCTTTCTGATCGAACCACCTCGTTAATTAAATCTTCAAGTATACCCCACGGCGTGAACTCGCAACTTCAGAAGCAACATGTGCGCCTACAGAACTTGGATCAGGTTCCTAATGCTTTATAATTAAAATATTACGACTAATTGAAAAAATTCGACTTTAGCTTTAAACGCGATTACGTTTAACCCACAAAGTTTCTACTTAAGTATCATATAAATGCTTCCTTTTTTTTTTTTAATTTTTTTTTTTTTTTTTTTTTAGTGTTTTATGTGTGTTGGATTTTGTTCTTCCGATTATTGGAAACCATTGTCGGAGAAGTGCAGAGAATCGATAAATTAAATCGCAGTACTGTACTCGCTTCATTGATATTTAGCAACAAAAATAGATTACCGTGGATTTCGTCAGATTTGCCGATCAACCTGCTGATTAAATTTCAATGTACCTGTCACCGTTAAATACGATTATTCGTTAACGAATTATTTGTACACCTTTCCTGTTACAATCTCCAAAATTATTCACCCGACAATTTGCACGACATTTGTCCTATGAATCGGGAAAATATTTAAATACCAAAAAAAAAAAAAGAAGACGAAAAAAATGTTAAATGTTTTATCAAGTAAAACTCCTATTGGGAAGCTTTCTAATTTGATTTGTTATTTAATTTTAAGTTCCCTCGGCATTACACAATTTTTTCTAATTATTTTAAATTTACAATAACATCAGCGTTCAATATCAAAACATGGTAAGAGAACGGAACAACGCAACTATCAAATTACTTGGAAAATTCACGATGAAACGTAAAATACATTTTGAAACAATCTATCTTCTAAAATGAGCGAACAAATATTCTACAAGAGGCATCTCGTCCATAGTTGCAAAAGGATTAAACGCTTATCGTATCATTAAAATCGTGCGTATAGATTAAAAATAAATATTCCTTTCCTCCTTCTTCTTTCTTTCTTTTTTTAATAAAAACGTAACAAGGTTTTTATCTCCGCAACGTCAGTGTGGCGGCTATTTTATTCGATATTTATTATTTGAAAATATTAATCGCGGCATTACTGTAAGAACTTGTTAGAGTTACATCACACACGTCGCATCTATACATATACCTACACGCAGTACCTATAGAGGAGCTATAATTTTAAACGGGATTCTGGTTAATACCCATTAGCGATTGGATTAATACATGATTCATGCACGCCAGACATTGTCAAATTCGCCCCGGATCTAATTACAATTTATCGCGTTCCGCTTCTCTCTTTACCTTCGCTTTCCTATCGGAAATATCTCCACCTTTATTTGTCCATATATCATTTTCAGCTTTGTGACGTATTCTTTCGTCTCACGTCCTCTACCGGCGTCTCCTCTCTAATCCATCCGCATCCATCCCCGTTTTCATGTATTTTTCTTCCGCTAGTTCCGAGCACATTCGTACAAATTTGCAAAATAATTCATTTTAAAAAAAAAGGTCTGTTATATATAGAAGAAAATTCAATAATTCTGGACATTAGCAAAGTAACAAGATAAAAGCGCTAAATATTTCAAGAAACAGGTAAATATCCACATTACCGACTACTAGTATTAAGACACCTATCCATACTTAATACAAATTGCTCTTATTTGCTAGTTATTTTATTGCAAATCCATTATGCGTGCCTCGTAATGTAAAATACCAAATGCCAGTAAAATTTACTAGAATTTTGCAATAAATGTAACCGATAGATGTCCCGTTACTTGTGATCAATAATGGTATGTTGCGTTTACTAATAGACAACGCTCAAGTGGCCCTGGTATTGTCATTTTGAGCAAAACGTTGTCATCGAGTTCCTCTCTATCGTTGCACAAAAAAGTAGACAAAAGAAAGAATTTGTGTCTTTCCTTTCCTATTATACTGTATGTCGCCGCTTTAATTGCACCGCTTCTGCTTTCGTTACTTTGCATTTCTCTCTTTTTTCCTCCCTCTTTTCTCTCTCTTTCACTCTCCCTCTTTGTGTCTCGCGGTTTCATTTTCTCATTCACCTATTTCTGTTTGCTTTTTTCCCTGTGTTTCGCCGACGTGCCTGTTTTCTCGTTACTCCTATTTCTCGTTCTAATAACTCCCTTCTAATAGTACCAGCCTTCTGCCTTCGTCCGTCTTCCTCGTATCCCGACGTTCCCATTCGCGCGTCCATCCTCCACTCTCTGTCGCATTTGTTATTGCGCGAACGTTTGCGTCCGTGTTTGCGCCATGTATTAATAACGCGGATATTCACTGCTGATATTTTACGCGTGTGCTCACCGGCTCATCGATCACGAATGAGAGACGAGAGGATGTACTAGTCGGTAATGGTCGTAATAATAATCGTAATTTGGAAATTTTCGCGAGTCTAATGTATTTTCGACGCGAATTTTTCTTTTTTATTTTTTTTTTTTTACGGGAGAATTGGACGTTCGTAATTAGATCGCAGATTTTTACGTAAATTTATATTTTTACGAAGCCAGCTGATCCCTTTGCTTCACGATTTGTTCCGTTATCTCGTTAAAGATTTTTATTTATCTTCGAAAAATGTCGTGGCCGATATAAAAATTATTCAGATATTATACACAACTTGGATCTAACGATCTTCGATTTTATAAACTCGAACGAAGTGTGCGATTGAAACGACATTACAGATACATTTGCAGCAATTATGTAAAACGATGAATATGTCGTTGAAGAGATAGTGAAGTTTATCGAAGGAAAATTAAAGATGCAAGAGTATGGGAACTGTGTATTGTCGTGAATATTTTGTTTGAAGAATTGAAATCTATCGAACGTAAATCGAAGAGGTATTTTTAGAGCAAATATTAGAGTATTCTTTCATTTTTCTGGTAAAGAGACAAACATTTTATTACCAGCCTTCCAATTAATTATCCGAATCGGCATTCGCGAAAGCTCGGTAACGTTATCGTTCGATCCCTTGAAATTTTGCCAAAGTGTATTAATTTTACAGTTCTCTGAACAGAGTACAGAGTTCATGCGACGCACAGAATCGTTTTTGTCCTAAATGAAATATTTCTTTTGCTATCGTTTCTTTCTTCTAACGTACCGATGCTTTTGCGATGTCAGTGCACATCATTTTGAAACAAAGTTACATTGCCAGATTAAAGAAAATTTGTTGGAATACAACGATATTTCACGCATAGGCATAAGTACCCTTACACAGACACCCACACAGGCATTTGAACAGGACACTTACACAGGTCATACTCATTACTGTATGGAGAGTGGGGTTCAAAGTATTTAAGGGATCATGGGTCACTACCTACGTCTAGTCTGAGAGGTTCTGTAGTTCTGTTTAATAAATATCACTAAATATTATTTTAACACAAACATTGTGTCTTCCACAGATCATTAATCTTAACTTTAAGATAAAATTCCAACAAAATTAAAATTGTATCTGACGGGAATTTGAGAAATAAAGCTTACCACGAAACCAGTAAAAGGGGCTGGTATCGCATATTTCGTCTTTGCAATTACTAAAAGCACGCAAATATTTTTACTTAACATTTTTACAACGCTTACTTTTATTTCTTATCTATTATTAGATAGAAACACGATTACAGCCTCTCGACTATTCTCGAGATATTGAATATTTGCCCGCGGAAAGTCAAGAACCTCGGCTCTAAATCCCGATGAAAATTATTTCGTTTCACTAGTAACCTAGGGTAAATCTGTTCAATTGATCGTGCAATTTTCGCACACCAATCACCATTATCGTTGATAGGAAAGTAAATTCTAGCGAGATGGCCTGATTCCGTGAGAGGTCCGAATCCCTTCGTTCTTTCGGCCATATCGAGGCGTGTAATTTTTTTCTAGTTAAGACCGCCGCGCGGAAAATTAGAAATTTAATGACCTGTTATTAACGCTGATGCGATCAATGCGTCGTCGAGTATCGTGACTTACAAGTTGTAAGTTATGGATTCGACGCCCGATTCGTGACGATCCCATTCCTAATGACTCGAATACAATTAGAGATAATACGTTGACATTGCGTGTACCCGTACAGCTTCGCATTAACCGACGGAAATGCATAGAAAATTACATTTTCGTTTACAACGTGGGTCGTATAACGACCCTTGGGTATACTCTACAGGCTGTTGCAAAATACACGAAGGATATTTGGATCTGGACAGAAGCCAAACCCACCAACTCTATCTTTTGTCGATCTTTTTCTACTTCGTCGCATAAGTTGGACGTTCGTCGTGTTCCATTCCTGGAAAGCGAATTATTTATTTACGCGAGTTAATTATCCGTTGCAACTAGACGGCATAAATAATTGGATATCCCAAGCTAAATTCTACAAAACTTCATTGTTTTTTTTTTTTTTTTTTGTTTCTTGTTCTTCTTCGATTTACAGAGTCACTCAATGTGGTTACCGAATGGCTGGTTTCTAGACAGTTGTGACACCCTGTAGAATGTTGACTGTATCCGTAAACAGACCAAGGGAAGAGAAAAAGGAGCAAAGAGACAGAACAGAGAAATATTAGATGGATATCTACAATATCGTTTGAGTTTTACGCATCGCATAAGAACTTTATACCTGTTTGCAAGACACGCTGTTTACCAGCTCGTTAAATTCTTTTATACTCGATTCTAAATAAAACACCGATACTTCCCGTTGTTAAAGTTAAAATCACTGGTTTTAACAGGCTCTCTGTTGGCAACCGACGTCGATTATGTCGATGTCCTTGCATTAAACAGTTTTAAAAGCGATTTAAGCTCGCGCGCCAAGCGTAATTGCGAGCAGAGCTTGCCCGAACGGAGAATTAAACTTTTAAATTTTCACTCGAGAAAATACACTGTTGTGTTTCCAGATTAAATTTACGATAATTACAATTAACTTCAATTATTTTGTTTAGCGCAAAAATTCGACGAAATCGATACGTCAGTCCGTGAGATATAGAGGATATTGGTTTGATGATATGAGAAACAGGGTTCGTTGAAATACGCGTACATTGAACAGTTCAGGTTCCTTTTTCCGTAAAAGAAGATTACGTTGTCGAACATATACGTATTTACGCTTGTTGTATATCTATATATCTATCTATCTATCTATCTATCTATCTATCTATCTATATATATATTATTTATCTAAGTTTCGTTATAGAGTAGAATAGGATTATTCGATTCAGCGAAGCTTTGGTATCTTCGAATTCAAGCTCCGACTTTACACGGAATAATCAAACTCACGTACATTCTCATATCACGTAAAATACCGAAATTTCGAAAGTTTTCGTCAGAGATTTCTATAGTCTGCTGTCGCGTTCTGAAAATTGTGAATATAGTTACTAATTTCGGAGTAATTTCGATACTACATGCACAGGCACACGCAAATTATTTTACGTATAATAGCTGCGACCCTGCAACAAGTTTTTCATGAAACATCGACATATGCGAAACAATCGAAACGACTGGGTATCGGTTGACGTAGACAGATCGGTGGAAGAAAAATTTGAAAAATATCATATTCAGGGAGTAAGAAAATTCGAAGGAAATTCAAAGATAAGGGAAGGAAAGGCAAGATGACTCTGATGTATAAAATGATACGAATAAAAAACGAGGGAAGAAGGCGAATAGAAATTTGTAAAAGAGAAAAGTAATCGAAGACGAGAGCATCCTCGAACGACGGGAAAACATACATCGGAAATAAAAACTGATTCTATATTTAACAATAACAGTGCTTACTCCTATTGTGCGCAATCGTACAGACAGTCTATCCCTCTCTTTTATTCTCTACATACAGTTACTTACATAACCGATCAAACACACTTTAAAACAGAACAACAGTAAGAATTTTTAAAACGAAAATAAGAATGACGATTTTTTAAATGGAATAACAATTAAAAAAAAAAAAAAAAAAAAAAAAATTGCGATTGGTCGGAATCGCGAGGAAAATAGTAAATGCCTCTTGTTACAGCTTTTTTGTCTGAGCCTCTAATGAAAACTTAAACGACGCGTTTCGTCCATTTGCTGAAAATTTTCTATGAGCTACAGATTGTTAGACTCTCGGTATAAAATCTAAAGAATCTTACATCTTTAGATGCCTGTCGAAAAAATAGACAAATTTTCCATTTTCTCAAATCTCTTTCTTTTTCACGCCATCTAACACGAACTAATCCTTTCAACTTCTTAAAAATACTCGGATCGTTTAATTGTCTTATTTTAAAAACGTTAGTCCGTTTTAACGAGTATGTGTTGATATGTGTATGATTTGTTATGTACGTGTGATACGAGCGTATGCGTTGCGCGATGAATTATGCGAGTAACTGTAGTTACGCACTCACAGACTCGTCCTCTTACGAGTTTCTATGAATTTTAAATACCTATCTTGTTTTATATTTAGACTATGACTAAACACTGTGAATGTTTTATAAACACAAATGAAGAAATAAAACTTAAGCAAAGATTTGTTTCACTCGCTAAATATTATAACGAGTGACATACTTTCCATATTGTATATTTCTTTATTATGCGTATTCTACGTGCTTTCGCACTTTGAAATGTCTCATAGAAGCATAATAATCGGTATCTTTCGGGAGAGTTTCGAGAAATCGATAATTTTTTAGGAGAAATCCATAAAGAAATTTAATAAGAATAAAAGTTTTGACGATATACGTATACGTACTTGATAAGGTATTAGATTAAAATCGGTTTTATACGAAAAAATGAAAATTATGATTTGTCGTGTCTTCCTTCTGTATTCTTCTGTATTAATAAAATCTCGTTAGTCGATAAATCCGATATTCAAAGTCACTTTCATAGAAAATGAAATAAATAAAAATAATTTCTAGTAATATCAGATTTAGAAAATTCAATGACTTTTCCTTTGCCCTGATACTTCTATCTTGCTTATTTCGTTCGTTCGTAAAGTCTCGTAAGGTTTTCCACATTCCAGGCTGAACCAGAGCTCTAACTACTTCCTGGCCAAACTAACCTCGTTACATAGAAACGATATTAGAGAAACGAACGTCACTCCATCGTTTCAATCTACCATTTGAAATACTGTTTGACCAGTGAACGAAGTATATTTAATTGGAAAATTAAGTTCGCTTGTAGCACTTCTCGGTCGTCTTGCGTAAAACAAAGAAACCAGGATTCCTCGAACCCAGATGGGACACGGAAAACCAAAAGGCCTGATTAAACATTTAAAAAAATCGCCATCCCGTTAGAAACTGCACAAGAAACAAGAACAAAAAGCAACGTTATTTCTATATTTTATGAAATTAAAAGAAGTTACTGGCAGATGAATGATAATTATCGAAAATTAGGTTTTATTATTATTTCACCTCTGTGGCTGTACGAACAGGGAGATTCAACTTTTAATTCTAGCGATATGGGAAATATATAATTCAAATCGCGTAATTTCGCGCTCGGCCTTCTCTTTTCTCCGGATTTTTATTTTTACAGCAACGTTATCTTTGCGAAGACCGCGATACAGACAAAAGTATCCAAATGTCGCAGAACTTTTTTCTACATTTTCGTAAGTTTAGAACATGAAAGATGGACTGAGATATAAACGAACCAGTTTGCCTAGGAAACGTAGAAAAATATAATTTGCCGACGCGAATTTAAACATCTCGCGTACTTCTTAAGTAAAGTAGCTCCCAAGAGGCATTCACCTTCGTACGTTTACATTTAGCCCCATGCAAGCACTTGCCAATAATTTAAGTTAAAATCGCAACGTCGCAAGTGCCATTGGAAACGCTATAAAACGTCGTCTTTTAACGGAAAACAGATGGAACTTCTTTATTACTGCCGTAGCGACGGGGTTCTATTTGAAAAACGGAAAAGTAAGAGAAGAGAAAGAAAAGAAAATAATATCTGCATCAGTTTACGAAACGGGAAATTTAAACGGCAAGGGGCCAATATGAGGACGACGATCGAAGATCAAACAATTTCCTTGTCTGGTCTGGTCCTCCTCCGCTGCTGCATGTGCAGGTTGAGTCAGACCATTGCTACGGGTTACTGCTTCTATACGGTTAACGATATTAAAAAGTGACGGAGAAAAAAATTGAATCAACTGGCAATGTCGTGGAATTTTATCTTGTTTAATACGCGAAAGAGTACAGGCATTTTCTTTTTTAATATAGCCAGATGTTTTGTTTCCGTGTAAGACGATGATTCTTCTGAATTCTTCCTGGTATATCGCGGTATATTTAGATTTATGAATTATTCCATAATCAATAAATTTGCATACGTATTAACATTTTCGTAGACTAATCGAAAGATAGCAGCATGATGCGATATATTAAAAGCACATTTTACCTGGAACGTGGTGGAATGGCTGTAATAACGAAACTTATGTCTGCAATAAAAATCAAGTTTATTTCTTTTATTTACGCTACTAACGTATCAAAACATCTAGAGTAACACGCGTAAACTCTTGCAAAGAAAATTCTACGTCTGATAAATTATTAATTTTATCGAACGTCTGTCTTCTTCGCTGTTACACGAACAATATCTAGAAGAATTTGCTCGCGTAAAAGGAACGATACCGTGCACCTGATTGCATTAAAAAAGATGTAACTATATTTTCTCTTTCCTCGGTGCACCGTCGTACGAGGAAAAATACTATTTTATAGAGATAAATATTCCGAAATCATTCGACTTTCTTTCTGTCGTTTTTAAATATCGATCGCGCAAACAAAAAACACACAAATCCAATTCGTATGATTCCAGTGAGAACGGAGGCGAGCAATTCAAGAACGTTATATGGTGTCCCGATAGCTAAACAGAATTCGATATATGGAAAGGCTCGACCGGGAACATCGTTGTTTTGGCATTTTCATGAAAATATTCGATTCTAGGCGAAAGCGGATGCGACGTATATCGAGGTCCTCGGGAAGGTCTTCCATGGGTACAGGCCCTTCCAAAATTCAATTCCGCGACTTCAGTCGCCCTCCTCGGTCCCGAGATAACCTGCCTGCGGGAATTAAATTTCCATCTGGCTCGATCGCTACGAGGATTTTGATAGAATATTTTGCGTGTGTATGCTCGCGTGCCACGTCCTTTTCCTTCAGACCTACGTACCTATATACACAGCCGACCATAAGTGTTAGCACGCCTATTGATATTTAATATTGAGCGTAAATCCAATGCTGTTGTACAAATATACGTACGATAAAAAATATAAAAATATAGATAACACATTATGCTGCTTTTATATTTTAGCTATTTTATTTTTACCAATTGTCTCGTCCACAACGTGCCTTCTAAGGTAAAATATTAAATAAAGTAAGAATTTCCCGATAATTAAATGTAACCAACGAGCGTCCTAATATTTGTGGCCTGCATTTTATATAATTTTTTTTTTTTTAGAAGTATTTTTACTCTGGTGGTCTATCGTTCATTGGCAATAACTGCGCTTTACCGATATACTATACGGGTGCGTGTGTGTGTGTGTAACGCGTGGTCTCCAGATAGCGTAACTTCCTTTAATTTCCTCTAAACGTTCACCCACTTACTTAGCCGGATAAACATCAGCCGTGGTATTCGTTCCATGTTATGCTCGATGACTGATGCAAATATGCGATTGCATTTATCCCATTCGATCTAAAAGAACGACATACCAGTGCACACGTCGACACAGAACGCTACTATTTAAAAAATATTCGAACGCAATGTATCTTCACAGAATTATCGTTCAATGGAAATGTCGCTGGTTTCCTGTCGCGTGTCGAGCAGCTTCGCTTCCTTCGTAAAACACGTATAAAATTATCGGAATCATCGAATTCGCAGTCAATTACGCGCTATAACTCTAATCTAAGAAGAGTCTAGTCTAGTAGAAGAAATATCATGAATTTCTTACGATAATACAAATAGGCTGACTCGACGCTATCGATATATATATTAGGTTGTTCGAAATGTTTCTTTCGTTTTATAAGGAAATAATAGACGCACAGTGTTTTTCGTTTTATATCAGTTTATCGAATTATGCACGAACAGAATAATAACAGAAATAGAACGAAATGGATCATACCTAATTCGATAAAATAATATAAAACAGAATTTGTTGTTTCGTCTATTATCGCCCTATGAAACGAAAGAAACTTCTCGGCCGACCTAATACGTTACAAAAGTCTATGATAGAAATAGAAGAAATCAAATTGTTGGCAATTCGGTTTGCAAAGTTACACTATCAAAGAGAAAATGTGAAAACGCTGGCAAGAGGATAGAAAATTTCCGTTGCTTCTTTTCCCTGGCAATTTAACAGCCACATAGTAATAACAGTGGTAGGTAGACACAGAAGCAGCAGTTTCACTTATTACAATCCGGTGGTAGTCTTTTGTCTTTGTAGAAGCGACTCGAACGACGATTATTCTGCAGCCAACCTCCGGATCTGAATACGTAAGTGGGTATTTATCCGCGAATGCGTAACGGTGCTGTCAACGTGTGTGTATATGTATTTACGTACATCGGGTGTCCCAGGATTTAAGAGCTCAACTTACTCTCAGCATATCCTATTGGATATAGTAATTCAGCGATAAACGTTACTTGAACGTAGATGATTTAAAAAATTCGTTGAAAGTTGCAACAAGCGTGCGAAATATAAAGAGAAGGATACATGGATCTTCAATTTTACACCATTGGGATTTTATGCGTGGATAACTGTAAAAATAGAAAGATACGTCAAGCGAGTATTAAATCTTCTCCATTGGGATGAAACAATAGGATAATAAATTCCATCTTTTATCGTTGTCACCTTCAGATTGACAGGAACGGTGAATATGTCGAAATGGAGTATTGACAGTTAACTATTACGCTGATATGCGAATCTTTTCTTGTCTTCCAATATAACGTTTCGCACTTTTGTACCTATTTAATTTCTTTTATAAAACATTTCGTGTTTGATCGTACCCTTAAGACTGAAAATTTTTCCAGATACTCCGTGTCCATTGTTCGTCCATTAATTTTCGTATACTTTTTACGTAAATCGTTCGCACCTAATAATTTTTCGCACTTATCTAATAATTTTCTTCTCACCTTTCGATTCTGTTTAGCCGCGCGTTTTGTTCGTTCAGTCGTTGGTTTTAATCGTTACTCGAACGATTCGCGTCTTGATAACAGTGACATCTCACAGGCATTAGAAATCGTACTCCAATAATCATAATTGGCATTCGCGCGTTAAATAGTTTGCATTCGTCGTTTCCCAACGAATTGTTTGTTCTCTCGTTACTCGGAATAGCTCGCGCTGTTTTATTTCCGTGACTCGGAATAGTATGATAACGAGCTCGAACGCTAGCTGTTTCCTCTGGATTTCATCCTAAATGGAATGGACTTTGACCAATGAAGTTTAACAGATCGAAATGATATTGATTCACGAATAATGGGAATTGCACTCGATCCTTTTACCTTTAATTCGTACTATTCGCTTTTTTACAAGTTTCTCAATTTCATTATACGTATACGCGATTAGTATCGAAGTTGTCAAAGAATTGACAAAAATTAGAGTAGCGTAGAGCGGAAGTTTTATCGTTGATTCTACTTTTAACGCGTAATCGAGGATCAGACTTCGTTGAACTTTGTTTTCCTACTGGTACGCTAAAGTATTAAAATCGAATTTTCACGGTAAAAGCGTTTTGTAACATTCCTTGTTCCTTACTTTTAAGAATATTCCATCGAATAAGCGTTAAACGTTTAAATAAAGCTTTAAACCTTTCCTCGTTGCATCTTCCAATTTCCACTCGATTGTTTGACTTTTTATTTAAATTGCAGGCGTACGATATCGATTATATGCAAATGTAATTACATAAAATGTACGCAAGCAGTAGTTGCAGCATTCGTAAATTCACAGAAGTACGTATATATCTTCGAACAGATTTCCCATGATGTTGAAACACGTATGCCTTAGAATTAAAAAGTGAGAAATATCAAGGAAAAGAGAAAGATGTCATTTGTAGCACACTGAATCTAAGTGAATTATGATAAACGGGCGAGTTTAAATTTAGTTTTATACAGCTGTATCGCGGCCGAAGTAGCCTTTAAAATATGGTGTCTCGACTTCAGAATCGCAAGTGTTGAAGTTGCACGTTGTTTTTCAAAACTTCTTGTAATTTATAGCGCGCGGAAAATTTATAAAAACGCGCGAAGTTTGTGTCGCGTAATGTGTCTACTGGATTCATTCCAGTTCTCCGTTCGTAACAAGGGCTGCTCGCGAACGAATTAACACACACGCCATTTTATTATCTCAAAATCTTGATGCCTTCTAATTTCATCTTCTTAATATTTCTTACGTACAGTAATATGTACGTTTGCTCTACAAGAAATCAACTTGTCGCTGTAAAATCATTATCGCTATTAGTCATGAATTGTTCGAAGTGTCAAAAGTTCGCGAATAAAAAGATCACGTCGGAACAAGTTTATACCAAATATAAATATTTATAAATTTGATTAAATCCACACGCAAGAAAAAAAATTTAAATACGCAAGATACATTTTCTAATATTTCGACTGCGATATCATTGCATAGCGATGTTCGATCGAATTTATTAAAACGTTATAAAATATTACACGATCGTTTATTATTTTCTGACCGAAGTATCTTCGATTTCTACATCGAGTTGGTCTCCGATGAAATTTTGTCTCCGCTGAAATCTCCGTCTGTCGATCTAAGAGAATTCGAAGATAGTTCTCGACAGACGTTCCACGGCTGAAATCTCGCGAAATTAAAGCGTGACAATGACAGATAGAGTATGGACAAATGGATAAAACAGAATAGTTGATCGATAGACGCGTAAATACTTAGTTGGTGTTGCATCGAAATGACCAGCATATGGCGTGTCGAGAGAAAGCGCGCAACAATGAGACGACTCGAACACGAACCGGCATTCTGATGCTGCGTATAGTACATGTCATATAGCCACTTGAATAAACATCAATTTGATATCGCTTGGATATTGTATCATCCGTACGTACGCCTTTACCATGCCGCCATAACGCACGTAAACATCTGGCTGTACAGGCTTCTTACACCTGTGTACGCCCTCACCATTCTCTCCTTTCCATCGCATTACCTTTCTCTTTGCTCGTTTACCTGCTTCTTCCACGGTAATCGCGTTCACGTATTGTTATTGCTCACTTCTTTCTGTCTTCATTTCTGTTTTACTCCGATGTTCCTCGAGAATTTCTTATTTCACCGACTTTTATCACATATTTTTCTTGTTCTTATGTTTTACGTGGATCGCAAGAAGAAAAAACACGGATGGCTCGAATAATACATATGTATGTAGTTTCTAAACGTACTTCTCTCGGTGAATATTTTTTTCCGAGCGTTTTAAAATTTCTGCTTCCTTCTGGATAGTTTCCATTATGTGTTTCGTTTTACAGTTTCTATCCTGAAACATTTCTACGTTCTTTCGCGAGGTTTCAGTTATTTCGTGCAGTAGCTTCTGTCGTCGTCCATCGCTCGACGCATTCTTCGCTACTGATGTCGATTCAATTTCTTTCTTTGGATTCTTAGATCTTAGAATGTCGTTGAGGCGATAACATCGAATGTATCAAAGATAGAACAAACGGAGTAAAAATGCTTGAATTAAAGAATGCTTTTATCAACGATGGTTATTCCCCTAGCAATTTTGTAAACATAACTGTTAGAATTATTATTGAGAATAGTTTTGCTATTCTTCTATCGTTTTATCGGTATACTAATTTTGTTACTTGGAAAGATCGAACTGCTGATATGTGTGCATTTATCGTAGAAATTTAAGGGAGCAAAAATGCATAGTACGTAGGCAAGAAGGAAGCTGTTCAAACAATGATTTGCACTAGACTCGGCAAATCTCATTATGGAAATCTGTTTATCATTAAACATCTATCAACTTGATGTCAGCAGATACTAATACTGTAGCCAGCCTCTGTGGCATGCATGTGTACGCACGTGCACTTGCGTAATTTGCGTTAACGTCTTGGGACTGTGTACACTAAACAACGGCGATGTGTAAATAGATTTTGGTAACTCGCCTTCGGGTTTGGTTAATGGTATTAGGTTCAATGGGCTATGTTGACACTCGTATCTGGCAAGCTGATTTAAAGAACCGGAACCTAGTACTGTGTGTGTGTGTTCAAGTCGTTAACGTAAATGTATCACGCTCGTCGACTGACGAGTTTCAATTGAAAATGACGGTATTGTAACTTGAAAATTACGTGTATAAGTTGCTAGCTACGAGATAACAAGATTAAATTACACAAAATTTATTCGTCTTTAATACTATGACGATTGGCTAGTTTTAGTGTACACTATACGTTATATTACATTCATACACACACCCACACACACAATGTTTAGTATACATAAAATATTATTATAACGTAATATATAGAATGTAACGCGGCTCACTATTTTCGTTTCGTGCCATTTGCGGTCATGTAACAAAAAAATGTTTTGAATCGTGTTTCAGTGGTGTCTAGTGTACTGAAAATGACGATAAAAAAATTCTAAAAATACTTTGTTTTCTAAGCAAAACTAACATCACCTTGGGTAACACAAATAGGATCACACGTTAGCTTTTTTATGAGATTCTAGGAGACTTTATGGGAAATTCAAAAAGCATATCGCATGATATTTTTATTGACTTGGTACTAGATTTACAGTAATGGAAATAATATTAACCCTTTACACTCGGCGTACCTGTGTACATTTCCAATTTCTTTATTTATTTTTTCATACAGTGCGAAACCGGAACTTCGAGGAAACATATATTTTTTAAAAATTTGTTCTATATAACCCGTGCCCCCCATAAAGTGGATCAAGAGGTACAGCCGAGTGCAAAGGATTAATAATACAAATAACATAGAATAATAATACTTAGATAGAAACGCGACACCCTGTATATAAGCTACAACCTAGCAAGATTACACAAGGTTAAGGTTACGACCATTGGTAAATTATGCTTCAAACAAACTAATCATAGTCATCGTATTAAAGATGAATAAACTTTGTATAATTTATTGCGATATCAAATTATTCATAACCAATGTTCTTCGCGTATCAATGTTATCTATCAGAAATACGAAAATTTCTAACTGCGATTGTTCGTTCAAACTTCAAGCAGTCTGTTCAAAAGGCAGAAACGGAAAATACGGTGAAAATATGACGGGACGATCATAGATCTTTTTGCATTACGCGTTCGGGAAGCGGTGGATGGAGAACGCGTAAAAACGCGTGCTGGCGCGCGAGACGGAAACATCGCAGGCCTTTTGGCATCTTTCCAATTTCGATAATCTCATCGGCGCTATCATTATTATGCCCATTATTGGCCTCGTTATTTAGTAGCCGGTAAATCCCAGGGAACCGCATCCGTTCGACCATTCACGGATATCGAACAGAACCGCTGCAACCAGTTTATTGTTCGAGAAGGGAAATATATTTTGCAAACGAGAAAAGTGCTAAAGTGTCTTTACCCTTCCGCTTTTGTACCCTTTTTCACACAACGATCGCCGATGCGATTGTCTGTAACGTCTGTGTATTATCCTCGCTATACAATATCTCGTATTTTGTTTATTCTCGATCAAATTTACAGACAATCCGCTAGATTTGTCTGCTTTTATTTTTGTAGATTTTGGATTTACGAAAATGACACATTCGTATGTACTCGATTATGAAATACACGATGTCCTCGAAATCGTGGTACAAGCGGTTTGCTGGTAATTCCACGTGCAGAAATAAGTCGAAAAGAAAGAGTAACATCTTTTCGTTGAAGGCTTCGTTTTCGAGAAAAGTTTGAAGATCCGTCGGGTGCCCGGCCAGTATTGGGTTGGCAACTAAGTGATTGCGGATATTGTCATTAGGTAGTATTGACAAAATCCGCAGTCACTTAGTTGCCAATCCAATAGTCTTGAAACTTACAATTAGTACACTTTTCTCGAAAACGAAGCCACCAACGAAAAAATGTAATTCTTTTTTTTTTCGATTTATTTTTGCACGTAGAATCACAAGCAAACCGCTTGTACCATGATTTCGAAGACATCCTGTATTTCATAATCGAATACTCACGAATGTGTCATTTTCGTAAATCCAAGATCTATAGAAATAAAAGTAGGCAAATCCAACAGATTCTCTAGTAATTGTAAGTTTCAAGAGTAGTTAGTACCCGGGCACCTGATGGGTCTTCGAACTCACTTTTCTCGAAAATGAAACTTTCAACGAAAAAATATAATTCTTTTTTTTTTTTTTGATTTATTTTTGCACGTAGAATCACAAGCAAGCCGCTTGTACCACGATTTCGGAGACGCCTTGTACATGTTGCTTCGAGTTGACGGGGAGAAAATCATTTACATTTATGGGTGCTTAAGAAGCTCGGCAATGAATGGATGAAAAGCTTTGGAAATATTAGTTATCCAAGCGATATTTCTGTAAATTAAGTTTACAGAATGGGGATAATAAATTATTTCCAATGTATATATACTTGGCGAGCGGTGTTCATCGGTGAAATTTCTCTTCTAAAGTAAAGTATCAATTGGAGCTTAAGTGGAAGTGAATTAAATTCAAGAAAATTATTTATTATTTTTCTATAGCTTAACAATCTGAATAATATAAATGAAAGTCAATAATTTCGATACCTATTTAATAGCTAGCGTTTCTGTCTTCGAAGTTCCGTGCGATTAAAACACGAGAACAGATTTAGGTGATCGAACGGATTTGAATTTTACGAGAATTGCTGTTAATCCTCGAATAAGCCTTTTCGAGACGAAAGCTCTTCGAGCGATATCTCGAAGGAGACGAAGGTAGATGTAAAACGGAAGTCTTCGCGAAGTCGTAACTCTGTTAACGAGCGAGAGAGTAACACTTGACAGAAATGTGTAGGTACATACGTTACGATAGCTACGTCATTTATAACTTTTCATCGACATTACGAACACACTCTTACACATATATGTAATTACGATGATCATTCCAGAATATAGTAACCGTTTGAGTCACAGGAGTCTTTGAAAAAACAGGGTCGAAAAATCCCGAACAGCGCTCGTCGTATTTGTCACTTCATAAAATACATCTAAATTATTATATGTGCGTACTATTAGTTTATAAATATTTCAAATTTTGTTAAAAAATTATTAAGAAGATAAAAATGAAATACAAAATACCGTCAGCCGTCCGTAGCGTTCAAATGTACTGGGATTTTCCATGCAAAAACTAAACAGCGAGATCGCGCTGCTTGCCACTCAAACGGTTAACAACAGTATACATTACGTTATTTATTGAATTAGCAACTAAGTCAGTACCACCTAATGACAAAATCCGCAATCACTTAGTTGCCAATAGAAGTGTACGTTTTGGACCATTAGAGAATTTTTGCAGATTGTAACAATAATATTCAGATACGGAATTTCACAACATAATATTACAATTATTTGGAGAAAATAAAAAATTTGTATCAAAATAATCGAATTGGAAGACACGTACAGAAATAGATAATATATAAGAAAGAACAAACTTTTATACTCTAAAAAAAAAGTATGAATCGATCATTTTGATTAGTTCGATAGTTCTATTACACCTGCTAAATAAGTATGCAATGGATACTTTTATACTGATGGAATTTATCTATATTGAGTCTTAAATTATACCGTAACTTTGTTCTTAAGATAACTTTACTCGGATAATATTATGCCAGCCTTTCAGAAGAAAACTGATCGACTGCACTTTTTGTAAGTTTCTCAGTTTCGTTATCCGGCTACACGATTAATATTCGTAACTTCATTTATCGCAGAAACGACGCAATATTAATTAAGAAAACAATGAATTATAATCGATTCGACAAATAACGGTTGATCAAATAATAAGTTTCAAGGTAAAAGTGTTTATTCGCTCTTCGAGTTTGAAGTTGATCGGTGCAACTTTCGAGTTGCTCGTTAAATCCGACATCATTTTCATTTAAACCATGTTGTAAAATCATCTTATTTACACCTTTTAACTAATCGTCTTACTTACCAAAACGTCCTAGCATTTTACGTTGTAGTATATCGCGAGGTGAAATAAAAGTTGAAAAGCTGCAAGCTGTTAGCTGCAAGCTGAAGACGGAAAACATTGTAAATTCGGCATTTTTCGTATGTAAGTTCGTAAAAGAATTGGTACAAAGGATCGCCGATGCTGTTTAATGATTAATCGCGAAAAATCTCGAGCAGCTAGCGAAAGACTCGCAGGCCGGATAACCGAGCGGTGTATTACGAGGAAATGCAGACGAGATTTTTCTGAGATGAGAGCTCGGCCCGATGCTCGTGAAAAATTCAACAGAAGCATTTCGTAGTCGCGTTTGCCGCTTTTCTTTTCTCCGCTCGGTCCGTTCTTTCTCTTCCGACACATTTTTGCAATCCGTCCTGCTAGAATGCTCAATCGATTTTCTCTGATACAACGAATAAGATTCTTCGTTTCGTGCTATATTCGCTTCATTTCGTATTATCAACAAAAGAACAATGTTAACTTTTTTTCTTTTTAATATTCGTATTATTTCAAATATTTTCATTTATTTTATTCTCCTAAATAGAACCGTACGTTCCATGTTATGGTTACTCACAGGAAAAAAAAAAAAAGAGAGAACAACCACACGTGAACAGATTTAATTCCATTACGTGTGTTTAAAAATTAGGCACTTCCACGGAAGGTTTTTTTTTTAATTATTGAAGGTTTTTTTTAAACTATTTCAAGTACAGACTTGTTCTCTATACATCGTGAATATACATATATATATATATATATATATATACGTTTCCAACTTTAATATTACGGTCCTTGAGAAACGACAAAACGTAATTGCACGTAGGTACATTTGGTTTGGCGAGGCAGACAATCATACTCGGTTGCAGCTTCAGTTCCGCAGGTTGTTGAACTAATTTCATTCTCTGAGTATCAAACAAAGGGCATTGCCATGCAATATGGCCAATGTTTTGATAGCTACGTGCGCACGAGCATTCCAGGTCGTTAGTTATGCGAACTTGAGCAAGAGACGCGGCAAGATTACAATACTCAGCTGCAGCGATTGATCGTAACGATTGATTGGCGAGAGAGCTTTTCGTTGAAAAACCAAATTCTTGGCTGATCGTATTGGCAGAAATTTCGAAACGAGTTTCGTCCATTCTCTAAATCCATCTCGATTGCTCAGCTCTTAGGGTCGTTAATCATAATTTTCTTAAATATTTCGCGCAAATCTGAGAAAGAAATATCGACAAGACACGTCGCGTCAGATGCATCGGTTCGGCTCGCAGCATCGTTCATCCATCAGGATCCATCAGAGTTTGATACATGTCGCTTCATCGATTAAATATTAAAAACAGGAACACTGTTGCGTAGATATAGCGTTTTATACAGGGTAGGTCAGAACATACGAAAAGTATATATATAAGGCAGCAGCCGTATTCAGCGCACTAAAATAAGAAGAAACGCTCGTATAGATATATGTCCGATATGACCCTGTTTTCGAGTAACAGCTGCTCCGAGTGACCAGGTTCAGCTTCGATAGAAGCGTGAATGTATCACATCGTAGATTGTCGAACATGTTCGATCAGCTTATACGTGTTTATCGGCAACTTTGGTCGTCGCGTTCATCAGGAGCTTCAACATTGTCGACTGACGTTTTATACGCAAGAGATTTTAAATGCCCTCCATAACCAATAATGGAACGGATTCGGGTCCGGAGAGCGAGCTGATCAGGAAATAAGGCCAGCGCGACCCATTCACCCGCTAGACAATCGTTGATCTATGTAAGTAACGCGTACCGTCATAAAATAAGCTGTAAATCGAAAACAAGTTCGTATCGGACATATGTTCATATTCTTATTTCCTTTTTATTTTAGCGTGCTGCATCAACCCTTGCCGTACTTTCCACACGATCCGACTCAACCTGTATATTTTACATATTTTCGTGTATTATGTATATTCTATGCGTTCTTGCTCCTTTAAATTTTCCATAGATGTATAAAAATTCGCAGTCTAGTCACTAGAGGGAGGCGGAGGGAAGGGGAGGAGAGGGAGAGAGAAAGAAAGCAGAGAGAATCAAACTGTGTTTGGATCGCAAATCATTCTTATCAGTTTCGAATAAGGTGGGTGAACAAGATACGCGCTTGAACCCTCGAGATAAGGCCGTAGGTGTTAAGGGCGCGTGGCTTGTCACGTGCCACCGATAGATTCCTTTTACGCCTCTGGGCCGCTTCTTCTTCGAGATAAAAAACTAGCCCCTTTGCTCTTTAAATGGGAATGCCGACGTTCCCTTTCCTTCTGCCGTCTCTTTACGCCCGGATTCTCTCCGTTTTCTCTCCCTTTAACAGCCTATTTATGTCTCGTGTCACTCCGTTTTTCTCCTGCTCCTTTTTCTTCTTCGATCGAATGCAGAAATTTTGGTTTTGTACGATTTCTTTTAATAATTAATCTTAATATCAAATTTTTTAATTAAATTCTACATAGTAACGTTATTATATACAGAGCGCTGTTTCTGTTTAATACGTAAGAGACTGGTTTATAAATATAATCAAGAGGATGAAATTTAGGGAACAAATTGCTTTTTATCTACTGAATATTATACAGACTATTATATTTTGTACGTTCTTGCGTACTACACGCATTATGTGCAATCTGCATCTTTAAATTTCTCATAAATGTATACGATTTTGCAGTCTAATTGCGTAATTTAATACAAAAATGATGAGTAGCAATATTTCAATATAAAATTCTATAATAATAATAATAATAGTTTCATATCGTAATAATAGAGACATCACGAAAGTGAATACTAAACGTCTCACAAATTTTACGAATTTATGTGTCAATTGTTGTTCGATAGGTGTTCCATATTATCCATATTATTCCACTGATATATTCTTCGATTAAAGAACAACGCAAAGAGTCTAAAAATGTAATTAGGAATTACACGTACCTGCTGAAAATGAAACACGTAACCATGGTTAATTGCTAATTTAACGGTGGCGTTCAACATTTCGAGCGACGCTGTCAAAGGATTTTTGTTCTCTTTCACACAAGATCCTTCGATGCTAGCCAATATACTGTCCATTAAAATCAATAACAACGAGTTAGCAATTCACAATCGCCGTGCAAAATTTCTACGACAATTTCTATTAAAAAAATATACTGGTACCAATTTTTTAACGAGCAAATTTCATTTCTCTTCCACGTATGTTATCTTCGCTCGAATTATCCTCTTATTATATTTTCGTCAAAATCATTTGGATATAATACATACCTGTCTGATTATTTGGAAAGAACGCATCGCGTCGGATCCGTTTTTAGAAACGTAGAATACCAATGGCAGGATCCAGATGGCCCGTAACTTCTCCAGGCCTCGAACAAACCGTTCGATCCCTCGTTTCTCTCCGCGCGATTTCTGAGTGGTTGCACGAGTGGCTCGTTAACGGGGCGGCCGTGCATGGTGCACGCGTGTGCACCAGAAGGGCTCTACACGCGCTTCCACGTCGGCAACACGATGGGACGATACGTTTGTGGCGAGTGACAGAAGCAGACGCGGTTGGCACGTGGACAACCGCCGAACTGGTTTACCATCTCCGCTTTTTCTCCTTACCTTTGCCCTCTCTCTCTTTCTCTCTCTCTCTCTTAATCTTCTCAGCCGCGTGGCTGTCTGCGTCTGTGCCATTGCATTTCCTTCTTCTCTCTTCTCATTACGTACGACGTATGAGGACAAGTGTTAACAATTACAGTATAAGGCCCACTGTCCGCGAAGCGTCGTTTCGTAGAAGAAACTTCATAGAAGTTGGCGTAAGCGTGTGTTTATTTGAAGCGACGATACGGCGTACACCGGTGTTCGGTCTACGAAGCGCACGGTAAGATACGTTTCGTCTCGTTATTAAAATGTCGCTGGCGATGAGGAAGACGCGTTCATCCTATGTCGCTACGTCCGTTTACAGCTGCAACGTAGGTCTCGTTACCGACGACGTTGACGCCAGTCGCCATGACGAAAACGCGTAACGACGAAGAAGCTTCGCTGCGAGTTTCGTGCACTGCGGCAGATTACTTCACAATAACCACACTGTATGAAAACGTACTTAACGCTAGCGTCTAATTCGCGTCTATGAAGCTTCATGGACAGTGGGCCTTATTTAGAATTCGCAAAACCGTACTTCGTAGATCTTCGTACTTCGCAGTATTTGGTTGAATAGTAAATTCATTCGCGCTTTCCTAAAACAGCGCGTCGAATGTTATTATTTTCCTACGTAAAATGTATTCACGTGCGTATCTGTAACGGGGGATTATCCCGTTTCTCCAAGATACAAATTTTTTAATTTTTTAATTTATACCTTTTATGAGAAAATTCTAATACGTGTAGTTTTACATTTTTTTAAAACACTTTTTATATTCGTTGAGACGTAGACATCAGCAGAGAGCACGAGGAATGCTCGCGACTCTTGCAAGTCCAATTACGGACGTATGTAAGTACATCATGCGGATTATTT
Organism: Bombus fervidus; assembly: GCF_041682495.2. NCBI lineage: Eukaryota > Metazoa > Arthropoda > Insecta > Hymenoptera > Apidae > Bombus > Bombus fervidus. Next base: position 5,707,060 of record NC_091530.1, on the reverse strand, counting down.
AAAATTCAGAAAGCCGTGTCACCTACGAACCAACGTAGACTCATCGGTGCTTTTTAAACGTTTGTCGCTTAAGCGTATTAATTAAGCTAACAAGTGTAAGCACAGAAGTTGCAACCGAAGTTACTTTGTAAGAGATGCCTCGCTAGAGGGTTACGCGAAGCTCGAATTAATTCTTTGCTTTGCGTTCCTTCTTTTTTTTTTTTAATTTTAATGACTGCACATGTTGGAGATGAAACGGCTAGTTGGTTGTTTGCGCGTCTAATTGAGCGAAAGATATTGCGACAAGAAATGATCTCGTTTCAATATTTTTAAACCGGAATATACGTATTGTGAGCTTACGCACGGTAGGAACGCAGCGTGCATTAATTAACATATTTATAAGAAGAGACTATCTTATTTTGAAAAGCAAAAATTCACAAGATTTTTAGACCGTCTGTTTACGGAAGAAAATTTCGTCGTAGCATTAAAATACAACATATGAGAAGAACAAAAGTTGAATATTCTCCTTACAAAAGCAGAAGCAGAAATAGAAATGAAAACAAGTGTACGAGCAGCGTAATGATCCTGTCTGTGCAACAGTGTACGTTTAATAAGTAACGAATACTTTAAAAGTATACGTGGCAAATTAGTTCGTCAAAAATAGATTCTTCGAACGCTATTCTCTATACAAATTCTCCTCTAAATACTTACACGCAGAGAGGAAATGTACTCAAAGGAAGCAAGGAAAAAAAAAAAAAGAAGAATAGAAAAAGAAACGAAGCATCGATAATAACAGACAAACGGCTTGATCCCGCGAATTGGTAAACCCTCCACGTCGAACCATCTCATAAAAGTCAAAAATACGTTGCATCGAGCACGTGCGCCTTCTCTAACACTTGGAACACGCAATTGGACCATGAAAACGCGGAAGTTACCAATCTTCCCTTCAGCCTCGTTTCCCCCGCGCGTTGAAAGTCTCTGTCTTTCTCTCTTTCTCGCGATATGTCTCCCATCTCGTTCTTCGGCATATTTTTTTCGTCGCTGCAAGCAGAGAAAATCGATGTCGTATTTATCGAGCGACATTCCAGTCGATGTCGACGGAAGAAAAAAGGATAAAGGGAGTATAAGTCAGTTCCTAGGAGATCTTGGTCCTTTTTTCATCTCGCTGTCCCCTTCTTTTTTTTCCCCTCTCTTTTGCTCGACGTCCGTCTAATTAAGGTGCCTGAGTTAGTACGCCACGAACCTTGCCCCTACGTTCTTTCTTTCTCCCGGACGAATCGTTTCTTTCATCCCTCTTTCGGCTTCCTTCGTCGCATCTTTCGTTATTTGTTCCTTCGCGTCTTCCTGGCAAGTTAAAAACGGTATAAACAGGAAGCAGAGCGAACAAGAAAAGGTTCGAGCGATTAAAGAGTTTACTGCCGCGGAGGAGGAACGCGGACCATTAAATGGATAACACGGCGATTAGATTAGGAGAACGACGCGAAATCTGACGCGGAACGAAGCAGATTCTCGATGAAAATTGATCGACGTGCCAGTAATCGTTTAACGTGTTTTATTTTTTACATCACAAATGAATATCGTATCGGTTATTCTCACACAGACGAGCACATAATTTGCATTTGCTTTATATTTATCTTAACTTTACGACGCTTTAACTCGCGAATTATTGTCATCCACTTTCTCGTTTCATCACTTTTCTTCCTTAGATAACAACTTATTTCTTAGTGCCTTTATCTTACGGACGTGTTGCATATCCTTTCCCTCCTTTTCTACTTTTTCCTTTCAAATTCTTAAGAGACGACCATTATCCTTTCTCCCACTCACCGCGTCCTCTATATTTCACGCTATAGCGTACGTATCGTGTATCACGTTTAAAAAATACCGCAATTCGTACCAAATGGAAAACGAAACTGTATCGATCGATGTGCCTTTAATAAATACAATGCACAAAACCACATTCGCGACGATTACTTTAATCTTTCAACTACTTTGATCGATCTAAAACTTTCGATCGTTCGATTTTTCAACGGTATCGTATTTTTTTTATATTTGCTTCTGATCGCGGGAAAAATGTTAAACGCAAAATGAAAGAAACCTACTACATGGTAATGAATCGTAAGTGATTAATCTGGCTGATCGTCGAACGCCAGCAGGTCCAATATCGTTGATAAATTTCAAAAATTAGACCAACAAGCCGCGAACTTCAATATACTTAGCATTTGCATGTACGTGACCTTGCACGATTTGATATTTCTCGAGGCATACCACGAGGAGCACGAGACGCAGCGCCGTACAAGTACACTGTATGTTACGTTGATGCGCAAGTATCTACAGGAATTCATCTTTCCGGAGAAACTGCGTTATTAGACGCGACTTTCGAATGTACGTTTACACTCGTCTCGCTGGCAATTTATTTAGAGTGTTAATATTGAAAACTGTTGTTCGCGCCACTTAACAACAGTTTCCGGTTTACGAAAGCTCATTTATATTACGTAGCACAGAAACTACGCGCCGGAAGCAAACCATCAGAGATAAGAAGAGAAATAGGAGGCTGCGTAAACCGAGTTTCTATCGCACAAGGTATCTTTTGATACGGACGTACGACGAATGTGCTTTTCTCATAGGTAATATTAATGTCATTGTAACATAAATCGTCTTCTGTCACGGACAGACTTGTAAGAACTGCGGTTAAAATTCGCCGTACAGCTGTTAAACGTTTCTTCGATAGATCACGAGCTAAAATTCTACAAACGAACGATATGAATTTCGCCGAGTATACGTCGAGTAGATTCTTACCAAATATTTTCTACTTTCTTTTTCTTTTTAAGGATTGTACGCACGGATATGCGTAAAGAATTAATCAACAAATATCAGGAAATATATAATTTCGCTTTAACGCAATTATTAAAAGATACTAAATATGTTAAATAAATAACCTTAATTACGTTACCTGTTCAGAATGTCGATTTGGACAAAGTGTTCGATCTATTAGGTCGTCCGAAAAGTTTCTTTCGTTTTATGAGGAAATAATAGACGCACAATTGTTTTATATTATTTTGTCGAATCACGTACGATTCATTTTGCTCTGTTTAAAATAAACACCGCGACATTTTGGTTTCACGTTTGTATAAAGATGCACTGTTGTAAAAAAACACGTTTGCGAAAGAAAGACACTTTTCGAACAATCTAATATTTCGTTTGATAATGTCGTTTAAATCGATGGACAAATTTTAATAAATAACAATGATCGAAATTATGAAAGGTCAAAGATATCGAATAATCAATACAGATTTAAGAAATTCACCGGTGAGTTCGCTTAAGTTAATGAATATTCTACTAGATAGACAGCATTTATTACACGTCTACACTTATATCCATATTTATATCCGCGCTGCGAAATGTACCTTCTTATTCCACTTGCCCTCCTCTCCGCGTATTAACATTATACAAGTCGATTTCCTTAATCTCTGCTCGAACCAACGAAATTTAATAAATCAGGAAAATGATCGTTCCACTATCCGTAGGCTCTGCCACGACAAGATAGACGTGAAAAATCGCGGTTTTACAAGAGCGTCGATACTCTTTGGACGCTAATAACGATAATAACAAGAATAATAATAGTTGGTAGGTAATATTAGATAAGCGTATGGATACACGTGCAACCATAATTCAAGAAGAGGTGGCCCCCGCTATTCGGAGCATCTGTGTAGAAGGAAACTGGTCGACGCGAAGCGGAGCTAGCTTCTCCCTCTTCGTATCTCCCTCTGTCGCTTCCTGCCTCCTACAGTGTAAACTACGTGGCTCCAATAAGCTTCCGGAAACCGGTGAGCGGCGAACCGTGGCTCGATATACCCTGGTGCACCTCGTTTGATCCTACGATACCCTCGTTCCGAGATCATGGACCAGCCACAGAGAGAATATCGGATAACGCCAGCCACGTTTTGCCACCCTTACCGTGATCGCCGCCACCGCAAGAATACCAACCGCCGTCGGAGGGGTGAAAGCGTAGGAACCGAGCGAGCTAGATCTTCCACAGGGAACCAGCAGGAAGAACGCGTAGATAGTGAACTTCTTGTCTCCCCGGGGGAAGAATATCTCTTGCGAAGTTTTCCCAATTAAGACGAGCCGCTATCGAAGAACGATGATAACATTTGCCAACAGCAAATTCATTTTTCTGTCAATTTTTTCAAACTTCCTTTCTCCTGTTTCCTTGATTTTCGAAGATTTAAGTAAGATTACGATCGTCCGTAATTAAATAAGAATCAACGAGAGATTATTTTCTGAATATTCTTCACTTGCACTGCTTGGTTCGTTGTAATTAACATCGGTTAAAAAAAAAAGTCCAATTTGTTATTCTTCTTTTCTTTTCAATGTACATTTTGTACAAACAGCAATTGGACGTTTCGTTTTTCTTTCGTCGAACATCGTAAGTTCGCAAGATCTTAGATCGTAATTTTCGTGGAAATTGAGATATTTCGAGCAGAAGGAAATTTATGATTTCGTTCGTTTCGTCGTTGGACGTTTCTATTACGACGATCTAATTGCAGTTAGATTTTAATTGTTGAAAATTCGTCGCCAGTTTTGCTCGAACGACGATATTTCGTTCGAAGCTCGAATCGTATAAATAGCCTGTAAAGGACGAGATATATTCGGATTTACTTTCCGAAATGATATTTCACGGAACAATTTTACTTTGTGTTAACTTTTCGCATCTTCCCTGCGATAAAAGCTCGAACGTGAACGATTCTCTATTTGGACGAAGGGAGAGTTCGATGGATATTCGGCAAAGTAAGATAAAGGGGGGGAGTAAGAGTTTGGATTGCTCCCTTAGCTGCGTCAGCCAGAAACACAGTTTCTGTATAGGGGAGGTCAGAGATAGTGGCACGTTCTTGCTTCGTAGGAAGAACGGATCCTTGAAAGTTTTGCCAATTAAGCACGGTCATTAAGTCGAAGTCCCGCTTCATTAGTGAGAACATCCGGACAATTATTGATACCGAGGGTGAAACGTGGTTTCTCGCTTCTTGTGTCATCCGAAAACTGATGGAACCATTGTACACTTACAAGTGTTTGTCGGGCAAACGAGGTTACACCGTTCTTTCGCTATTTCCGCCGATACCACGGAATGACGTTAATTGGAAACTGTTTCTTGCAAAGTTTTCGCGTTCACGCATCTTCTGTCTTATTACCTCTAAAATCTTGGGATCTTGATATGTTTCATATAGTACAATAATAAATATAAATGTGCGTTTCGATTTTCTTTAATTAGTTTATCAGTGAAAATGATTAAATTTTTTGTAATAAAAAAATAGAATGTTTAAAATAGAAACGAGTATGTGGTTGTAGTACAAAATATCGTACTTTCCATTCACATAGAGATCAATTGGCTACATTGAAAACGACCTGAACTAATTTTACAGCTAAATTGATACTTTCGGTTGCTCTTTGAAATTAAGTAATATCTTTTGTCTCATAGGCTACATTTTTATCACACTGCTAATATGATTTTGCTTGAACGAGAAATTCTTTATTCTGTACCTGTGCTTCGGATTGTAAGTTCTGTAATTATTAAGATACAGTAAGATGAACATATAATAGAAAAAGATATTACATAGAGATATAGAAATGCGATAAATATAAAAGTATCCTATACAGAAAAATATTTTTTATGAATTCACGAGTAAAACTCAAACATTCCAAGGTTAATGTTCCGCCTCTCCCTTTTTTTTGTTTTTCTTATAAAACCTTATTTCGTTTTAACGCACGTGGTAGCATTCGTTTCGTTTTAACGTAACATAAAGATGGAAGTAAAGATAAAAGTCGAAACAGAAACAACCGAAGGGAGAATAGATTACACGAGATAAGAGAACCATCGTAAAAAATTACACTGTAATCCGACTTGTAAGATTATCCTTATATGATAATTATCAGTATAAAGATAATACGAGCGCAACTTTGTACAATGTGTTGGCACGTTCGTGTATTATTTCGCGTTTCAACAAAGACAAACACCTGATAGTCTGAATATCATTTTTAGGCGAGAGACATAAATATATTGCTGCCGAAAGATAACGGAGAAATGTTTTCACAATTTCAATTGAAAATATCGTACAATGATTTCACCTTCTACTTTTACGGTTATATAGTGGATCAATTTTTAGTATTACCGATATTAACGTTAAAAATATCTTGTGACATTCAGTGTTCGTTTAAAAACGAAATATTTTACACAAAATTCATTTGTGCACTGAATTCACGACTTTTTCGTTATAACAATTTTATTTGCCGTATTGCATTTAAACAAAAGAAAAAAAAAAGAAAAAAGAAACAAATATTTTACATGTGACAAATTTCATTATATTCTTTCAGTTAATATTTTTATTTCGTTAGTTTCTATTATATAGATACCCTGTAAGTATAATTGTAACAACTACGATCTTTATATCGTTGAACGAATAAACTAAAAGACTCGATATATTCTCATGCAGATAACGTTCGATACATCGCTGTATTATACAAGTCATTACCATCCGTAATTTCCAAAATTTTCCACTATGGTTACCACTCCCACCACCTCTGAACTTTACTCCATCGCGGAGACCACTTTTCCCATTACCAAAATTAGCCACTACAGTTGCATCATTCTCGAAATTTTCTATTCAAATTACCGCTTCCAGCAATTGTACAATTCTTCGCTGTCACGTAATTATCGCTTTAGCCACTCTCGAATCATGCGCTATAATCTTCGCAACGTAACCGTTCAATCACACTTCGAATCACTGTTGAAGAAAATAGGGAAACAGTGAAAAGGGAGCGAGGAAAGACAGTTAGAGTTGGAGAGGGCGAAAGTTCAGGATTAAAGGATATATAGAGGAAGACATCGCGGTCGTAAGAAAATCAAGGAAACGGATCCCTCGCTAGTGGCTGGCGAAAAGGTAGCAAGAAAACGAAGGTCCATAGCAATCTGGAGACCTTTTAGCCTCGATCAGCGACCTGCTGGCCAACCCAGGTTAGAAGATAAAAAAATACCGAGAATAGCGAAACCCTCTGAGGAACTTCGATATCCTTTGGCTTAACGCGGTTCTTGAACGATATTTCCTGGTTTTGGTGGGAGAACACGAATCAGAAAATTTACGAAGCTCCGAGGGGATGAACGGTCCTAGATAAGGATTTCTTGGGGACGAAGGCGACTGCTGGCGGTGCAGGAAAAACGTCGATGCACAGGCAATAATGAAAGCTCTCTCTCTGAATCCTCGTTAGCAACTTTCCGTTATTTTCACCGCTGTCGCGACGGCTCCAATCGCTGATCTGTTCTACTTGTCGCCGCTCGTTTTTTTTTTTTTTTTCTTTTTTACTGCACGCTGCTTTCCGCTTTTCGAGTTTCTCCGTTTCAACTATGTCACTTTGGCCCACTTGTCTCGCTCGGTCACGAGAGATTTCGCGATCTTTGTCGAATTTTGGAGAAAGTTGAACGACGCGAAGGGTCCTGCGGTTTTCATTTCTGAAACTGCTTTACGATAATTGCGTTACGTATCGTGTATCGGCTTGCTGATGTAGAAAGACCGTATTCGTGTTACGTAACTTAAAACGCTTTCTATAGATCTTTTTGTATATTTTTGTTTTGAAAGTAAATTCACGAAAGTTCGAGATGGAAGATTTCTTCAAACTCGTAGAGAAGAAAATGAGAGCTCCGGCAGAAATCAAAGTTGTACGTTTGGAATTTTATATATATTATAAAGGAACTATATTTTGATAGCGGCAATTCGATTGTGATTTGCACGGGAGAGTAGGATTCGCAGTTTCAATGTTACGAAGTTCGAAGTTCTAAAAGGTGCTTCAAAGTCCGGAGGAGTTCTTAAGTCCAGAGAAAATTCTTGAAAGTCCAGCAACCAAATTCCTGCCGGATAAAAGTTCCTATCAACTTTAGAAAAAATTCCTTTTCTTTTTTTCTCTTTTCTTTTTCCTCCAAAGAGATGTTTATCGAATATTTAAATAAACGAGAAAGCATACTATCCGATTCGTGGAATTTTATAACGATATGATCGTTAAATTCTTTCCGCTGCTCATTCAAAGGAAAATATTCCAGGCGTTTCCAGCGACGATCCACGTAATACGTATGATAATTGAACAAATGGTTCCATTTAAAAAATTGCGTCCATGTCGAACTGCTTGTATTGTACATTAAATTAAATAATTCAAAAGGGAAAAAATCTATATTCATTGAGTCTCCGCTATAAAAAGCACGCGTTATTTGGAAGCTGATTCCGCTCGAAAAAATTACATTTGACTTCTTTTTAAAATCAAACGGAACAGTTTGGAAAACTGAAAATTCTTATTCAACCACTTTCCCCGTGAGACCCTAATATATTAATGCAGATTCTATGGTTTAACCGCTGCTAGAAAAGGATTTAGGGTGCGACGTAACGAGCTTTATCGATTAAACCTTTGTAACATGCAGCAAACGGCGTGGTCAGAATTTACGTTGGCTTCCATTGACGTTTTTGCCCTCGACGAGGACGCGCAGCTACCGTGAATCGGCGTAAATTTTCATCTGTGCCGCCGCTACAAATTTCACCGCTGCTAGAGTATAATCGATTGTTGAGGATCGCGCAAATCCTCTGTAGTTGAAGGGAATACTCGCGGCACGGGTGCGCACGGCTTAACTACGCGCCATTCGAAGAAATATGCACCGGTTTGCGCGATGCCGCTACGATCGGATATCACGCGCAAGAACTGGCCACGATGGATTCATTGGATTTCGATCGATCCGTTTTGACGAGTTTTGCCGACAATTTCGATTATTCCCTCGCGTATCCATATACACAGAGTAGAGTTTCGTTGGTAATTACTCTTATGGTGCTCGAATTTGTACGTTCGAATCGTCGATCTTGCTTTACTCGGTAAAATGATGTGTACGCTGTAGAAAGAGTCGTTCATTTCGATGAATTTTACGAACGATCTCGACCAATCTATTCTTTCGTATTTTTTGGCTCTGTTTCGTTTTCAACGCTGAATTGTTACGCTCCAATCGCGTCGTTAACTGTCGCGTTAATAAGGAAAATGTTGTTTAACGTTTGGCAAAAGACTTTGACATCAAGCGGAAGAATTTCGACGAAGCTTACGGACAATTTCGATCGTCCGTTTTTCTAACAGCGTCTCGTCCTTTTTACGCTGCAATCTCAATTTTGTTTACAAGTCTTCTGGAACTCTTAAGAAGATTTTCAACGTTCTAAAAGAAGACTTTAACGTCGAACCGAAGAATTTTGATGGATTTTACAGGCGATTTCGAGCGATAATTTTTCTCTGTTTTTAGTCCTCGATTTTCTATATGGCCATATTTCTCTCTCGTTTTAACGAGCAACAAGATTTTTATCTTATGATTTCGAACGAAAGAAGAAAAAGCTCAAGATTAATACGAAGAATTTTCATCGATCCGTTTTCGATGAATTTTACCAACAATCACGATGAATTTGTTTTCTGAGTCGTAACATGTTTCCGAAGAACGACAAATTGTATCCCAAGGTGAAATTGCTGTGTAACTGAAATCATACGGCTCCACCACGACGAACTTAAGAAGCTTCACACCTTACACATACGTAAGAAAGCGAACATACTAGATTATTTTCCGGGGAACGCAATCTCTCGCGAGTTAGACGCGCAATTGAACACCGAGCTTCTCATAAAGGAGATTCAAAGGCAATTGGAACGGCTCTTAAGGGAGCGTTTCTAGTGCAGTAGACGTTTCATTTCGCGTGGAAAAGAGAGTTTACCCAGAGAATTTTCGCGGGAGAAAAAGAGAGAGAAAGAGAGAGATAAGTATAATGTTTGGAAAATGAGAATCTTAGATATGCGCACATACTTACAAGGATTAAATAATCCAACTCCAAGTACTTGAATGTACATGTACATACATACATATGCGTGCGAGTTGGTTCCCTTAAAAGTTAGCAGTGCATGGCTGCATAAACGTAAAAGTAGCTTAGAAAAACTAGCTTAGAATCTTTGTAGTTAGAATCTTACAACTAGGCAGAATGAATTCGAAGTTAACGAACGTAACGTAACATATTTTGGAAGTAATTTGTTACAGTTAAAAATATTTATTTTGATCCGTTGTAGCTGGAATGGATTGAAACGAATAATCAGGAAATTATTAATTAGCGCTAGAGCTCGTATAGGGATTCATGGAAATACCTTGCCTGGTGTTAATCAAATATAACGATCTTCCTGCTTGAAACTGTTAAACACGTGGGTTTATAATCGAGTGTATATTGCTTAGTTACAACTCTAACACAATCGTTTCCATGAAACCAAATAAATTCCATATTAATACGTTCAACATTATTCAGATTTAACCTAATCATCGACTGCAATCGTTTAAGGTAACGTAAATCGACTGATTGAACTTTAATATTCATTTTATGGCTATTGTTCGTCGAATATCGCTAATATTCAATCTTGTAATTAAAATTATACAGAGGTTGTTTAATTGTGCGTATACCGCAGAAAATGGAACTCGTTTATTTTTTCAATTGCGCGAATATTACGTTAAACGTTGGCGTCGTTCTGAAAGTTGTATTCGTATATGCAAATATTAGGTTGTCCGAAAAGTGTGTTTCTTTCACATACACGTCTTTCACAACAACGCATTTTTATACAAACACGAAATCTAATCTGTCGAACGTTGTGATTTTCATTTTGATAAAACAAAATGGATCATACGTAACTCGACAAGATAATATAAAACGGAAAATGTCCACGGAAACATCCACTGTTTCCTTATAAAACGAAAGAAACTTTTCGGACGACCTAATTCATACTAACGTTGTTATAACTACGTATTATTCTCAAACAAGTGTCATTCGCTGCGACTATTTTATTCTATCGGAGATTTTATAAGACATTTCATTCCGCGAGAGTATCGTCCCAGTTCCCTCGCAACTTGTTGAATGTGACGTCGCGTCAATAGCTCTTTTTCCCTTCTTCTTTCACACGAGCTCTCGAAATTCAGAGAGACGAAGAAAATGTTAAAACTTGGCGAGTTTAAAGGTTGCCCTGGAGTAAAATCGAGCGAGACGGTTGAACGAAAAATTTGGTGGCCGAAGACTTTTGTTTAAAGATAGACAAACTTTTCGAGTCCATTGAGAACCACACAGGCAAAGATTCTTTCCATTTCTTCTCTTTAAAATATCTTACTCGTAATGTGAAACAGTTTGAAATTTTATTATACGAAAACTACACTATATATATATAATTTTCGATCATCGGATACAGATTTACCGAATTTGTATTCCACGTATCTCCCGTAGTTTCCGTTATGTAAATTTTATTTTATCTTTCTCTGTAGCGACAGAAAACTTTTTAACACTCGGAGCTTCGATAACGAAGATCCTCTTAATCGAGCTACTTCCAAATTGTTAATATTTACATTTATTAATCAAATGCTTAGCGCGATCGTAATTATTTTTACTTCGGTGAGATTGTTCGTTCCATTCGTATTATATATATAAAATTTTCATTTATATATTTTTCACAATATGAAATTAAATAATACGAATGGAACGAACAATCTCGCCGAAGTAAAAATAATTACGATCGCGCTAAGCATTTGATTAATAAATGTAAATATCAACGATTTGGAAGTAGCTCGATTAAGAGGATCTTCGTTATCGAAGAGCTCCGAGTCTTAAAAAGTTTTCTGTCGCCACAGAGAAAGATAAAATAAAATTTACATAACGGAAACTACGGGAGATACGTAGAATACAAATTCGGTAAATCTGTATCCGATGATCGAAAATTAATTAAAAGTCCAATATAATGATAACAACTATCCGAATTCGAATTTCGATTTATATCGCGGTAGCCGGCGCACTGTTTTTTCCTCTTTTCATTCTCCCTCGGCAAATTACCTTTGAAATATTGCCGCCATTTGTCCAGTTCTAGCCGCGAAAACGAGGCAGAAATAAATATAAATTTGATCCCACCTTTAGATAGCATCCCCTCCACGGTACACTTTTTTCCCTTCCAAACTTGTATTCTCGCATCCGCAGGGGAAGAACTTTGCTTACAAATTTTTCCCTAGCATTTAGTGCTCCGCTTGCTTCGTTCGAAACAGACTCCGCCTCCCCTCGTCCGAATTAACTTGTTGCAACAAAGTAACGACATGATCGAAAAACATTGTATTATAAAATACGATCAATTTCTTTCTCTCTCTCTCTCTCTTTTTTTTTTTTTTTTTTTTTTAGAAACTTTTGTACAAAATTTCACTTCGAGCTTTACGAAGTAACTTGGAATAGCGATCTGTCTGATAGTTATAGATAAATGATAGTTATTATACTATTAAAGAAACATAGGTTTACAATAATAACGACGGTCGAACGATTGCGAAATATCTCAGGACGAAGGAAGATTTTTGATAGTAAAATAGTGCGAAATTTCTGTTCGAACGATACAAAGTGAGATAACTCGGGACAGTAATCGATTTAAGAATACTATATTACGAAAGAACTTAAATTTCTAAAGGAAAATCGTATAAAATTTCTTTCAACGTGGTACAAAGCGAAATAACTTTGTGAAAGAGTAACTACGCGATGGAGAGACACCGTGCAACAAAAGAAAACAAATTTTCGATCGAAAACTGTTTGAAATTTCAGTTCGCGAGGTGAACAGTCAACTTGAAAACACAGCGTTGCAAAAGGAAATAAATTTCTAAACAAACGCCGTATAAAATCTCTTTCCACTCGATAGCCGGAGCTTCGAACAATAATCTTATGATGAACCATAGCGACAAGTACCGCGTGCGACGGAAGCAAGTGCAGCTTTTAACGAAAATTCCTCTTCGCATAGCGAGATATAATCAATTCCAGGACACTGCTTGTTCTCACGAAAGGAGGTAATTTTCTAAATTAAAAATACGCGTTAAAGCGATATCTTCTTCGTCGAAATATCTTGCTCCATCGAACGATGATCTCGCAAGATACCGACGGAGAACCGCTGTACAGGAAGAAAGGGACGAAGCGGAAATAGCAAAGAAAAAAAAAGATTCGTGGAATAAACAACAAGAGTTAAAAGAAGCTTATAACGCCAGTCAGCGCGTTTCTCGCGCAATAGCTTCTTCTCGAGGCGAGGAATCAAAACGAAAAGGGCGAAGGGGAGCGTAGCTGAAAAGGAGCGAGAAAAAGAAAAATCAGTGTAGCCTGATGTTGATCTACGATCGAGGAAGGAAGAATTCGCAGAAGAAGCGGAGGAGGTGGGAGCAAGCAAAGAGAGGTAAAAAGTTCCGACGCGAAAACTCGCCAACTTAATTCCTCTCTTTAGAACAGCCGCTATTTTCCCCGGGTAATACGAAAGCTGCAGGGGTGCCAATCGTCTAAAATCTCGACGAAGTAGTCAATTTTCCCCACGGTTGTTCCGACTTTATTTTTTCCGCCGGTTGAAACTACGAGTCTCCGCTGTTCCTCTCTCTTTCTCCTCTCGTTGTCTCTCTTATTCCTTCTTTCTTCCTTCGTGTCTTCGCCTTTCTTCGTCCTTCTCACAGCCCGTTCGCGGGTTCCCGGTGCGCTCTTGCAGCCGAAAGTTTTTCCGCGAAATCAAGCAAGTTCGTCACGTAACGCACTAATGTAACCTCGACGAGATCAGCTTGCGCAATCACGAAATTTTTTTAGTCGAACTCTTAACCGGACGTTCAGGATCGGTGGCGCGTATCGAGCCGCACTCCGACCGAAGTTCGGTGAATCGTTTTCGTCTGGTGGAAAAGCGTGGCCGTATTCGCTTGAAAGCTTTCCGCTATTGTAGGAATCGTATTACGCCTTTCGCTGTTCGATAATGTTACGAAATATGATAAAAGAGAACTGGCAATTTTCAATTATGTACATTAACCTTGCAGTTTGGGTGACATCGAAATCGCGTTCCATATATTCGATTGATTTCGATGATCCACGCTGTTCCTGAGTTACATGTAAGTTAATAAACGAAAGTGGGTTCGACGAATCACCTTGCTGTCCGAGTGCAGAAGATTCGAAACGTAGACACGAAAATACAGACTTGACCCAAGCACGGCTTTCACATTCCAGGACCACGTTATGACATGTAATATAAATAACATAATTAAACGTAGTACAAAACGTAACACGTTAGAAGAAACAGAAGTATACTACGAGATGTAACAGCGGCAAGATGCGGAGAACAAATGAGCTATTACCTTAATAACGATAGTATCGATAACGACCTTATCATCGATGCGGCGTTAAACCCAAAGGAAAAGAAATATTTCCTCTTCCTCCAAATTATTTTAACGTATCGTTGTATCGCGTTAAAAGTCTCCTAATGACAAAACGCTATAAATTTCGTCCAGGATTCTGCACAAAAGAATAGAAAAATCGTCCGTGGCCGGATGATTGAAAGCTACATTTTCCCAAAGCGCGCTAATGTGTTTCAGACCCTTGCTTTTCATTCGATTATCGAAGAAATTACACGCTTTGCGGCTTCTCGATTCGACGAAGCTTAGCAGCGACTGGAACACGGTCAAAGTTCGATAATTCGACAGAATGGCGCCTCTAGTTTCCATTCTCGTAGGAAGACGATTTTTCACGCGAGAGGTTCGCATGGAACCAGAGTTTAGACTTTACGGTCTGCGATGGAAGCCTCGCGCAAATCTGATATCGTGAGATGAACGGAAGCCTGAAGACGGGATAAGATAAGGTTGGAATAACAGAGGGTAACCGCAAGGTCCTGGCTTGCCTCCTGAATTATGCAAAATCAACGAGTCAGACCCGTGTCAGCAGGAAGCTGGAATCGCGCGCCGCAGGTTCCGTGCCACGTCGACTTCTCCCCTTAAATTTCTCTAAAATCCCAATCGTCTTGGACGTACTTTGCTCGCGCAAATTGCCGATGCAATTTTTTTAAACAGTCGCTTCGCGGGAATACTTTGAAACACCGTTTGGTTCGTAAACGTTGCGGATTGATGTTGACACAGTCGCGAGTTCTCTGACGACTGTTTGGCTTTCGTTCGAAGTTTCATTCGGAAGTAGTTAGTGAAATTGATGCTCATAGCAGAGATATAAAAGTTGGCAAAATAAACTTGTTCGATAGCCGAGATAGGAGAACCCTCTTCCCTAATCTTTAATGGTCGTAGAGGTTTCGTTATATACTTCCGTGGTATTTAAGAAGATACGATCGAATATCGTAGGACCTTTACTACAATTAGTTTATTTACAATAAATGGATTAAACAGATGATTAAACAGGAAACGATGGTTGTTTAACGCGAACTAATCACGATAAGGTATTATAATTAAAACAACTAGATAGTTAATTCGCAACTCTCGTCACCACGGATCCAACGCTCTCTCTCACGCGGACCACACTCTCGACAACGCAATTCGCACTCTCTGACTTCTCAACTCTCAATTTCTGACTTTTCAACTAACACCGACTGTTTCGTCCACGATACCACGATATTTTACAAGGAGAGTTTGAACGGTTACACGTTTTGTGTAGACTATTATATATTGTAGTATCGTGAACGAATGACCTAAGAAATATCGGCTGAACCATAAACAATGTCGCGAGAAAGCCTAAGTGCCGACAGGCCCATCGATGTATCGTCGGTTCTTCGTTCGAATATTTACGCGGAAAAGAGGTCTACGTAACCCTGGCCACGAACGCTTGTGGAACACGTACGTGGTGAAGCTATGAGAAAAGACAAAGAGATGCTTAAGGGAGAAAGACGAATTAACAGGCAGTGTAAATTGAGAAGTTAGAGTGTTGTCAGCGTTGTCGAGAGAGTGTGGTCCGCGTGAAAGGGAGCGTTGGAACCGTGGTGACGAGAGTTGTAAATAAACTATTTAGTTGTCTTAGTTATAGCACATTATTGTATTTAGTTCACGTTAAATAACCATCGTTTGCTGTTTAATCCATTTTAAATAAATAATAAATAAAATCCTACAATATCTCCTTTTCTCTTCTTTGGGAAAAGTGTAATTATACCTGTCAGCGGACACCAGTCGCAAGACTATTTATGCACAAGAAATAATGATCTACTATATGTGTGAAAGTGAAAAAAAACAAGACTCATCTTGGATAGAACAATACAATTTTCGTGATATTTTTCAATGAATCGAGTTCATTAATACTTTTGATTATATTATATAATTCTCGAGTATTTTATCAAGCTCAAACACTCGGAAACGAAGTAACCTAATTTGAATGCAGCCCAAACTATCGTAATCTTCTGTAAGGGGTGATACGAGTTAGAAGCGAGTAGCTTCGGAAGAAAAAGCGGCGAAGAAAAATATTGCGCAGCTAAACGGTCGGAAAGATTACACGTTGTCCAAACGGGTGGCTGCTTTTTTCTTAAACAATGCAGCTCGTTGTTCAAACTGCTCTCTACTTTCTGAAAAGTTTACAAACTTATTATGTTCAGTACTCTCTGTCTCTCTCTTTCAGTATAAATTTACATAGAACGCGCAAAACTTTAGTTTATTGCACCGAGACAAAAGTTGTGCAATTTCGTAGAGAATTAAGAATTCTACAAACAGCGAGCTGGTACTACGAGGCATTAAGAACCGCTTACACTTTTCGATCTGTTCCAAACGAACGAGCACACGTATATACGCGTTTTCTACACCGTATTTTTCCCCCCCTTCCGTGTACATTCGCGAAACAAATGTAGCGAAAACAATCGTCCTCGTTTCTTTTCGTCTTCTTCTCTCTCTCTCTCTCTCTCTCTCTCTTTCTAGCTGGAAGTATCAGGAACCCCTGGACTTTCTGCTTTAAACTCGCATAAAACTCTGGCGATTCTGGGGTCCCCGCGGATACCTTCTACTGGATGCGATTTCGTAAATTCAAGTAAAACTAAGATCCGTGTAAACCTAATCTTCTTAAACGGAGGCCGGATCGTAAAGAGCCGGAGCGTCCTCTTTTTCTCTCGAATGCCGCATGACAAAAGGAAAAAGAAAAAAAAAACAAGAGGGAGAAAAAGAAAATCGACAGAAGGACCAGCGCAACTTTCACTTTAATACGTGAAAGATTGCGGTATAGAATGATAAGAAAGAAGGGCTCGAGACGTTAAAAGTACTGTCACGTGCAAATAGAATTTTATTTTCTTTTATTAGCTTACATTCCAAAAGCGATATCCGAAAGAAGTTTAATCGATATTGAGTCGGCTGTAAATTCGACGGAAGAGATTTGACCGTTTACATCGGATGATAAGAAAGAAACGATTGAAATTTTACAGGTGGATAGTATTCTTCGAACGGAGGAAAAAGTTCCAATGCAAATAAGTTGAAAAATTCATATTTTCAAAGTTGCGAATAGTTTTTCGTCTTAGTTGTTCGCTTCGATCTTCTGATTCAAATCTGCCGCGTTTGCTTTGTTGTTAAATATAATCGAGCGAATATAATCTTTTACGCAATCGTTTGTAATTTTTAAGTTTAGCAATTCGTTGTTCATCCTTCATTGGTTAACATTTCCTTCTTTCTGTTCCCCTTTCTTTTTCCGATACTTTTTCTTCTTCAGATAACACGGGAACAAACTTTTGCCGCTGGAAATCTTCTTTGCGCCGTATCTCCTTTATTCCACTCAAAGTCTTCTCACTTTCGTTTTCCTCGACCAGCAGATAATGTATGTAAATCTCCTACACTTCCCGCGCCTTACTTTTTCCTATTCATCTCGGCGCGTAATTTTTAACGTTCCAACCGTATCGTCAGTGCGATCTGACGCTTGCAAATCTTATTGTAAAAGACAGTTTACTCAAAGCATCGTGATCTATTTATAAAATATCACGATCGTGTTATAGATCTTCCTCCGTGTACTTAATACAGGATGCTTAAAATTTGAGCAAACGATAGCGTAGCAATTAACACTAGATATTATGCTATCCATTTGCATCAAGAATATTTTAAAAAGTAATTACTTTTCATTAGCTTTATGCATATTTAAACTTCCATGCAAACTTTCATATAAAATGCTACATTCAAGTGGATGTAAATTACGTGAAAAATATGTTTCATTTAAATCGAACGATTATACCTCAATTACATTTAAAAATGAGCAGTTTCGAGCTTTTCCTATCTATACAACAAATTCAATTAATTAACAACGAATATTAAAATACGCGATGTATATTTCAACGTCGTTAAAAGGGTTTTCGTATCTACCCCATGTGTTACCGTCGCGCGATTTCAACTCGAAAAAATCCTGTTTTTCTCGTTTCCTACGAAATAATTCTCGATTCGATCGAAGAAACGAAGCAAGCGAATTAGCTAGAAAAATGAAATCCTGGTAAACCTAGCGACCAGAAGGGGTAAGTAATAGGTCGGAGTTTAACCGTAAGGGTGATCGCGTTTCCCGCTGCAATTTACTGCGCGGTGAATTTTCGGCGAATTCGAAATCCACGCTTAACGGCCACTATCTGACCTATAAAATAAAAGGGGGATGCAAGGCAGAGGGGCGAAAAAAGTAAGAAGGTCCAAGTAGTTTAATCCGCGCGGATCTACGGATCTAGTTCGGACGCCCACGATCACGCGGAGCATCTCGTTTAACCAGAGAGACAATAATAATTTCGTAAGTCCGTAGTAGGTATTAAGGTAGTTCCATTTTGTGCCCCTTTTTCTAGATAACACAAATGCGGGTTTTCTCCTTTCCACCTTCGTCCCTTGTCTCTCACGAGATAACACAAATACGGGCTTTCCTTCCTCTTTCACCCTTTCCCGTTACCTTTCGCCCCTTTCTCGCCCCCTTTTTTCGCTTCCCTCCAAAAACAAATGCCACGGGATAACCATCGTCTTCCCTTCTTCCTCTCCAGCATCCCTCTCTTCTCGCTGTCTTTCTTTTCTCTCTTCTCGTCCTACCTCTCTTACCCCTTTTCGCTAATTCCATCTTTAAAATCCTCCGAAGGTCGATGACCTTCTTAGAAGCCTGCATCCGAGTACATGCTTGCAAGCTCTTATTTGATCTTCGTTTCTAATTTTCTCTTCTTTTTCTTTTTTCTTTTTCCTTCTTTCTTTTTCTCTACAACGTTATTCCGTCTTCTTTTGGAAACCTTTTTGTCCGTTAATGGATGAATTTGTAGTAATAGCCGGATTAGCGGTTCCTTTTTTTTTATATAGAGAGTGTCTTTAGTTTTCGCATCGGTGAACAAGGTTACGCGAATGCAGAAGCCTTTAGATCATTATCGAGTTAATTCTTCTTTCGTCCTTTTATTTGTATTTTATCGTTCGATGTACGCAATTGCACTGTGACAAGTTCTTCGAAAGGTTCGGATATGTCGATTTTCCAAAAGGGCGATCGCAGGATTATTTTATTATATTTTGGCGATTTTTTAGTACGCGGCGTTTTCTCGCCAGGGACACGGAGAGAAATGAATTTCTAATATCGATAATCGATGAGACATAAAATTTGTTCCGTAGCCTAAAAAATATTCTATTCTGAAAGGGTCGAAATCGTGTTTAGCATGTTGCATCAACATGAGAGCAACCTCTCTCTCTCTTTCTTTTCATACGTGTAACTTGTGCTTGAAATTTTTCACGTTATTTTTAGAGAGATTTTTGATAAGGCAACTGACGCTAGATTTTCCTGCGGGCGAAACGGAGAGCGGAAAATTTTGCCCTGCTAATTTCTCGCATATTAGTAATAAAACTCGTTTAACCAGAGTAATGAAAAGGTGAATTGGATTAGAAAACGTAGCAAGTTAAACAAGTAGAAGTTGATCCCGATTTATTTCCGCTGAATTTTTCCTATTACTTTTAGACATATTAATCGCTTCGTTTATTACGATTTATAGCAATTATAAACTAGCTGGAAAAATATTTTATTTAATTATTGAATTATCCAAGAAGACATTGAAATATATATAAAAATATATATCTTCTAAGTTTTCCACGTACAATTCCCTTAAACGTGATTTTTCGAGAACGACGTACATAGTCTGACATATTCGGTCTTATACTACTGAGAAAGTGGCTTAAAGAGTCTCCACTGAGAAGAATATAAAAAGAATATAAGAACACGAGTCTTGTAAAAAGTTTTTCGTATGAAGTTCTCTATAAGACCTTCTTCATAATATTCTTCTTGTTTGTATGTGAATGTCTACATAGCAATAAATCTGGTAGCGTTAAATAACAAATTCTTAAACGATGATATATTATAGCAAACAATTTCTCATTGACAAGAAACTTGCAACTTTTAAATACGTTCGCGTCGTTTGGATATTTTAAACGAACAAACGAAATAAATAAATTGAAGCGATTGGCGAATGATCGGAATTTACGTTGCGTATTAAAAGTAGAATTTTAAAGTTGGATGAAACTGAAAGAAACTGGCGCGACGACTGGTTTTCCAAGGAAAAAGCCTAGCGACACAAATCATGCAAATAAATACGAAATAAGAAACGCGAAAAGGGAACTGCAGTCAGCCGTGAATCGTAAAAGAGTTCACGAGCAAGCGACGTTTCCTTCTTCATGCAAATGACTTTCGTTCCGAGTGCGTAAACGCGCAGAAGCGTTTTATAATTTTATAAAGGCGAAACTGCATTCGAATGCCGAGAACTTGGCCCGTGAAGCTTCGTAAAAATAACTGAAAAGCCTGAACACGATGCACAACATGATATCGAAATCTCCGATTAATATAGCTCGATTATTATGAATTTAGAAATGTAAGATCGTACTGTTTTAAACAATTGAAATATTTTTTTATGAATTATAAATGTACAAAGTTACGATATTTCAATGTGTTAAATTTTCTAGTTGTCGAATTTTCACCTATTAATTATCCTGATCATAGAACCAAAAATATTAATAATATGATTACGATATTATTTATATTGTATGTGTACCGTAATATATTGCGTATTAGTATAATACGATATCATTTTTCGAAGTCTTCAAAATCCAATTTGAGAGTTTTTCGACACAGTCGTTTCTTTATATATTCTTCTATCAAAGAACAATTTTTGGGACTCTAAACGTTTCAGTATATTTATAAACACAAAAATTCAAAGGAGAAGGCACATGTCATCGCGAGATCGTTATCGTTCCTCTTTTCATTCGTAATTTACATATTTACCTTTCCAATAGCTGTTTCTCGTTCGTTCTTTGTCCGCTTGCTTTCAGACATCTTTTTCTACCTGCAATCTCATTTCATAAACATTTACTTTGCCTCGTTAAAAATCAACGATTATTCTTTGCAACGATGCACGTAAACGGGGGGAGGAGGGAAAGGTTTACCACTTTTTTTCTGTTTCTTTTTTATAGCGAACTTGTTTCTTGCGAATTTGTTACATCGCAGCTTTGTTTTCAAAATATTTTCATCGAGGTCCTGGCAGTATCACGCGCTTTCATTGAAAATGGCTGCGGCTATTTTCCAAAAAGGGAGTAGAAAGTTTGTAAGAAGGAAAGGTCGCGGCGAAAGTTCCTTTCAACCGTGTCCACGCTTCTATCTCGATTCCTCTCTTGCTTTCCTTCGTCGATTTATTTCAGTCGTCACGTTTCAGCCTTCTTTTTTCTCTATTCTTCTTTCTTTCTTTCTCTTTCCCTCGCTTTGTTCCAATCGTTTATTTTTCCGTTCGCCCGGTGTTTCTTCTTAGCTTCTCTCGTACACGTTCTCGTTGAAGATAGAACACGCGGTCTTTCAACGATATCCGATGAATCTCCAGGCTTTCAACGAAACCATTTATGTCAATACGTTCGTTAGAATATAACCAATTTTTAAATCACCTCGAAACCTACTACGCTTCGAATATACACGCAGAAGTTTACAAAAATACTCTTGTGCAAGTCTTTTACGAATATATTTATTATGCGTGTTATACGAAACATTTGAAATCTTATTAGCATTGTAACGAGACAAAGAATATTTTGTACATCGCATATTGCAGCGAGTGTCGGATATCTCGCGTCAAGTAAATTGCAACATTTACACGTTAAGATCTTTGGATCGCGCGAGTCTCGCATCGTGCGTGTCTCTAAAATATCCAATTGTATCTTCGAAATAGGATCATTCGGATCTAATGTAATAATACCGTTTCATTATTGTAATACATAGACGCGGATAATACTTGACTTTGAAGCAGCCATGCAATTTCGCTCGCATATTCCAAACGATTAATTCCCACGTACGTTACACGCGCGCCTCTCACTTTCGATTCTACCCTTTCCAATTACCATTTCGCTATTTCAAGACCCGTTTCTGGCAAAAATTATGTCGGATAAAGCGAGCAAAATCCGCTTGTTTCGTCTTCCTAATCTTCGTGATCGCGTGGTGCCATTTTTTCCATAATTTCATAGTTCGAAATTCAATCTCGTTACGAATAAACGCATGGCTGAAATAAACTTTATGAATTACGTTGCGAGTAATTATCGCCACGCTCGTAATTCGAACGATCATCAGTATCTTCCGAATAAACTAAATGGTCCCTGGCCTAATATCGGATTTCTCGAAACGCGCGAACAGAGAGGATACCCGTACGGTGGACGGAAGCGAATTACTATAACCAGTGACATAATCCATTAACGCTATTGGCCATTGAGCGAGTCGAGCCGCGAATTATCAAATTACGTTGCATTCGATGGAATAACGTTGTTACTCTCTCTCTCTCTCTCTCTCTCTCTCTCTCTCTCTCTCTGTCTCTCTCTCTGTCTCTCTCTCTGTCTCTCTTGCTCTCTCTCAATGATCGTATAATATTTCCTGCGAACCATTGTAGTCGGATTTGGACAGATCGAATCGCAGCAACGATTAAATGATCGTTTCGATGCGTCGTACGCGTTAATGGTAATGATGTAATAATGGAACATAATCAACAAACGAGCCTATAAAGGGGACATTCACCGCTGACTTTTTCATTTTCCCGCCGATGTTGAAAATGTTGTCCCGTAGAGATTCGGAAATTTTAATAAATTTGTAGGATTTCAATTTACGTGAAATTTTGTTTGGTAATTGGAATCGTCGTTGGAAATGCATTATCCGCAGATAGATACGTGGTTTTGCAAAGATTTGAAATTTATGCTGGATTTATTTTTTTTTTTATTTTTTATTTATTTATCTTTATTTATTTTTACGGTAAATAGCAAAGATAATAATAAGTAACGGTTTAATAATTTTTAAAAGAATTTAATTTCCAAATATACGATTCTCTCTCGCTCTCTCTCTCTCTCTTTTTTTTTTTTTTGTTACAAAGCTTCTGCCTGAAGTATCATTGTACGTGGATATTTGATTAATTACTCGGTAACACGGCGAGTTCAAGTAAAAACTTGCTATAAATGGTTTTTCATGTTAAATTTTGGACAGCGTTAATGAAACACGAGCGATTAATGGCTTGTACATATCGGGCAATCTATTATCTCGTTAAAGCTATTCGACGTTTCGATCTAATGCTCATTAGGGTTACACGAGTCAATGACCTTTCTACAATGTGAAATTCAAATTACCGTGAACGTTGATAAATTAAACGTACGAATTAAAGTTTTCAATTTTTCGAAGCAATTTCAAAAATCTGGCTAACGAAAAATTACGATCGAATCGAAGAAGACTTAAAAAAAGAAAGGAAAAGAACGGTAACAACAATGATGTACCTATAATTCGTGCTTTATCTCCTAACGAAGAGCGTTATCTCTTAACGCAAAGTAATAATCTGTTAGCAAAGATAAAAGATCCCTCGGTAAAAGCCAAAATACCTTTCCACGTACCATACAGACACCCCATAATTTCCATTTCGATAGGCTATAGAAACGACGAGAAAACTTTTCAGAATGTACGAGGAGAATATCAGGTAGATTTAGATCGAGATCAGTGGCATCTTTATTGTCGCTGGAGAAATTCTTTCGAGTCACGCACAGGGCGCTTGATAAGCGAGGCGCTACGTAGACCTATAGGCATAGAGAAAATTGAAAATTTGTTCAGACTCAGGTCGATGTTAATTTAACGATAACGCGTCTAGACTTGGCTGAATCGAGATTCGCTGGAGCAAGAAGGTATGCGATGGATATTGGTCGCAGCACAGTCCCGATCTTAGGTCCCTGGAGGCGAGAAAAGCCATTTCGATGTCCGACCGGGACGATGTACGACACACCTGAGACCGAGTCTTCCCTTTCATGCAGATTCACCTCGTCATTCGAGTATCTTTACCTTTTTCTTGCGAAAGAACCGAAATAAAAGTAGCTATAATTCGTTGTTATATCGGCGATATTTCTTCGACTTGAATTATGACTCCAATCTTTTATTTATCGCGTATCGCGTCATCCAAATGTTTTTTAGTATGGTATAACGTATACTAAATGATATTTGAACGTTTACCATGGAAAACTTTGTTATTCAATCGCGTGCGTTATATAAAACATTTTAAAATTCCATTCGGAACATCTGTTTTCTAAAATATAATAGAAAATTTAATAAAATACCTGTGATATTATATATATGCGAATTACATACTATTGGGTGAAAACAAAGTTGATCTTTTTTTTATTTATTTATTTGTTTAGGTTACTGTTAAATGTGAAAGGCAATCGTCTATCGATCGTAATAACTTTAACACGTATGCTTTTAATAAATTAATCCTTGCATTATAATTTCCTAAAATTTAGAACGTTCTGGCAGCTGAAAATTCTAGCAGCCATTTCGTAAGTCACCTAAGTCACCGAACTTTCCTTATTACCGTTGGTCACACGCAATTGTAGCATTTCGGTGTATAGCGATTGACACGATATAAATCCACGACGTGGCACGTGCAGCCAATGGTTCTAACCTAATCGTAAGCCATGCTTCCAATTTCGTTTCGTATGGCAAAACTTACGAATTCCTTCAGACATTACGTTTTGACGAAATTGTTCGAAGGGAAACTCTCGCTATTTTTTCCGCCCGATCTTCTATTCGAGAAACATAACTTAACATAGTACTATGGCAGCGTGAGAAATAGATATTCAACGAAATAATAGTCATTAATTAATATCATAGTATAGATGTACTTTATATGTTTTCTTTCTTTTCCCTAATATTTTTCAGGATGTTTATTTTTCAAACGTTCGACCAAAATTGTACCAAAAGGGAAGATCAAATTGAATCACGTACGTAAAGACACTCCTTGCAAGATCGTAAAATTACTACGAAAAAATGATAAATTATTTAACGAAACCGTCGTGTTATTAACAGAAATAGCTTTCGATAAAAAAAAAACTACTCGATTTTTAACGGGTTAATACGAGGTTTCGATATTGCGATGGTACAGCAACGAAACCATTCTATAAAATTAATTGGTGAATGGTGCTCTTCGTTTCGGCGCGCTGCACGTCAAATCTATTCCACTACATCAAGCTGGCGGGATGCAAACGCATAAACACTTGCGAAAACACTTCGCTATGTGTATAAACAGCTGCAGATATGAACACACATGTATGAATATGTTTGGCCATCTGCGTTTCATTGCATTTTCAGTGATGTATACCGACGTAAAATTATACGAGCTAAGGGTGAAAATGTGAAACACGCACATATCAATATTATAGAATCCTCCATTTAAGAAACTTATGAGTCGAATTAAATTCTACTACAAAAATCTATATGCTCTCGAACTTCAAACTATGCTAAAAATCCATCGGAAACATTTCCAGATAAACAGGAACAAATTGTGTATTTCTTTTTACCTATATACGCTCCTACACCATTTTCCTTCTTAATTGCTAAATTTATGGTATTTATTGGTATATTAACTGTTTGCGATCTTCTATCTAGCGTGACTCGACGTCGCATTTCGCGTAGAATAATACAATGCGCATAATGTACAGAGTGTCTCCAAAACCATGGTATAAGCGGTCGGTTGATGATTCTACGTGCAAAGATACGTGAAAAAGAATAAAGAACAACATCGTTTCGTTTAAGGCTTCGTTTTCGAGAGAAATGAGTTTGGAACCGCATCTGATTATTAATTGAGTTTCCAACTATAAAACTTCCGTTTCTGCTCGTATTTTTTATTATTAAATTCAATCATTAAAGGCGAATAATTCCACAATTTGGTTCCTGTTGTCGTTATTATCTTACCTCCGCGAGATCGATCACTATTTTTCTTTATTCCTGTTATTTAATTCGAATCGTTTCATAAATAGAAATAAAATTAGTAGTACTTCTTGAGAAACATTTTGTTAATCAGGAAGCAAATCGTGACACGATCAGAAACAGAGATTTCGTAAGGAGAAACTTCCAGTTGATTTTCCATCTCATTTTTCTCGAAAGCGAAACGTTACGCGGAAAGACGTTGTTCTTTTTTTCAATTAATTTTTTCATGCACAGTCGTCACCCGATCTCTTGTACCATGATTTCACAGACACCCTGTATTATACAGCCACCTATATATAAATATGTCTTCGTATTAGTTTGCTTCTAAAATATTGAAACAACGAAAAAACTAAGCGATATCGACTTGACGGCAGTGATTAACGACACGAGCGCGAACCAACCGGAACGAGACTTGGAAAATACCGCAAATGGTTAAAAGTCTTCGGTAGAAACCACAAACCTCGACCAATAACGCAGAAACGACGCATAGCTCTATACCAGAAGTAATCTCCACACGAGATCGCAAGTCACGTTTATCCGACATGGTCGCGCGCCAGATCTTGTACCTACATCATCTATATCCCACTATATCGTACAGGTAAACGCGTAGAGAAGACAAGTGAAACAAACACGCAAGTTGCATACACGCGTCCAAACACCTGTGACCATACACACGCGCCACCATAAGTTCACCTGTAAACCGTAGAATGCCGGGCTCGGTGATAACCATAGATAGAGGAAATTGACGATGCAAGAGAAGAAAGGACATCGTCAAGAGAAAGAGAGAGAGAGAGAGAGAGAATGAAACTAACACCACCAGCTCTCCCGCACCATATAAACTTGACCGCATACAAATTTGCACGAGATCGCTTTTAAACTGTTTCAAGCTGCAGGACACGTAACTGCAACCTTTCGCTCGCAAACGTTAACTCTCACCGCGTCTATTTATCTTTCTTGTTTATGTTATTGTATTTAGTCGTAGTTACCGACGGACCGTGTTTTTCTGCGGTTAAAGTCAGCGAAGTTGCCCGATGAAAGGGTGACGACGCGAAGCGTCTTTTAATTCGCACGAATTTCATCGCGCGTGTACCAATCTCGTTTGTAAGACGTCTGAAAGAAGAAAAGGAAATTGTTACTCTTTATCGAGGTATCGGAATAAGGTTCAGACGTTGATAGCGAGACGCGAAAGTGTATCGTACGATCGAAATGTCGTCATCTTTCGTGCGATACACGTTAACATCCGTGCATTCCCTGTTTCTTCGCTTTACGATTTGATTAATCGAGTTTATCCGTTCTCTTCCTTTCGGATCGTTCCTTCGGGAAACTCGTTGTTCGACGGCGCTATGCTCAAAATGCTTGGCGCAAATTTCAGCTCCGAAAGCTAGTGAAAATCAAAATTTCCCTATTTGTATGTGGCATTGTTCGTGGAAAAATGCACCGGGAAAACTAATTTCGACCTGTTTCCGAAGCGTTTCGCTGACGAGAATTTGGCAAATCTTTTTGTTGTCAGTTACTTTTATCGTCGGTGTTCTTGTTGCACCCGTAGTCCAAGTGGTAGCGAGGCGAAGACTATAAAATTTATACTAAATCGTTGCATATGAAATTCTCTCGTTAAACTGGAAGTTTTATTAACCACGTGTTGATCGTGTTTTTCTGGTTTCCGTTTACAATTCGACGAATATCGGCGCGTAAGGAATCGTAGCTGCATATGTAGAACGAAATAAAGTCAAATAGGAAGCAACAACGAAGCATCGTTAAAATAACAATGAAACGAAACAATCGGGCATCGAATTGGTTCTGTTTCCATTGAATTAGTAGCTCGTGTCAATGCTGCGGTTAGATACGGCAAATCGATTCGTAGTAGTCAGAGTATGGTCAATGGTCAGACATAACAGCTACACGCTGAATGCGAATAGTCGAAATGTTGTAGCAATGGCTGTAACCGATCGAATCAACGTTGATACAAGTTTTGTCAAGTTTGTCAATTAATGTTGGCTAATTTTACGAACGCTTGTTTCCTAGTTACCCCGGTCATTTATACGACCCGAATAATTTCCGATCAATTGCAGAATAGATCGAATAAAGTGGTTAGCTATTGTACTCTGTATATTTGGTTCGTTTGATTTCTAATAAGAATATAATAAACGACGTATTGTTAACAATAAGAACGATGAAACATTGCCGACCGACTACCTTTGTAAAGATTTTATAATTGACAAATAATTACACAAAATGCGATTATAAATCTTCTTTTAATACCATCTTGCGTTCATTCCTACGTTCGAGATAGAATAAATTTCTTAAAATATAGGTACAAAAGTATATGCTTACAATGGAAATTCTAAATTTCATGGCACGATAGAGTTAGTTAAACGCTCTTAAGTATTCATATATTCATAGAAATTTTTAACTTATCTTCTCCTAAAATTTACCGAAATTCGTCTCTATCGGACGTTGTTCGACCAACGTTGCGAGTACAGTGGTTTCTTTGCGCGTATTCTTCCGCCGAATCTTGCTCCGATATTTTATTTTTACCGCAACGTTCGTCTCGCCATCGCCATTTCTGTTGCGTGAAACAGCTCCTTCGAATTATTATCACTGTCCAATAATTTAACCGCAATAATCGACACGTAATGTCCGAGAGTATTCTCACCGTCCGAGTAACAATGAACGTTGCACTGTTCATTGAACCACGTCGTTCTCACGTAGGTTTATTTGCACAGCCAGAGCAGATGAGAGTAAAAATTATTTTTGACCCTCTCAGAAATCCTGTAAACCACAAACGTTTCTCTTTCACGATCGCGTAAAATATCTGAAAGCGTGGAAATTTAGTACGGCCGCGGTTTTCATCCCCTGCCAAGATCTCTACCAAAGAAAAAAAAAAAAAAAAAAAAAAAAAAAAGAGAGAAGCATAAAGTACTCGGTATAACGTTATATTCGACAGGATGGCTAATATCCAGCGGGAGTTTGTGGATGGATTATCTTAACTGTTGCAATAATTTCTGTCGACAACCGGGCTTAACTTCGAAACCGTCCATCGTGGTTTATCGCGAGTCGACGAATTTTCAGTTTTCGTTGGGCGATCGAGGCAGTGTCGTTACCTACGGTAAATTGCGATCGTCCTTGACAACACGAAGCTTGGACGCGTTTAAAAATATCTTTGTCGTGGTCTGTCTAACTACTCCAACTGGAGAGCTTACTATCGATGCACAGAGGGATTAAGAATCATGCTCGTAGAATAATCCTCGACAATTATTTCAGATCAAATTTCAGCACATTCGACCGAGCTTTTCGTCCTGATTTTCAATTGTTTGCTCTTTCTACACTTTGTCTGTCGTTCCTTCTCTTTCTTCCTTTTCTCTTCTGAAAATGTTTCTCTATACCCGTGAATCAAGATTTATATTTTTGCGTGGGCAAATTTTCTATACATCGAGCAACTTTTTGTTTTACATTGTTAATGTTAAGGTTATTTGATGTATGTGGAATCAAAGAAACGCGTGGGTAAATTGTAAGGTATTGTAAGTATATATATATTGTGAATATTAAAGTACAGAGTGCGGAATACAATGTAAGCTGGTCCAAATCTAAAGAGACTAAAAAGAACCCTGAAGCCAACGTCGCACATGTACCGCTTATGGTCTGTTATCGACGCATTCTTTCGTCTATGCGCTATCGATGGCTTCAGCGCTTGAGAAAACCGAAGACCAGATGTAGAGTTTTCTTCGAAGCGGCGATCACTTCAACAGTTAGGAAGCTTATTCGATGAACACGTATAAGGTAAATTACACAGGCTAGCACGTAATTGATAGCATTTTAATATTCCGAAAAGGAAATTTCTTTATTACGCGTAGTCCGGAACGTTGTTTTCACCCGGTGTATGTACATTTTCAGTTTGAAAGGAAAGATCCTTTTTAAGTAGCTTTCGAAATCTTTGCATGTTCAAGGGGCAAGGGATATTCGCTCTTAGCCACATTTTTCCGTAGTCGGTTCTCGTATGAATCGTTAACGATTAAGCATACAAAGCACGCCCCTTCTAAGAGGAACTTTCTCTTCTTTGAGGTGGAAGAAACGAGCAAGGCGAGCACTTCCGGTAAAACGGTCCTCCTCATCAATATTAAAAGCGTTAAAGGATAAGAATCCATTAACACAGTAGTCCTCGGGTTTTTGTTAAGTCTAAAAACAGAGTTCTATATTTTTAATTCTATGCTTTGTTTCCTTCTACCAGCAAAGTACCTTAATTCTTTTAAATTGAAACGACCATTTCCAATTGAAGTATTCACATACCATTGTATTATTTCTTTATTATATTTATTATTATATTACGCTGTTATACCCTTATTCATGCTCTGTTACACTCTTTACCGATACGAATCACTTCTTTTCTATTTGTCCGCCGTTTTAACCGAACAATTCTCGTTGCTTCTAAACGACTTACTTTACTTAAACTTAATATACTCGGATCTAATTAACTAACATGCGCATAAATGTTAGAACAAATACGACGGTGTGCCGATATTTTTTATTACGTACGCCATTATCCTTCGAACTATACGAAATCATAAAACATGTATATATAAAATTTTAATCCGACGTAGGAAAATAACATTTAAAATTAACAGCAGAAAATTTCTTTTAATTTAATTCAATAATTACATTTTCTCTACTATAGATACACGCGTACATTTAGAATCCAAGGCAAGCGTTGGCGTTTGTCCAGTCAAAAGTCTCCAATTCAGCTGTCGTTTGAAACCGGATGAAACTCTTTCTTTTTCGTGGTTTCTTCTTCCATCAGCGCTTTAGCTCGGCATCCTCGTTTTTTAAGCTCGCCAGAACTCACGCAAGTTCATCAAAGCCTTTGAATGCTTTAATTTGCATTCCTAACAATATCGCTAGACGCGCCCCCCTCCCGATAGCTTTCGGGCTTCCTTTCTGCATTTCGCGGGGTTAGAGGTGAATTTTAAGGGCGGTAGGTTGCCAGGAAGAAAGGAGGCGCAACGTACGCGAATGTTTCCACTCTGTGAAAATAAGATACCTTTGGAAGAGACGTTCTTTCACCGTAATTCGAGCAAACCATTTTTCTTAAATGGGAATTATTTCAACGATAAAGCGAATTGTTTTGCAAATAAGAACACAGTGAGTCCTTTTGTTCTTGTTGTATTATCGTGAACGATGAATGGAAACGTTCGATTATGTGATTCCATGTAACATTGTATTATATTATTCTTTAAATTCGTACTATAATTTGTCTGCTTCGATAGAAGCATAAAATCAACGGAAGTTAAACGACGGTCTTATCGGTTTGTTGTAGCGTTTAAATTGGCTAAATCACGCGGTTTAGAAGCGATCGAGCCTTTCGAAAACCAAACTGACCAGTACCATTTTTTATGAAATTTCTCAATTTCGTTAGCTGGATCGATGTTCAATGTTCAACGATGATCAAGCGTTAATTTTATTTTTCTATTTCATTCGATCATTTAATTTGATTCAGTCTGATAAATATACGTCATTCGATTGGATTTCGACCATTCGATTTAATTTCAATCTTACGATAGACTTGTGCAACGAATCCGAGCTATTCGCTTCCACAAAATTATTTATCGCGAGGATACAACGCAAGCGTAAATTTCGAAGGGAATTTCACAAAAAAAAATCTTTAAAGTCGTGGCTTTAACAGTAATTACGGAGAAAACAATACGTAAAATTTGATTCAGCTCACCTTACGTTATAACTTTCGTTGTCACAAGCGCATCACGTATATATTATCCAAAAATTAACGTTCCCCTTTAGTAAAAGCTCTTTTCTAGTTTGTTCCGTTCTTCGACACTGGGAAAACGTATTTTAGTTTTCGACGCGTTTACACCAATCAGAAACTTTTCCACCGACCTTGTTTAGTTTCCTGAATTTTTAACTAAACGTATGGAAACTTTGAGATACACGCAAAAAGCTTCTGCGGTTGTTCTGTTAATTTTAAAGCGTGGATTAAGCCGGTAAAAATGTCGAAAGTAAAGTTACTTCTTCTTTTTGTTCTACAGTTATTGTACAGTTGTGCGAGTTCTGCGCGATGCTTATTTTGAAGCTAAATTAAAACCACTTTATTCGCGTATTTTTAATATTTTCATTATATTTATATTCTTACTGTATTTTATTACTGTTATTCTATTGCCGTAATTTCAAAACAATTTTTCATGGTTAAATGTTATTACGTTCGATTTATTGGATTGGCAACTAAGTGATCGCGGATTTTGTCATTAGGTGGTATTGACAAAATCCGCAATCACTTAGTTGCCAACCCAATATTTCGAATACGAACTGGCGACTTACGTTTGTGCAGTAGATAAACGCGTACAATTGTACGCTGCGACTTTCTCGCTATCAGCCTGCGTACGTGTTCTGCTTTTAGTTGAAAACTGTCGCTACAGTATAAAACGCATAGATAAAACAGGAAATCGTGTCTTTGACGTGTTTTTCATTTGATTAACATCGAATCGAATACGCTGTGTAGTTCTGTTACCAAACAATACCGTAGGCAACGAAATCCGCAAGTGTCAATTTCATCGCGTCAATTTGCGAAACGAAATTTTACTTCCAGCCATTACGGCGAAACGAATCAAATATATGAACATAATAATTACAATACAAATGCAGTAATATGGAGAAATAATGAAAAGGAGTTTTTATACTTACGCGAATTGATCGTAGTTTTCTATTTCGAATGTAGTAAATTTAATGTAATCCCATTACGTACAATATGTGGATAAATGCCGAGTATATCGAGAAATATTCGGTTTGCCACACGAAGGAGTTGTTAAATATTATAATCCATCGCTTTTATTCGTTCCAAATTTTATAAATTCCACTTCATCCCGGAGAATTTCCAATTTTCCGAATTAACTCGAAACGCGGTAGAATCAGAAATATTCGGTTTATCGCCGGTTTAATAGAAAAATTGCCAAATTGTTAAACATCATAATTCATCGCGCTTCTCCACGTCGAGTTCTGCAAATTTCATTTCATTTCAAAGGACTTTCAATCTTCGTACGTTCGCTGTACAAAAGCGCGATGCGTGGAAAAAAAAATATCCAGTTTCACACGCTACTAAAGTAACGGAAAAATGAAATACGATAATTTGTCGCTGTTCTTCCTCTCAAATTTTATAAACTCAATCCCATTCCAGAGAATTTCCAATTTTCATACATTTGCCTTCACGTTGAAAGCACAATACATCGAAAAACGTTTCTATCTATCGTTTCGTTCCGCGATAAAAACTATCAAATTGCCAAATATTAGAAATTTATCGCGTTTCTCCGTGCTAATTCAACCGCAAGGAACGCCTGAAACGATCGAACGTTCTTCGGATAAAATTCTGCGGTAGTCGGAAAATAATCGGTTTAGCGGCAGTTGGACATTTTAATTAGCTCGCGCTCGCAACGAAAGGTCGTTGTGGATTCGACAAAAGCGCGGCTGTTTTCTCAGGTTATTCGCAAGTAGTTTCAGGAGTTCCCGTATTATCGCACTCCATCCGTTTTTCCGAACGACTGGCTTGCAAAAAGCACCTAAGCCGAGAAAGATGGCACGGAATCCCGGAGCGTGAAAGAGGCTTTTTGCCAGCGACAACGTCGGCGTCGACGACAACGGCGATGACGTTCACGCTCAACGAGATGAATTGGAGCTGGACCAACACGCTCCAATAACCGGCATGTACCGCGCCTGTATCTGAAATTTGCACGCGAGACCGGCCAACCTGTACACGCTTTCGCGCCTTTGATTTTACGTTAATTCCATGTTCCCTCGCCCTAATGATAATCACCAGGCACGTTAATGGGATATTCTACGTGTTTGAGCTTTTGTGCGATTCGATTTCGTTCGGAGTAGCGTTGATACGAGTTGTTGGAGAATAGCTATGATTCTGAGTTAAAATTTTATACGTGGAGTAATTTTACAAAGGCCTTTCCCTTCTTTTAATTTTGCTTCGATTCAAGTTTTATGCTTAATTGGCGTTCACTAATTGTTTCTCCGTGTAAATTATTTTTTCTCCAGCGAAACTTCTATCGGACCGATCAGCGTGTTTCAGCTTATTCTATTTGCGCTTTCGATTCGTTTTCTCGGTCGATGCAAGAGCCTAAGAAATTCGTGTAGCACCGACATATTACCATATCATAGAATTATGATAGATCAGATGCAGTTGAATGTTACGCGAATTAACGAGGCCAACGCGAAATACATCGTGTCGTTGTTAAATTAGACGCTCGGTAACCGGCTCGTTTTTCGCTTACGTGGAAAATTATCCTTTCACCAATCGAAAGAAATAAACGTGAAAATGCGTGAACGAGACGTTCGTAATTCTAACAAAATACAAAATGCCTGTAAAACACCATCGTCCGTGACTCGTTTTCCTACACGAACTTCCTTCGTCGTTTTCGCATATTGCAAATATCCTTCGCGTATTTTCCGACACGCCGCAATGAAAATGGCTATCGAGCAAGTGGTACGACTCGGTCGTGTGTCCAAGTGGTTCGTTGCGAAGAATTTCGGAAACGGAAAAGCACGGAAGAAGGAGGGGGCGCTGGTCGATCAAACGGCTCGTTAAATGTCACGTCACGGCGGAGGACGTTTGTGCCGGTTGAAAACGCGAGTTCTGTATGTTATTTCCACGGTGGAGGTCCGGCCGCATTAATCAGCGGCCGAAGGTAGACGCGTACGCTTGGCACTGACGTGACTGGTCATAAATCGTCGGTTCGAGTGCAAACGCGATTACACGGCGACGATTATCGAGAGATTCCCCTGGAATCGGCCTACTCCTCGACTGCGTCCGCCGCTACTACGATATCCTGTACATGCATAAATCGTGCGCGCCATCCCGATCTCTACGCTGACGAAGGAGAAATCCCAGCGAATCCCCGTAAAATATATCGTGGAAATCGACGCGAACGAGAATATTATTCTCACGATGGGATTTTCGCCTGCATTCCTTCCACGTTTGCTTCTGCTCGCTTTAGCCTCGCGTGTGCCGCATTCGTTCCGACCACGCGTGTTTCCTTGCTGCTAGACGACGCTACATTTGAAATTCGAAATCGTCGAAACTTTTGTTTTCGTAACGCGACGCGGTGAAATTCTCGCTTGCCCTCCGAGACTCGTAGCATTTTCTATGGCGCTGTTTTTCGAGCGAATCTTGCTGGCAAATAAAATAGACATACCACAGCCTGGCCTTTCGTACTTAAATATTGTAAGGAATTTTAACTAACGGACAGTGATAGGTTGAGAAGCGTAGGATCGTGTTGACAAATGAAATAGACATCCTTCGAATAGTTTGTCGTTCTTGGTTAAAATTGTTGTAAGGTATTTTCTAACAGACAGTGATGGATCGACAAGATATAGAACCTTACTCGCGAATAAAATAGACATCCCTCGAACAGTCTGTCTTTCTTACTGTTAGTTAGAATGTGGTAAGAAATTGTCTAGCGGGCAGTAGTGCACCGAGAAGCATGGAATCTTGCGCAAGAATAAAATAAACGTCCCTCGAATAGTCTATCGTTCGTAGTTAAAGAGCGAGGAATTTTCAAATAGACAGCCGTGGATTCGGAAATATAACAGGAACGTTCGGTTCGTTGTTGTTCTACGTGAAACGAAGAAATTATTGTAGTATGTTTTGTAGAGGATAACAGAGCGCGATAACATTATTCTATTAACGTAACGTCGTGTCGTGTGCATATACTCTATCGTAGATCAAGATGGAAATACATTGCGATAATTATAGGAGGTAAATACAAAATAATGAGGGAGCACGGGACTAGTAAAAATGCAATTTCATTAGGCGAAACGAGATGATATCGACGAGTTAACAATTGTGTACGTTAAAGAGCGCAAACGTGCTATTAAAAGCTACTTACACTCGGTCTATTGATATCTTACGTGTTTTCAAATGGTAAAATGGAACATGAAATGAACAACGATGCACGTTAGCGTTTTGACGTATTTCAGGCTTTAGAAACAACGTGCCATGTAAACTGCCAATTAAATTCCATTTAATATCGTTACACTTTCATCGTTGATATTCGCGTTTTTCTTTTTAAGTCGAAGATCACCGTGGCAAAAAATGGTCTTCAGACTATAATATAATTGATTTTGCATATAACGCGAACAAACTTCCTATTAGATGCCACATACAATAGACCGCTAACTAACTTTCATGTCATTTTCATATCAATCCTACATCTAAAATCAGTGTTGCATAAGCTAAGCTCCGGAGCTTATAAAGTTAGTCCAACTTTGAGTTAATTATCATAGCGTGCGAATATTGGCTTATATTGGCTAGAAATGTATTTTAGTTAGTTCGATCGTTTCTCTTGAAAATATAGGAAATTTAAGAGCTCAAGAATATTAAAAGAAATATCGAAACTAAAAATAGTGTTCTAACATTCAAGAAAATAAAACAAATCTCTGCTCGATTTACGCTTCATCAACTGTACCTAAGAAAACGTCAATCTTGTTTGCATAATCACCCGCGATCTAGCAATTTCGCTGTAATACTCGTAATCATAAGTTGATAAACTATATTAATAAAATTCCAAAAATGTCCACAGCGCACATAATACGCAGCAATGTATAAAATATCCAAAGCGTAATAAATGATGTTTGATAAAAATATAAATTTCCATCGACATCCGCGGTCTGTTCATCGACGTTGTTCAATTCAAAAGAACCTACTTACGCATAAACGATCGTTATTATCTCCGTGTAAAAACAAAGCATTCATCTCTCGTTCTCACTCGAATCCTCCAATAAGTTGAACAAAGTTCTGCGTTAAAGAACGCGCACAAGCACACAGACTCTCTGTGCAACAAAGGTAGCAACGCGGAATGGGCTGTTGTTAGTTACAAAGTCGGTTCTTCACGCGATGTCTCTTTTCTGTTGCTCTAGTATTCATTCGGTTGTTCCCTCCTTCTGTGTTTTTTTAAGCCACGCTTTCAGTCCCCGTCCAGCTCGCGTTGGCCGTTTCGTTGTATCTTTTTTTTCTTTTTCTTTTTATACTCTTTCTCGGCCGATTCAACGACCGACGTTTTCGCATGAATCTCAAAGCAACGTGCTCACCGTCGATGAAATTTTTCCCCTAAAACAGGAATGATAAAGGTCCCTGTAACAAAATTTCACGTTCGATGGATGGATGGATGGGTCGATCGACATCCGGTGATTTTGCGATACACGATGCGAGGCAACGATCTTGTTCTCGACGCTTTCGTTGTTTTCAGGGATACGAGAGAATTTTGTTTGTAGAAATTGTATCCTACAGCACGGAGAGTACGTGACGGTAGTAATTTTTTTCCAGGCGATGTACATATTTTTTCAGATACTCCTAGGTCGCTTTTACTTTTCTTAAATAGTTTCCTATAGCTGTTTACTTTATCCTTTTATCCTCGACGTACGATGCTCTCTTCTATGACGAACGTGTGCAGTCACTTAGACGTTTCGATGCTTGATATTTTTGGAAATTTTGGCAAATCTCGCGCCTCGAGTTTCGTTAGATGCTGATCGTTAAAAAAATTCAATTTATCGACTAATTTCAGTGAGAACGTCTCGGTTTGTGTACCACAGTCACAAACGTCAATCGTCTTATTAATTAAATGGTTTTACTGATAGATTCACCTGAATTAAAAACGATAATAATACGGAGTAAGAATAATACACGATACATATAATTCATCAGTTCATAAAAATTCGCAAGAAGCAGCAGCCAACGATACAAAGATCACAGCATCTCGCATGCGGCAATTTCACCACAGGACGTTGTAACGTTTCTTTTTACCTAGATCCACCGCAACGTAATCAGTTTCACACTTTCGTACAAAAAAAAAAAGAAAGAAAGAAAAAAAAAAGAAAAAAAAAGACGACAGAGTGAGAGAGGAAGTGGAATTGTAGAAGCTTAATACACGTAGAGATACGAGAGAAAATAGGGGGACGAAGATAGAACTAATTATTAACAGTCCTGCGGGAGTTGGATGAAACAAAATGAGACAGAGCCGAGGTCATCCGTGGCAAAGGAAAGAAAAGAACATAAAAAAGAGCGGCAAGTGCAATAATGACGAAAGCTGGATTAAAAGGGGAGAGAATTAATTAATTACGAAGCTCACGTAGCCGGGTGATGGACCGGTAAAGAAGCAACGGCCTCGGGATTAACGTTGAAACTGGAAAATCAGAAAGAGGAAAGAAGTTTTCAAAGGTAGGCGACCGCTTGTCTCCGCTCTGATATTGCAATTTCACGAGCTGTAGCTTTCCCCAACTGAAAGGGAAATTTAACTGAACGAGGTCTAAAAAGAATACAAGCTAATTACCGACATTTCGTACTCAAAGTTTGCCAATGTACCTTTCCCTTTGTAAATAGTCCGCTGTATCATCGTAGTCGTTTCGATAGAAGTTTCGTGAGCGAAATACATCACGAAAGTATTTGAATACTTGCACAAACATTGTACGAATATGTTGCGCGTGTTGTTTTGTAAATTTTATTAGCGTTTTAATGAGAAAACGGACTTGCCACGTTTGTCTCGTGTGATGTTCGATTTACTCAGTTGCGGTTGTCCAAGATAATTGCGAATTTTATGATTTCATGGTTTTATGAATTCGTTAACACGTCGTTGACGGTATAGTATGAAAAATAAATGTTATCCTAGTTCTCGCATATTTCTGGAAAATATGTCAAATTAAATGGAACGAGGAACGTCGATTCACGCGATTTCATCCTCGCTTACTGTACACCATCTACGAAATCGTTGTTCGCGATCAGGGCAAAACTGAACGATAGAATTTAATTATACATGGCCGTGTCGTTCAATTCTAGAATTTTAGAAAATTCCTAAGAGAAGGAACCAGTGGCTCGCGTTGGAAAAAAGATGAAGCAATTAGAGGAAACACTGCTTAATGAACTTTAATAAGGGGTACTCGTCATACTCTGGTAGACTTTTTGTTTCTCCTTTGTGCCGGTGCTTCAAACCCTCCTTCTTTTTCTCATTTTCCTCATTTTCCTCCCACCAACGTCTCCCGCGAGAGACGAGATAAATTTACGATGTACATGCTTGTCTTACGAATTCCTTAAAACCTTGAGTCTTACGATTCTCGTTCTTCGTTGAAGATATATTTATAATAATGATAATAACAATAATATATAAGACGTTGTATAATGTTTCTTTGCTAAGCTTCGACTGCTGTCATGGCACGCTGTGCGTTATAGACCGTCATGGGAAATTACACAGCCCATACGAGTTTCGTATATCGATATTGTTCCGTAACACAACCATCAAAACTATATATTTTCGTATCTAAAGGGATTAAATTATTTCGTGCCAATTCTTTGAAAGTTATTCGCAAGGGAGTTCTGCTAATCGTGATATGTGCGTATGGTGGAAACAAACAATTTTCTGCAATATGCTGCTTCAGGTAAATTTGCACGTATATTATACTTTACATCGTAGCGTTGTTAAACGTTTCGGTAGCGTGGCACGCGGCCAAAATACTCGCGAGATCTATGTGTTACAAACCTAGTACCTATCTGTTACAAAGTTTTGATCGTAAAATTTATTTTACCTGTAAGACAATACGAATGATACACGATTTCGAAAATAAACGTAGCTCGCTGTTGTAATACATTTACATATTCGCGATTCGAACTTTCATCAAGAGGAAAGCTTGTAGAAAATTTATAATTCGTTACGACCCTCTTATCAGGGGAACAACTTCGTTTTTTTTTTTTTTTATATAAATTTCTCAAGATAAATCCAAGCTAAACCCAAGGTAAATTTAAAAAGAACGGTGTTTGTAACACCCATCGCTTCCCTGTACTTTTCGATTTATGGGGCAGATGCATACGACGTGTGAGTAATAATCTGCAATTTAACCTTTATAATACGCTCTCGATAACGAAAAGTAACGTCTTTTGAGAAAATTTCGCTGTCTGTTTTCCATAAAATGAACACGCTAATACAGTAATATTTTTGACTTTTCATAGTCAACGGTATAAGTCTCTGTACTACTAGACTCTTTCCTTTATCACCCTATATATTTCAGCGAATACTTGTGCATTACCCTCTAATGCTCTTCAAAGTACGAGGCATCGACGTTAAACAGGTGTATACTCATAGCGTATGCTCACGGGAGTATACTTTTCCAGGAAGCCGGAACGATCGAGGATCCTTTTCTGTTATCCTCGTCGACTTTTCCTCTTACTTCTCTATTCTTTTTTTTTTTTTTTTGTTTTTTTTCTTTTCCTTTTTTTTTTCGCTGTGTTTTTAGTTCGTGGCTTCTTTCCTCCTTTCGCATATCGAGTTGGCTGCAATCATTTGCATTCCTCTGTGCTTTGGACGACCAGAAACCCTCAACCACTGTCAACACACTGCAACAACCTCTTCTATCTTTCGCTCGTTTTTTCCCCTCTCTTCCTCATTACATTTCGTTTTCCTTCCACTTTATTGCTTGTTTTTCGCTGCTCTGCTTACATTCTTCCCTCTTTTATTTCTTTTCCTTTACGACAGTCCACTGTTCTACGTTGCGTTACGAATTTTTCTTCCATTCTGTGTACTCTTTTAAGACTATCATGGATGAAATTTCGCTCCGTACGGATTCTGCTTCAATATTGCAGATGTATACGTATATATTGAAATCTGATATTCGATATGCGCTCTTCTTTCGTCTCAACGTATCTCGATAAATCATATACCCTATTTTTTACGAGGGAAAATTTTGTTAACACTTATTGTCAAGTAATTTCTTGTTATCAGAATCGTCTTGCTATTTGAGTCTCAGTTTACGCGCCAGTTTTTCCACTCTCTTCGTAATTTGAAAAATATCGACTGTCGTAGCATTAAAATAATCGTTTGCCAGTGGGTATAATAAATTCTTTCCATCTTCGAATATATCGCATTAAAATATTTCTTGCTAGTCGTAAAATGAGATCAAAGTAAGAAATCGAATCATCCAGTATCGAATAGTAACGAAACGTGTAATTTTTTGAAGTTTAAAAAGACTGTGAAGGAAGATCTTTCGAAAATTAAACTTTTTGTTGGTTTATTCCTTCTACAGTCTATTACATTCTTTTACAGTTCTACGCATACGTGCTATTCCAATTTTTATTCTGTTCGTTTTCACGTTGTTTTTTCTTTTTTCTTCTTTCTTTCTTCGTAACACTCGTTCTTCGTCCGCGTTGTCCTTTTTTCACGCTTCTCCTTCGCCCATTTTTAAACCTTTAAACGTCTTAAAGAGAGAAGGCTCGGTCGTTGTTCCAGTCTTCGGCGTTCCAAGACTTTTCCACTCGCCCGACCAAGGCACGGTTTCCATTCTTAGGTGTGTTCTCGCGAATTTCTCTGTTCCATTAGCACAAAGGAACGCGCCAGA
The DNA here is from genome assembly GCF_041682495.2 of Bombus fervidus. Taxonomy (NCBI): domain Eukaryota; kingdom Metazoa; phylum Arthropoda; class Insecta; order Hymenoptera; family Apidae; genus Bombus; species Bombus fervidus. Next base: position 5,665,673 of record NC_091530.1, on the reverse strand, counting down.
CGCGCGTCCTCGAACATTGGAATTAGAGGACTTTGTCTGGTTCAGGAACACGGTTGTAATCAAAGAAGCTTAATTGAAAGCGGACGATTTACAGCTGTCGCGAAGATGCAACCGAAAATTGACGCACAATTTGAGATAATAATGAAACGGTGTTAACGAGTTAATGCACGCGTATTCCCTCGAGCAGCCAGGTTAATTATTCCATTGATCAATGTTTCCTCGATGATAATAAAGTTATGTAGAATAGACACATAAGTACTCTACGCGTAATATGATGCTACGTATAATATCGCAATATCAGATTAAAAATAAAATGTTACGTAACACCATGTTAGATCTTAATAGGTTAATAACCGAAACTCTCACAGAGCAGATCGATCAACTTTGTATTTTCTATATTTTTCGATTTCATTGCCTAAACACGCGATTAGTCTTTTCGCGACAAATTACTTATTTCCAGTAAGTTTACTCAGCTAGCTGGAATATATAAATAATTTTGAAGAGCAGGATGAATTTTGAAAAAAAAAAAAAAGAAAAAGAAATATATATATATCATCACTTTTCTCTGTTTCTTCATTCATAGAGCTAATCATCGAGACCTCTGAACGATTCAAATAAAGATTTCGTGTCGTTCCGATTATGCGTTTATTTCGTTAATCTTTAGGATGATGTGAAATTATAGAAATTTGAAAAGCAAAATCTCTAGCTGTCTTGCTCTCGTGTTCCGCCGTGAAACGATTAAAAAGAAGATTAAGTAGAAGTTTCGATCGCATTGAACTTCGTGTAACGTCGAAGCGCAAAAGGTGGAAACTCTCTGAGCTATGAAACGATATTACAATAATATATAATATGTGAAATTATAGAAATCTGGAAAGCAAAATCTCTAGCTGTCTTGCTCTCGTGCTCCGCCGTGAAACGATTAAAAAGAAGATTAAGTAGAAGTTTCGATCGCATTGAATTTCGTGTAACGTCGAAGCGCAAAAGGTGGAAACTCTCTGAGCTATGAAACGATAATACAATAATATATTGTTACGTCGCGTAAGTCGGTACCTGCGACGTCCCTCATGGTCAGGCCGCCGAGGCCTGCACATCGTCACACTGACCCGCAATAAACCCAAGGAATCACCATAGCCCACATCTGTTAACAATAAAGTTATATTCTTTGCACACATTCGGTCTATGAGTGGTCCCTTAAATGGGTCCTTAGGTTTACTGCACGCTCGTACTCATTACGGAGAAAGCGAAGGTTTGCCCAGCGAGGTAGTGGGTTTTTCCCAAGGACAGAAACAAACGTGATTCATATTTGCCGAGGACTGTCCCCTCGTATTTAATTCATTAACATTGGGAATACCCAATGGGCATCGCGGATCGTTACCCTCACTTTTCTACCGAAAAGTGTGAACTACGAATCCGCGTTCTTAGTTCATCAAGGATACACCCACGACGAGCTTTCTTCCTAAATAGTACGAGACGGGTCAATCACTGTTCTACTAACCCTCAGACAGGCAAGCACTGCTCTAAGTTCCCGTGGACAGTCAAGTCCACCGTTCTACTAGTCCTCGGACAGTCAACTTCAAGTTCTAACATGTCAGTCAAGCTCTCGCTTCTATAACTACCACGTCTAGCAACCTTCGGGTTCATCAACACGCTTTCCAAACACGGTCTGTTCACATCAAGTGGTGTAATCCAATATAAATAAATATATATAATATAACTGTGAAGTCCAGTTATATTCCAACCCAATCACTCCTTATTCTCCCACAAGAAATAAGGGGATCGTCTAAATCGTGGTGTCGATTCGTGCAATCGTAGCGGGAATTTACGACTCCCGTTGACGCGCTATAACGCGACGTCTCCCCGCGACTGGACGAAAATACATATATAATATGTGAAATTATAGAAATCTGGAAAGCAAAATCTCTAGCTGTCTTGCTCTCGTGTTCCGCCGTGAAACGATTAAAAAGAAGATTAAGTAGAAGTTTCGATCGCATTGAATTTCGTGTAACGTCGAAGCGCAAAAGGTGGAAACTCTCTGAACTATGAAACTATATTACAATAATATATAATATGTGAAATTATAGAAATCTGGAAAGCAAAATCTCTAGCTGTCTTGCTCTCGTGCTCCGCCGTGAAACGATTAAAAAGAAGATTAAGTAGAAGTTTCGATCGCATTGAATTTCGTGTAACGTCGAAGCGCAAAAGGTGGAAACTCTCTGAACTATGAAATGAAAATACAATAATTCATTAACGCGAAGGGAAAAGTTTGCCTAGGTTGCACGGCTGCGAACCCACGCAGGGGCAATTTGTTGAAGACGCGACTCTCATTGTTGTTGAGCCGCCAGGGAAATGTTGTACATAGCCAGGCGCCGTTATATTTCTCTCGTTTACAGAAACAATATGCCTAAACGGCGTCTGCACACCGGCGTCGACGTGATATTACAAACCCTGATTTATATCGTTCATTCACGCTTACAGCCGCTATGTCGTCGTAACGTTGCACGCACCACCACCAACGTCGTGTCGTATTCTCTCCTCTTTTAGCCGCTTACATTCACTCGGCAAGCCGGCAGTTCGGATCATTATGACGTAATAAACGTCCTTAGCACGCGGCATGTCACTCGTATCTCTCGCCAGTGCACGACCGCGCCAACATCTCTTGATTTTAAAGTACTACACGATGACAGAGTGTTTTAAATTTTGTATTTCTATTTTTAAGTATCCCCTTTCTTCGTTCGATCGTTTTCTTAGATACGAGTTTCTACGAGGAGTCAAATTAATTCTTTTTTTTAATCAATTTTTCAATTTCGTTGGACGAGCACAGGATTGGCGGTGAATTTAGAAAGAAGAAAAATAATTACTCGCTTCCGCGGGTTTATTCGGTACAAGTAGATGGCACAAACGACAGGAGACTCAAAGGTAAGCTTGAAAAGTAACTTAAAAAGCCCACGCAACATCGTTGGTTTAAACGAAGAAGTTCGAAACCGTCGTAATGGAAGTAAAATAATCTCACGATTGAAATAGAATGTTTTTTTCACGACCATTGAAACAATACGTGAAAGTCGCGTGACATTATTGAAAGAAAAAAACATGAACGAAATAACAAGGCCAATGTAAATATTTGGAATTCCTTTTGATAGCCGGGATATTAAAAACCAGTGAATTTTACGAATAAAAGTTCCAATTTCTCGTTATAGAAACAAGAATCTCATAGAAAGATTTACTAATCGACCAACGTGCAGACAAAAGCTGCATCAGTAGCATCCTAAAACTCGTATGTTGTGTAGTACCGCCCTAGAAAATCCAACGAACGGGCCTTCGATCTAATATAAAACTTTTATTCTAAGTTACGACCTCTGTTAGATAGATTTATTATAAAAGATATTGGATCTATAGCTATCGTTTCCATCCGCTCTTCCTTTTCATATTCAATCTTCTTTCACCCTTGCCACAATATCTCCTGAAAACCGATAACATATCTGACTTTACAGTCGAATAAACTTATATTATAGACAGAAATGGAGATTTTAATTTCGATAAAGCTGGCGAAGCACGCAATAAACACTCGAGCAGTAAGGTGCGCGCGTGTTTATTTTGAATTAGACGTAGGGACAAGTCGAGTAGTGACCGATGTATTCTGATATTTCTCTGCAATATCGCCGATATATTATATATACAACGTTATGAACCGGGGCACAATGTGTATAATGCAATGGCAGATCACGACAGATCTGCATCCGCAATATCCTTTTATGGAAAGATTCCCTTCTCCGTCGAGGACCAGAAATATACTTACGCGTCTTTGACTTGAAAAACGGGCAACGACGTTTTGCCTGAAAGCACGTCCAAAGGATGTCCAGTTTGATAAGCAACGTCGATAATGACTATTATTGAGATATGTATAATTTTGTGTGCTAGATTAGACGTGTGGTATGGAAGACGGCGAGACAAAGAGAGTGCTGAAACGCGTGCAAATGTGTATCGACGAAGATCCTGGAAATCGTTTATTAAATAAATCTAAAACTATTTTAGAATGAATTCTAAGTGTAACCTTGACGTTCCTTTACTTTTATTTCGGCGATTAAGATCCACAATTCTCAACAGCTATTACTGAAAGAAACGTTATATCACGGTACAATATACTTTTCAACTTAATTTTCCTATACGTCGCGATTCTAAATTCGCGGTACAAGCGAAGCGGAAGAGAAATTCTATGGCTGGATATGAAACGAAAATCGGGAATAATAAAATTTGATTGGCATTTTCACGCTAGTAAGAGGCGAACGAATTTATTACTCGATAAGATAGTTAAATGACAAAACGATGAATTAATCTTTCGGGAATTTATGCTTGCAGCTGGGTTTCTTCACGTATTACACGGTGGCGATGGGAGAGGTGAATCCTTCGGGGCCAGTACCGATCGACAGCGTTTTCATTTACAGACCGGACAAGCGTCTCGAGCTCTGGAGATTCGCGTTCTATATGTTCCTTCATGCTGGGTAAGTTACATCAAAATTTCCAAAAACGAAGTAACTTGTTTTCCCTTTCGTGTAAAAGCGCATCCGCTGGTCGCAAAACTATTAAGAAACAAAGTGTATTTTTAAGGAAACGATTATTACAACGTCTCATGTTTTTGCAATTCTTTGTCATATTCTAGAAAAAAAATATATGTAGTTTATTTGAAAAGGAAACACAGAACTTGGCTTCTTTTCCGACAAGTCGGAACATATCGTTGTTTTTTCTTCTTTCTCTTTTTCTTTCCTTCTTTTTTTTTTCTTTTAAGTAAAATTTTTATCTGAAACGAAAATTGACCTTTACCCGAAACAAAATTTTTTTTTAACGATCTGTTCGACCTACTACTTTGAAAGTCACGCTAGATACGACGACGATAATTCCACGAATATCATACCGATATCGTTGATACTACGATACACTGGAACTTATCGAATATTTTTTAATAAAAACGAGTCGGAATGTTAGCGAAATATGTGTTATCGTTCGTCAATCTTAATTCCTTTGACGTTAATCGGGATCCTTTGTAATATCGATTAAACGGCAGTATGTTAGCGCCGTTGTTTGCCGAACAACGAAATAAAATGATAAAATTATTGGCGTTGTAATATACCGTCGAGTTTCATTAGTGCCGGGCTTCGTCGTGACGATACTATTTTTAATATTAGGTAGATATTCGTTACGTTCGACTGCAGGATGAAATTTTCACGACGATTATTGGAAAATGCGGAAATTGAAATTCACGACGCATTTGTCAAAAATGTCCGGGTAAATTTGTGTATCAGAAGGATCGTTTAAATCGCCGGCTATGTTTCTTTGACGTATGAAACCTTTGTGCTGAGTTAACTCGTTATTTATTTGCTAGTTATGTCGCGTTTAAAATGCAGCTTTTAGTATCGCGCTATTTTCGTACGATAAACTCGTCATATTTTCGTCTTCATTTTTCCTGATAAAATAAAAATGTAAAAATAATGAAGAAAAAAAAGGTAAAACGATATTTGTTTAAAAATAAAGTATTAAATATAGGATGTATTAATTGCTGTATTAATTCATTCGTTCGACGTGAAATAAAAACGAATATGAAATTAAATATTTCATCTTGTATTATCGAAGAATAATGAAAAAAGGATAATGAAAGATTATGGTTCTCGATCCTAAACAACTAACGTTTTACTCGCATTTTTAAAGGAATTTATTAGGTTATCCCAAAAATTGTTTTCGTTTCAAAATAAATCCTAACTGCATTTTATTCTATTACTACAAAATATATCATACGTAATTCAATAAAATAATATAAAACGAAAAATGTTACGCATCTACTATTTCCTTGTGAAACGAAAGAAACTTTCGGGACAACCTAATATTTACGACCCTCTAGTTCTCATAAACCAAACAATAACTAACAGGGAACGAAATATTTTTTATCATACTACGTTTTCATTTTGTTCCAAAATAGTAAAGCTATTAATTCTAACATCTGTCTAGTACGTGACTAAAATAAAATTGATTTATTGGAAAACGCTCACGCGGTATAAGACTACTTTTGCAAAAGTTTCACATCACTCAACATGACAACGGAATTATACTCTTTTCCTATCGCGAGTAGCTAAATCATTTTCTACTCGATTTCCCAAACAAAATCCATACTAACTATTTCTACCCTCTTATCGTAATTTCCATAAACCAAATAACATTGTGTATTGTCGCGATCTCAAGGAAGCGCGTCAACGGGAGTCGTGAATTCCCGTTACGATATTACAATCAACGCCACGAAACTGATCGATCCTCTATTTCGTTTAAGGTAATAGAGATAGTTGAATTAATTACAACGCTGAGGTAACAGGTTATAATGTGTTCTTTGTTCCAACAACAATTGTAGACAAGATGCTTACGCTCGTTTCGTATATATATGTATATATGTAGATAAGCTAATGAATATATGTTGACTGAGTTAAAGTAGAAAACTCAATGCAGAGATGTTGACTGATCTATAATCGTAGAACCAGTAAAGTTCGGTAACGATGCTGTTGTCACACGCTCAAGAAGACCACCCGCTCAGAAACAGTAATAGGATAGGCTAGACATCCTGCATATCACAGTCATCGAAAGAATAACCAAATAGTAACGAAATAGCCGCCTCTGAGATACACCAGACGATAACCCCCCAGAGAGACTAAAACCTCGGTATAAAAACCCTCCAAAATAGGCGCTCGCCCAGTTTGTTAAAACATTTTGAATCAGTCTCTTGCAACACTTTAATCATTCTGTTGTAACACTTTGAACCGTCACTCGATTGGATTTGCATAATAAATTCTATTATCGTATACAAAGTTCAATTTCTTCGCCTTATTCGCAAAACGTTCGAACTGCGACGCGAGGAGATCACCGGCGATCTATCGATTTCGTGATTTCTTGTGTCTCTGACGTGATCTGTCGCAGAGGGAAACTCTTGCTGAGTGTTGATCGCCTCACCACCGGTCGCTTACGGGTGAAGCCTTTTACCTTTTACCTGATGGAGCAATAACCGTAAGGAACATTTTAACTCGAAGGTGTTTTATACCACTTAACGGTCAAATCGAAATGCTTAGTTTTACGACAGTTCCTTATGATTATTACGGTCCAACTAATTATATCGACGTAGCGAGTGGCCGCCTCGACCGAGGGATGGATTCCAGGCTACGCAGAGTCACCAGACTAAACACATCGAACGAAAAAAATAACAACGTTTTGTTACGAAACCGATCGTCCAATTAAATCGGCAACAATGCATAATCTGGCGTAATTATAACCGTATTATCATATTCTAAAATAATATTCGAAGGACAGATTTGACACACACATAAAGAAAAAAAGAAAAAAAAAAGGGAGAGGGTGGACAGTTTGAAATTCAGATGGCGCGCAGAAGGGAAGTGTCACGCGTGATAAATTGGACATTTTGCTGGCCACTTTTCTCGATTGGCCGCCCTTCACCGTGAATACGCCCGATGCAATTCTCGCGTTAATCCTTGACGCTAATTTCCATCCCCTTCCCACCGGCAACAGCGAATCACGTTGCAATCTCCTCCGGTCGACACGAATCGAATTCAACAATCGTCCCACGAGTCAAATGGAATTACGTAAATGTTCCGGCACGCGGCTACTCCCACCATCGAAAATACGCTTTTCTCCACTTTTTCTCTCGCTATCTTTTCAGCAGAACATCGTTCAACTGTTTACTCACCCCTATCTTCCTTTTCTACCTCCTTGCTTCTCATCTTTTTCACGGTTCAAGCGAACACCTTTTGCAAACGTGTCCGAGCTTCCTCTGTTGAGTGTATTTACACCGATACAATGAAGCATCGTAATTCGGATAGAAAATTAGAGATAAAAATTAGGTGAAATTAGGGAGAATGGATGTTGCGTTAACAATTGAATACATGAATGTCACTGGAGAAAATGCCGAGCAAGTACGTTCTTGTTGATTTTAACATTCGTGTTTTAACATTCAAGTTTAATTAATCAGTCAATTTTAATCGAATTGTCGAAGATGCCGAGGATGTAACCATTAGGACAAGCAATATCTCGAAAATTTTGAAGAGAATGGAGAAACACTTCGTTGAGAAGTAGAAAGAAAGACGATGTTGGTAACGTGGATCGATCGACAGTGCACTGAATTTTAAAATATGCTTCTCTGCTAAAAAAGAAAAAAAAAAAAAGACAAAAAGTATGAAGTCATGTTCTATTCTGTTCTTTTTTCCGCTGTAGCAAACATTGTACGGTGAAGGGGATTGTATTTTATTAATGACAGCATAAAGAAGTGTTGAAAGACACGCACATAAGCGTTTTATATAATATTCTAGCTTCACCCTTCTCTGGCCAACCCTTACGAGGCTAAAACAGAAACGTCAATGATCGACGAAATTTATTCGACTAAATTATAAATTTACAACGCAACTTCTACCACTCGACGCTGTAAAATAACAGGGGAAACGCGAAACAGAAACTCATAGTGTTTTAGATCGATTAAACCTAAAAGTGTATACTGTACGACGTCGATTATTTTAAGGATGAAAATTATTTGAATATCCATTGTTACGTACGGTGTTTCGGTACGGTTGTTTTACGAAGAGAAATTTGATGTGCTTTTCAGATAATTTATAACAAAGGGATGTTAAATCCGTTTTCAATGTACGAAGTAATATTCGTTTTATCAGTCATTTCCTTGACAATAATTCATTCGTTTCGAAAGTAGCTTTCAACGAACTCTCTTTGAATGTTTATCAGACGTACCGTGCGCGATAATCAATACTTTGAGGGAATTAATGATACGGGTTTCGGTTTTTCATAATATTTCTCTTTCGATGTTTTACGCGAATATTGAAAATGTATGTTATAATAGCGCTGCTACGCCATTCGTTGTATGATAAAAGCACGAAATTAGATAAAATATAGAATCGCATGAAGCAAAATCGAATCGTCAGTATCGATATAAACCTTTTCAAACAACTTTGTGGTATGATAGATTCAAAAACTATATATCACGAGTGAAATAATCCTGAAACGTGCAATTGTATAATTCCTCGCTTGCAATTCTCAACATGCAAACGCACCCTAAAATAATTTCGAAACGATCTTCCAGCCAACTCATAGACAAAGCGAATCATTTACATGTACTGGTCTAATTGTTTTTTATCCTACTAATCTTTCAAAGAATATCAGAAATATATTTCAAGTTACTTCCTCGAAGAAACTCGCAGACCAACATTTTAATTCTCCCTCGCTTATGAACCTTTAAATATCACCTGTTATTTTATGAAAGGTGTAAACGTCGTCCCCTATGATTCACATATACACTTTGCCGCGTAATAACCATTAAATATGCATAAGTCGAACGCAGGTTCACAGGCACAGTTACGCGAAACGTTCATCCACCAGTCACTTGTACCATAATACGCAATACTCGTCCAAATGAATTTTTAAGCTCATCTGCGTTAGAAATATAACTTTACAGGTCCTATTCTCGATTCCTGTTCGTCGCGCTCCTTCCAAAACGATAGCATTCTTTTTTCCGTGTTCGCTTTTTCTGCACGACGATAGTTCTTTCTTGAGAGTGTAACGCACGCGAGAAACGTCTCTGAACGATAGAACGAGAGGACTGGCGGCGAAGTTTTCAACAGCGAAGCTCTCTAAATTATTCATGGAAACGGCAGATAAGGCGACCATTTTCCCTACGTGCGTATGGAAACAGCGATAAGAGTGACCCGACGTTTTCCCATAGAACCCGCGTGCTTTTCTCGCTCCCTTTCCTTCCTTTCTCTTTGTTACTTCTCTCAGCCGCCATCGGTCTTCTCAAAAACCGCCTCTCTCGTTGCCGAGAATATTGCGATATCCTAGTTATTAATGCGCGAAAATATATCTCTCCACCCCGATGAACCTCCTCCACGATCCATCTTCGTACCTGAACCCGGCAACTTTCAGCGGATCATCGCGAATATGGATTGTTCGCGAGATACGATGAGTTCGTGTTGCCAGTCTGACTGCTTGTAGTGTGCGATTTCAACGATTGAATATAACATTTGCTCTTTGAGTTCAGTTTCCTACGATGTTAGTATATAAAGTAACAGCGAAGAGATTCTTAGTATATTTCTAAAAATTATCACGTAGTCGACATTCGTCTTCCGTTGATAATTCACGAGCTCGCGACAAATACGATCTAAAGAATGACTCGCGTTTTGACTTGTTGTCGAGTGAAAATTGACTGGTCTACAATTTCGTTATTCGAACGAACGTGGATGTTTTGAAATATATAATTATTGGGTAGGCAACTAAGTGATTGCGGATCGTGTCATTACCACCTAATGACAAAAGCCGCGATCACTTTGTTGCCAACTCAATATATATAGAAACATCTAGGACAGTTGTGCGATACGATGAAAATTGCGTGAAAAATGGTTGAAAGTATTAAACAGAGATTAAACGTGTTTTGCAACGAGCCTGTCGTTTTTTATTTCTTGTCATAAATAAACCATCGTGATTCCAATAACGTCAATAATAACAACCATTTTTGCAAAATCAAACAGCCGCTCTCCGTTAAAAAAGATAAAAAGAGAAAAGAGATCACGGGATTACTCTGACCAGGTAGATGGAAAAAACCCGAGCAAGGAAACCGTCGATCAACTTAACGGAAGAAAAGGGAACACGGTGTATTTATCAAAGTTCCAACAAGCTGCAATTGTAGGCACGTTTGAGAAAGCGTAAAATCATACTGGGTGAAGTAGGAATACGTATCGCGTTGGTCGAAAGTTCAGATAGAACACACGGACGAGAAGTTTTGAATAGAAACGAGCGTGGAAGTTTCGAAACGATTCTAACTCGCGATAATATCCGGAAAATAAAATGAAGTGCAATTAAGAAGCAGAAGGTGCATATGCGCGCGCGCGCGCTCGTGTGTGTGTGTGTGAGTACGCGAGATCGACCAGAGCTGTAACGAAGAAACCCTTGTAATTTCTTTACGATTCAACTTCCGCGATAGCTCTCGACCAACTATTGTACCAATTGCACGAAACATTCATGAACTTTGATAAGAAATTTTTGATAGCAAAGAAGATTTCGATAACGAACGAACTGCTGTTCGTATGTCCGCGATTTACTTCGTTTATATTAACGATACATAAATGTTGTTAGAATGTATGAACAACTAATGACAAACTAATGGTCGAGATTAATATCTGCTATCTGTTTTTGGAATTGACACAGACCACTCGGCCAAACTAAACACGTTAATTTCACTTCTTTCGGATGTAACAAAAAAAAAAAAAATTGACAAACTCCGATGAGAAAATTTGTACGATAAATAATGAGAGATCGTTTTTAAATTTCGAGCTATCGATAAAAAGTGGAAAGTGTGCGCAGAAGATTAGAAGAAAGAAATTTCGTTAAGATCCGATGCAAATATCTATACGTTACGTGTAATTCGATGGTAAGGTAAAAAGATATCGTGGTAAATTATCTAACGTTGCCTTATCTCTATCCCATGCTCGATTCTTCTCCTCTTCTCGACGTCTTATCAAACGCTTCTCGTTATTAATGCGAAAAGCGTCCTGCGATTTTCAAGACGTTTTTTATTACTGCGAACGATTTTATAGCGGTCTACGTCTCTGGAATATCTAATATACGTAATACTCCATTGAAGGATATTTTACGCACACGATCGGTTCTACGTTAAAGAAATGTGCTTTATTTCTCTTCTCTGTACCTTCCTTCCTATATTTATATATACTAAAAACATTTTTGCTGTTACAAAATATTTTACTTAAACGACAGGATATCTTATGATTCAGTATTTTAGTGATATTGGATAAAATAACGAGTTACCATGTCCATATATCTTTGCATTCGTCGAAAAACTAATACTTTGGAACTTTATCGGTGTAATTCTATTGTTCTCCTTCGATCTATGTAACCCGAAATGGGTGTTGTATATTTATTAAAATATACATAGTTCTGAAATACTTGGAAATACTGAAACACCTCGATGTAGCTCTACTTTTGTATATTCCACTTTTTTTTTTTTTACGAACAAAAAAAATATCTGAAAAGCTATCGCGGAAAATATCGCAAGTTTGAAGAACACAACTTCGAAGAATGTATCTGTATTTTTTAACTACATGCGTGTGTAACACACACAGGTACAAGAAAAAATTGATTATTTTAAAGGACAAAGGGTATGAAACGATCGTGAGTGGAAAAGACGAAGCTCTGTTCGCCAAAAACGAACCTGCTCGCACATATTACGGAAGTAATCTCATCCATCCGCTGGAAAGTTTCGGTCTAAAGCAAGTTTCCATGGAATGGTAAAATCTTGAAACTTCCGCGACCTCCAACTCCAACAATGTCTTTTAAACTGTCGTCGAAATACGTTGAACATTTGGAGCAACGAAAGGAAACGTCCCAAACGGCAAGGAATCAAAAACCCTTGGTTTCAGAGGCGTGTTGCCGCCGAACACGCAGTTTAACCTGCTTGTTATCAATGTGAAAGGTGTCTCCTGCCTTTCAGAGGCGTATCTCTCAGGTAGTTTCGCGACCTGTGACTTACAGATACAAGGGACGAGCCGTGAGAAACGTTGAAGCCGAGAAAAATCGAGACAATCGTGGTAATTGCAGGAAGTGAACACGGCACACCGTTGGAACAGACAATGGTATCGCGGAGTTCGCGAAAATACGAGAGAACAAGTATCGTCGAAAGGATGTTTCCGTGCCACGTTCGCGAATAGAAACTTTTCCGTGATCCTTACCTAAGAAATACCTGAAGGTTTTTCAACATTCTGTAAATCTATTCGCGGATAATAGAATCGAGACAGGCTCATACGTTTTAACGTGATTTCGATAATTCCGTTCGAATCTCTTTCTGAACATCTCTTAATTCTCTGTAACATCGTGTAATATCTAATTGTTAATAATAATAGCAATAATAATAATAAAAAAAGTGTGTAATTATAATTCACTTCGGTATCTACATTTTCTAAATCGTATCTTCTTCGTCTCGGTATCGGTATCGTTCTCGTTTAATCAAACGATTTGTTTACACCGACCAAGATATAGAAATGTACAAAATATACAAATAGCGCGAAACGTTCGAACAGAAGGAAACGAGAGGAAGCTGCGATAAAATTCTCATAGACGATAAAAAAAATCCATCTTTGTCAAAACTGAGATATAAGTTCTCAGGGGTGTAGGTATACGTGTTCGTTCCACCCTTCGTTGATATTCCTCTTATAAAAATGCAACCGCCGGTTGAAAAGCAAGGCAGACGCCGAGAAATGAATAAATTCCTTCGGAAAAATTCATTTCGGGGAAGAAGTGTCTGCCGGCTGGCGAAGATGCAGGGCGCACCCTCCTGTTCTCGATGATCGTCGCAGGACTTTCGCGAGGATGAAATTGAAAGAAGACAGTGTGGAGCAGCAGAGGATAACATCGACTCGATTTAAATAACGACGTCCATCTCGCTGGTCCGTCGAATCGTCCGCGTGGATCCTTCGTTCACCGACAACCCAATGGCGAGACATTATGCATGCCGACGAGCAAAACCATTATGCGAAACTCGTTTAATGTCGTCTAAATGCAGAAAAGAAAGCCTCGTCCTTAATACCTTCGACCCTGTCGTTGTTCCCTGCGTCGAGACGCGTCACGTGGAAGCGGAAACTTTTGCTTCGCCCTTCCGACGTACGGAATTATCATACGGGGGTTTTGAAGGAACAGATTGTGGATTAAAGGAACGGGTGCTACGGGTAATTAAGATCAGGCTACGTCTTGCACATAGATTTCCTCGTCGTGGATTTCTTTACTATCTTTGAAGTCAAGATTTTAAGACGCGATTCAATACGCAAAACTGTATCGCTTTTTAACAATGCGCAGCTTTTGTTTTCCTCGAGAAATTTACTCGAAACCAATGTATTTTCACTGGTCGATGTACGGATAATCTGAAGAAGATGTTATAAATCGAATCTCTTCGCTAGATTATGGGAGTTTGTACATTTATATATAAATTAAATGTATAAAGGATACAAAGAATTTACAAAAATATTTTAACATTCTAAGAGTTGCAATTTTGCAAGCATAGAAAGTTGGTTATAACATTTTTCGAGAAACAAATGCCAGCTTAGGTTCACTCTCTTTCAATCGTATTCACGAAAACTCGTTGCTTCTGAAACAAAGTAGGAATCGTCGGTAAAACTTCCAGTTTCATAGGACGATTTTTCAATCAGTAATTTTTTAACGTTAAATCATCGTCGTCGTAATACAGTATTTTAAGAAGAAATTATCCAATTCCAAGGAAGCAAATAGAAACTTTATTCACGAAACGTGGAAGTTTCCAAGGTACAGAAGCTTCCCAATTCGTAATTGTCAGCGGTTGAACATCGAGTGGTCGTCAGAGCCATCGATCGAACATCAGATTAGCGATAAAATCGAAACGAAGATTGTTTGGAGCGGAAAGTTGGCGATAACAGGCCGTGGAAAAGTAGACGAGCTGCATCGGCTCGTTATTAGAAATCGTAGAACGCTGAGACATCGGCGTGGACAAACTCGGCCACGATTCAACGATAAGTAAGAAGTTTTCGATGCGTAATTAACTACTAGCAAGTAGTTAGACCGACTGACGACATTGCGACTCTGGAACGTTCGAGTCAACTTGCTGAAACTCCACCTTCCGCCTTTATCCCGTTGCTCAGCGGCGAGCTCGCATTCAAATCGGTTTCGCTCGATAATCCTTTTAATCGTTCCGACCATCTCCTTTTGTCACTCGCCTTTTATACCGATTTCGGGTCGATTCGATCGTTCGAGCAATCGCCCCGTGTGCAGCAAATGCAAGAGGAAGAGTTCGAAGATATCGAAGCTTAACCGTAGCGAATTATAAGCTCGAAAAGAATTTTAATATACGATAAGAAAGAAACATTTTCAATTATTTCTTCTTCTTTGTTAAAATCATAAGAAATAGACACATTGTTTTATTCCATCGACTCAAAACGATACTGGAAGAATCGAAGTGGCGATAATTAAAAATCGTATCTGATTAAAACCATGGAATGCCACAGAGGATATAAATCGTAAATGAAGAAATTATGATATTCGATTTTGGGTCGATTCGATCGTTCGAGCAATCGTCCCGTGTGAAGCAAATGCAAGAGGAAGAGTTCGAAGATATCGAAGCTTAACCGTAGCGAATTATAAGCTCGAAAAGAATTTTAATATACGATAAGGAAGAAACATTTTCAATTATTTCTTCTTCTTTGTTAAAATCAGAAGAAATAGACACATTGTTTTATTCCATCGACTCAAAACGATACAGGAAGAATCGAAGTGGCGATAATTGAAGATCGTATCTGATTAACACCATGGAATGCCACAGAGGATGTAAATCGTAAATGAAGAAATTATGATATTCGATTTTGGGTCGATTCGATCGTTCGAGCAATCGTCCCGTGTGAAGCAAATGCAAGAGGAAGAGTTCGAAGATATCGAAGCTTAACCGTGGCGAATTATAAGCTCCAGAAGAATTTTAATATACGATAAGGAAGAAACATTTTCAATTATTTCTTCTTCTTTGTTAAAATCATAAGAAATAGACACATTGTTTTATTCTATCGACTAAAAACGATACTCGAAGAATCGAAGTGGCGATAATTGAAGATCGTATCTGATTAAAACCATGGAATGCCAGAGAGGATTTAAATCGTAAATGAGGAAATTATGATATTCGATGTCGCGGACAAAGAAATCTGTACTTTGTAAGAAAAACCGTAGATTAAGTATCGTTTCTACTTCCAGAAATCCACAAGAGAATATCGAAGCGTACACTATAAAATTTCCATAAAGAGAGGATTAATGTATCTCCTTCCGTCTACAGAGTCCAGGGAATTAAAAGAAGCAAGTAAAATACACGATATTACGTATTTCTCGAGAAATTCTAATCGTAAGAAGAAACTTGAAGATTTGCCGCGCGATCCAAGCGGTCGGGACGAATGAACAGTCACTTATAAGTTACTTTTCTAATTAATCACTGTGTTTCTGTAATTACTGTTGTTTCGAGTGCTTGGTAGTCGCGCAGAGGAAGACACAATTTCCTTAATGGTATACAGCGAGTGTTCGCTTTATCGTGGACAATTTAGACCACGATACCTCGATTACCACAAACCACGTCGACGACTAGTCGGCCAAGAGAAAATGCAAGACGATTTACCCGCTGAATATTACCAAATAGGCGTCCTAGAGGAAATCCAAGGATTTGCGATAATTTGTAATCGCGAAATCGATGGATCGATGCGAGTAAGCAGAAATTGAAAGATTACCGAAATTTGATTGTTCTGATATTGCGAAGAAGATGCAACGTTCTGTGGGTACGGTGCTTAATGTACGAACAAATTTTAAAGGAACTTGTCGAAAGATAAAACGCGATTTGAAGCAAAGTTTTCTTCGACTACGAAACGACCGATAATTCGCTATGAGAGTAAAATAAAGCTTTCGCGAACGAGAAGTAAGAATACGCGAACGTATGAAAAGAGAGAAACTCTTGATTACGTAAAAAAAAAAAAAAAAAAAAAAAATCGGACTACGGTTTGCTTGAAAATACTGAAGCTGATCGCAGCTGATCATAAGAATAACTAAATATTCGGATGCAATTTGATCGATTTTGTCAGTCACTATACGTACGTATATATCTTTAAACGGTTATTCCTGAGGGAATTATAAACTTCACAGTTGCTTTCGTTCTCGTGCTCTCGTTCATATTCCTGGAAAATCACGGCGATCGACTAGTACGTAAAATCCGTGCGTTTCAGCGTTAATAGCGTTTTAGCATTTAAACGACGATATTATTCGAGTCACGACACACGAAACGTTTCTAGACAGAAGAGGGAAGAATTCAGAGGAAGTTGAACGAGCGCAGAAGGGGGTAGCGGTTTCAGTTAATTGGATAGCAATTAGACGAATTCTCCGTCATTGTCTTAGTGGACGAATTACACCGGATTGTCGGCTCTCAGTTCAGCTGAAGGATGATCCTGCCTGATCGAAATTTCTATCTCGCGAATACGAATGACGGATGACGGTCTTTCCTTCCATCGCAAAGCGAGGGTATCTATCCTCTTGTCTTATCGTTTCTACCCTCCTTCTATCCGAGCTGTCCTAGACAGCGAACAGCCTTCCAACTTCCTTTTTGCATGCTCCATTTCGTGGATTGCGTACTTTCGACGAATTGATGCCTACGTATCCTTCCGCTCACACCCCCTCTCTCTTTCTCTCTGTGTGTGTGCATTTGTGGAATTGTTCCATGCAGCTGGAAACGTCACATTTTTACCACGAACGTTCTTCAAATCGTCTTGAAACGTGGAAAAGTCAAGGTGTTAAAGGATGATGAAAAAGTAGGTCGTTTCCTTGATGTCTTATTCTGCTTGGCTATTTTGTTTGGTAAAATTTCGTTTGGAATTTCGTACGGCTTTTAAGTTCGCGAAAATATTAGCTGTATGCAGAAATATCTGTGTATTTATGTTCCGTAAATGGCGTTTCGTTTATTTCCTATTATCCTATTGCGTGATACTCGAAAATAGATTCATACGCGTAAACGTTGTGACGAGTTCTGATTAAATTTGTTCAAAGTTTCCAAATTTTTAATAAACAGTAATGCATATGAAACGTGTGCAGGGAGAGAAGGTTCAAGGTACGATAGAGGTAGACCAAACGACCGTGCTCGTTAAACGTAAACGCTTATCGTGCAATCAGTTCGTAAGTTCATTCGTAATTAGACTACGGATTGTTATGCATTTGTAAGAAATTTGGATAGATGTAAAATTACAAGAAATGTACATACGAGGAAATATATAAAATATCCTAAGTATAACGCTTCGTGTAATACCGGAGTAGAGAAAACGATTTTCTATCGAGGTTTTCATTTTACAAATATATTCTCGAAAATATAAATTTAAATAGAAATCCGCGATCTATTCGCGACCATCGAACACGTACTTTTGTAGCAATTTGGAGCATTCGGATGTTCGATTCTCCATTCGGCGAGCAATTGCTAAACAGCGAAAGAACGCTCGTTTACACTTTAATTCGAAATAAAGTGGGGTACGAACGAGCATCCGCTCGGTTGGTCTAAACGCATCTTAACTACGACGAGAAAAACTGGAGAACGGAGTTCAGCTGGCTGATCCGTAAGTCGAGTCGACCGACTAAAACGTGAGCCTATTAAGCGCGCTGTTTGCATCCTCGACGAGTCTGAAGCATCGTCGTCGCGCGTCTAGTTTTGCAACGCGGTCGACGCGCCGAAGAATGCGATCGAGACGTTCACGAACAAGTTCACGGGCGCCGTTTTCTCGTCTCGCTTCGGAACGTGTGCCACGCAAATCGAGCCAGACAGCCTGTGATTAGGTCACCGCGAAACCGCCTGCTGGAATTCCAACGGTTCTTCGCGAACGCACTCGGCGAATGGGAAAGAAGCAAAGCCGAGCCGACAGGCTTTTAACGGAAAAACGGTCTGCTTGAAATACTAAAGCGGTGCCAGGAGAAAGTAGAGTCGTTCCAAGTTTCAGTAAAGAACGTATATAGACGGAATATGCCGTGGTAAGAAGGCAAACGTTTCATATCTTCGTAAAATCGACAAAATGTTTGACCGAAACTTCCCTACTCTTTCACATTTAACGTATTAGTTCGCTTTTGCGCTGTTTCGGACGACAATCGACAAGCTTCCCAGCGAAAGGGCTCATAAAACGATGGATCGAGTAGATCGCGGTGGAGGTTTCAGTCGTCGTTTTTCAAATATTACAGCTACAATTGTTAGAATACAACGATATTTCACGCATAGGCATAAATACCCTTACACAGACACCCACACAGGCATTTGAACAGATCATACTCGTTACTGTATAGAGAGTGGGGTTCAAAGTATTTAAGGGATCATGGGTCATTAACTACGTCTAGTCTGAGAGTAACTGGCCAACAATCGACAATCTCCATACTTTGTTGACTATATCACTCGCTTCTATACATCAGGTTCTGTAGTTCCGTTTAATAAATATCGCTGAATATTATTTTAACATAAACATCGTGTCTTCCACAGATTATTAATCTTAACTTTAAGATTAAATTCTAACAACAGTCACCACGAGAAGCATTGGCGCGCTATCTATTACACCATCTACGTACTAATTAATTAGGTCCAAGTACGTGTAGCAAATTTCGTGTGAATCGATAGAGCATATTCGTAGGAATATAGGAGCCTGATATTTTAAAAATGAAACGTATAATCTGATAAGAAAACGCTTCTATACTTTGCGTAGTCGCTGTAGGTTTGGCTCGACGATCGAGACATCGATAGGAAACTCTAACATTTCATAGTCCGAATCGTCCAAATCGCTGTTAACGTACTGATTTTTATAAAACGATGGGAAACACCTCGAAAGAAGCAGAACAGAAATATCAACTAGTATAACGCTTATTACGAATTATCCGTAATCATGATTGTCAGAACGACGCGTTTACGAAATTCTAACGTTTCACAGCACGATGAAGAAATTTGTGGAAATTCTAGTGCTCTTTCAACTTGCTATTGTATAAATCTAAATAAACCAAAGAAAATCACACGAATAATTCACAGAGCGTAACAAACCGAGCTTGTACTTCGTGCAGGCACGTTATGATTTTCTTTTTACGAGGAATAGTTTCCTTCGTTATCGTCGACACAACGAGGATCTTTGAAACGGACAGAGTTGGCGAGGCACTCGGTGTAGCCGGCATCTTTCGTTCCAACGAGATTACGCGTTCGTCTTTTCGTTGTAATTAGTTGGCGAAAGCTACGGACGAGTTGAGAAAGAGATTGCAACATGGTCGAATTGGGAATTGAATATGAGAGACGAAGGGAAACTGGGTGAATCGCGTCAAACGAATGTTATCTCGTACAGCGTTCCCGCGCTGCCAACCGGAGCAGATAAGCTCGATCATCTTCTCTTCTCGCGGCGAAAGTTTCCAAGGCGTCGCCAAGATAAAATTCATAATTGCTTTAATTTCGTCGTCCGCCGTTGTCATTGCGATAGTCGTGGCACGGCGAGCCGAATTTTCCAGGAAGCATCGCCGATCCTATCGTTCCTTCGACTCCATTTCCGCTTTTATCTTTCCCCTAAGTTGCGTACGCGCCTTCGGAAGAAGGGTAATTTTAATTCGCTGCTCTCGGATCTCGAGCGCCATTTCGTCGAGTATAGTGTGAGTCAAGATAGTCGTTTGTCTCCCTTAATTTAAGAGGTACGGATTAATAATCACCTTCGAGTGTCTATTAACACTTGTAGCGAATTAGGTTGGCGATAAAGCCATCAAGTATAGCCCTTACCGAGATGTTGGAACCGTTGTTTTACGATTAATCCGAATCTGCCGAACTTGAAGAATAATTTGGCGATTCTTTTCTAGAATAAGTAACGTTATGTTTTTTTAGTTCTTCTTTTACACTGCAAAAAAACAATTAAGTGTCCTAGGAAGGATATTACACGGTTCAAAGATGTAGCGTTTCTTTTAATCGTAAGATTCGTGACTTACGAAGGAACTTACACGCTTTTGCACAAATTTTCCGAACGTTCGTTCAACCCTCCAATTCATAAATTAAATGTCTGCTAAATTTCACTGGTATCGCGAGTTTTCGATTTGGAAGTAAGTTTGTTCTCCAAACAAAGTTCGCCTTATTAGAAAGATCGAGCATGGAAATAAATCTCTTAGCTACCTGTGTATCTTGCTAATGCAGATTTGCGCCACGCCGATGATTACTCGCAATAAAGACGCCTGCTAAGTAGATTATAATTCCTCTTAGCCACCAGATTCGAGTATTTCGATAACACGATTGAGAGAATGCTGCATAATGAAAAAGTTTCGAACACGCGAAAGTACTAATGCTATGTCATTC
Source organism: Bombus fervidus (assembly GCF_041682495.2). Taxonomy (NCBI): domain Eukaryota; kingdom Metazoa; phylum Arthropoda; class Insecta; order Hymenoptera; family Apidae; genus Bombus; species Bombus fervidus. The sequence goes on along the minus strand of NC_091530.1, from coordinate 5,644,747 downwards.
CAAATATAAGACATATTATCTCATTTATCAATATCTGATATATCTTGTAATATCGTCTTATCTGAAAATTACGTAATAAATGACATAAAAATTGCACATCTATAAACACACCGTGTATGCAATATTTTTAAACCTGCGCAAAATATGACAAAATTTACAGTAAAAAATTTAACGTCTTTGAAACCAAGCAAATTCTTCCACTACATTTTTTCTGTAATTAATCTGTCATTTTACTCCGAATGAAACTGAGTACCGTCTCACGAGGATGTGCGCTTGAATTTCAGGTGGCTTCACCTACTATTTAACTTAGGAGTACAGGTGGTCGTGGGACTTCCCCTGGAAATGGTTCACGGAAGTCTGAGGATCGCGGCGGTTTACATGGCTGGAGTTCTTGCCGGTAAGTAATCGCTACGCGTTACAAATTGCAAAATTTTATTTCTAAGGGTAAATAGAATTTCTAATCTTGATCCAGCGACAGTATTCCCAAAATTACACTTTGCTATGCGTTAGGTATGGTTAAAAACGTTCGTAAATACGGCAATTATTATTGACAATTCATTTAGTACGTTTAACAGATTACATAGTTGACGACTCGTTTAATTTATTCGAAACTAATTGATTATATAAACTCATGCATTCGATAATACGGAAATTCGTCACATTCGTATTCAATTAATTCTCGGACATCGTTATAACAAAAGATTAAATACAAGTATCTTGTATTTAACTATTTGGATGTTTTTTTTTTTTCAAAAATATTTCCAATTCCAGCAGAGATACTTTTGCACGATAAAATCCTTCGGAAGAACGTTACATCTCGAGACCAGTCTCTTAATCGCTAAAAGTCGACAAACCCATTCTCAAAGAGTCCGAGCTTTATGAAACACGATATTTTAAACTAACTATCTAAATCGTATCGTGCGCACTAATTCGAAAATAATCATAATTACGCGTCTACAGGTAGAGAACAAGCATGTCGAACGGTATATCGTTCGAATTGAAGCAAACGAACGAAAAATAGATGTAAAGAGAGGCAGCGAATGCGTGGAGAGAATAAAAGGAAGGAAACGACGAGAGAACGTTATCCGTTGTCAACAAAATGCGATTAAACGAGAACCTCGGTCCAAGTGCATTTAACGCGCCAGGCATTCGCCAAGCCGAGGCTTGTCGATAGCTGCACGCGCGATTATGCGCCGGCATGTAATGCAGTAATGCTACAGAATGCTGGCAACAATATTCCTGAATTTAAATCACTCGGCGATTCTCACCCATATAAATGCCGTTGCAAGCGCAGCTGCAACTGCCAGGCCGCGCGACTCTATTTCTTCTCTGTAACACAATTTGTCCCTCTTTCCATTTGCCGTGTTTCGGGATTTTCCAGCATGGAACGTGTTTTTACTCTCCCCTGCCCCTCCATCTCACCACCCTCCGATCATCCCTCGTTTCCCCTCTGTCACCCTTTCCGAGCATGTTGCGTCGCCATTCTCGTTCGCTCGCTCTCTTCTCCTTCCTCGCTCTTTCCATTATTTCGTCCCTGTCGCGTGTAAAGCACGGAGAGAGGGTGGAAGAAAGAGTGAGAGAGAGAGAGAGAGAGAGAAAAGGGAGGCACGCGCGTTTCTCGTGTATCCGTGTATATCCGTAGAAACGCGTGTACCGTTGGTACACGTATCAGGACGAGAAGCAAGGGCCGCACATTCGTGTAAACCTAATTGCCATTTGCATAAATTCGATTAGACTCGGATCCCGGGTTATTAGCAGTCATGAAAGTAAAACGTTGCAAAATAGGGCGCATGAATAATAAACTCCCGCTGGGAGGTCCGGGATACATCGGACAACGTAGATGCCGGGGGATCGTAACGTTCCGCTATGCCCGGAAACTGGAAACGAAACCAACTGTGGTGACTCGGAATTACGAGAGAGAAATGAACAGAGCAACGGGTAAGAGCGAACGAGGAAAGATTTTTTGGCGGGGATTTTTGGAGTTGCGAAAAAGGACGTGTAATTGGATGGACCATATGGACGCGATGGAATTAGACATTCGTACGTATTTCGTTTGTTTCGTCGTATCTTTCGCGTAGTTAGTTTTGATGAAAAGCCAAATTTGGTACGAACGATTAAAATCGACTGGTTGTTCGTCCTGTTTTCTGGGAATTGTTTAACCTTTCGAAAACAAATGAATGAAAATACGAAAGTGACATGGACAAGAAGAAACGCGCGCTTTTGTCACATGCCAAACTTGTTCCTCTTATGTAAAAAGAAAAAACGATCTACGCTAACGCTATAAACCTATAATTTGAGAAAGTTGTCCGGAAAGCTATATTTTACAGTTACGTTATAACGCATATCCAACCATACAAGAAACAAGAAGTCGAGATCCTGTATAGATCGTAAATTCGATGATAAATTCCAATCTCGCTTTAACAAAGAAAATTTCTTACGTGCTTACGTTTATTCACGCTTCGAGGCTCGTCCAATTTTCCACGTCTCAATCTACATCGATGAAGAAAGGGAGAAAAAAGGCTGGATTTATCACACAGGACAGAGCTATCGAAATTTTCATTTTGCAGCTTCGCTTAATCATAGACCAGGCGAGAAGGTTACCTCGGAATATTGAATCGCGTAATGAGAATAAAGCGGCACCGTTCCTCGTTCGTCTTTTCTCGGAAGGTCCCCTCTGAAGTAGTCGTCCCTACTGGCTTTCTCCGGAGCCTTCGTAGCTTTCCATGTGAACAGGAGGCGGCGACAGCTTGTCTGAGGCCACCGCGACAAGATTACTTCGTATGCATCGCGGTCGCGCCGATGTAATGCGATTGTAACTAAGCAAGTGCAACGGCATCTATCGCCTTTACCTCGCTTCTCTCTTCCTTTTTCCCTTTTTCACTTACTCTTCTTTACGATCGATCAATTTGCAGCTTTTTTGCACTTCATGCATTCATAGATGAAATTTAATTACCGTCTAACGTACGATCGCTCACATAATTTAATTATTCTGAATAATTTCTAGAATGAAGATTATATAGAGAGGTACTTTACATAGAAACTGTAAAATATAGCTTCCCGGGTAGCTTTCTTGAATTTTTCAAACGAGTTAGCTACGTGCTTTCCTGTTAATCCTCTCAGAATTAAATGTTTTTTTAACCTGCGAGAACACCTCTTTTGCTCCATTAATTACGCTATACAAACCATTTTTCTCTTTTTTTTTTTTTTTTTTTTTTTTTTCGATGATTTTAACGTAACGCGCTAAGATTTGAGATTTCGCCAACAGCAAACACGTTTATCACTTATCTACCGAGTGGCTCGTTAAAGTACAACTTCGTCATAGGATAATCAAAGATTAGATATAAAGATAATAAGAAATACTCAAAGATGTTCGTTCGTCTCGTTACCGAAGAAAATTTATCGGTATCGTATCATAACATCTAACTTGCAACTTGTACAGTTTAGCTAATAACTAACACGGTATTAGATAATTGTGCAAGAAGCTCGAGGCGCCAGAAAGTTCCGGTCAATGGAAGAAAGAAATTCGAAATTCTTAGAAAGGTGAAAAGAAAGCGATGCCGAGAGAATAATTTCGAGATAAACTGGCTTAATTTCCACGTAATTTCATTCGTTCCGTCAACGGCCCCGCTTTCGAATTGGCAGCAAGACTTCGTGTCGCAGAATCACCGGCGCCGTGCCGATTGCGTGACACGGACAATTATACGACGGTATCTGCATGTCGTCGCGGAACGTTCCCGTATGCGTGATGCATTTTGCATGCACAACGAGAGACCACGGTATCCCCGATGCTAGACGGCCGTCTGTCTAGCCTTTCCCTTCCTCGAAACCCTTCAGTGCCCGTTATTTGCCCTCCAGCTTACCTTTTCGCTAATTTTCACCCTCGTCTCCCTTTAGACGACTGTTCGATCATCCCTTTCTTCTCATCGTGCAGTAGGTACCTTTTTGCTTTTGATGTAATAGACTTTTCCAAACTGAATTCAACGTCGATGGAATTATTGGACGATCCCAGTTTTTAGAAACGTATTTCGTTATTTTCATTCGTTTTTATTATTATTATTATTTTTAATGGTTATACGCGTTATATCGCTTGACCGTGATCGTGATGTTTCTGTCGTTAACCAAGATACGTTCCGACGTGTTCATTAAATTTTTCAACGTAATATTCTCGTGATATTAATTTGCGGTTCAAATGGAACGCGTCGATCAAATTTTTCTATCGTCGTTCGCTGGTTAAAAAAAAAAAAGGGCAGCCATTTATTTCAAAGAATATCGAGCCTGTTTTTAAAGCGAACCGTATTGGAAAAATTGCAAAATATGGTACGTCCCGATCTCAATTGTACACTAAAGATATTTTAGCAATTTTAAAAGCTCCAAAGAAACTAACTTTGGAAATTAATATCGTAAAGACCTTTGTTTATGGTTTCTTTGTTCTCTTCTTGGAAAAGCGAAATATAATTTGCTCGAAGTAGAGATTGCGAGAAAAATTCGAAAGATTCTAAATTTTGATTTAAAACACGGAAAATCGACCGCTTTTTCCTTTTACTTTCTCTCTCTCTCTCTCTCTCTCTCTCCCTATTTCTCTTTTGTTCACCTTTTTTTCTCAGCGAATCGTTGTACTCTATTTCATCCTTTGTCTTTTCTTTTTTTTTTGCTTCTTTTCTCTTTTATTGGATTTTCAGGCATTCGTTCGACCTATGCCATTCTATTTGTTCCGTAGTATTCCTTCTCTTTTTCTTCTTTCGGTTTGCGTGCGCTATTGTTCTTTATTCTGGTCGATGCTCCCGTTGATTTGATCAATTTTTTTTTTCTATCCCTGTCATCCTTACCGTTTCGTGTTAATTTTATCGAGCTTTTTAATCTCCTCCGCAGTTTCGTCGTTTCCATTCCCCCTTTCGTATTCGTTTTTACGGTCCCCTACGATGTGTGTAATACATGCTCATGAATTGCAAATATCGTCGGTAATATTTTAAAGCAGGGTCCGTTGGAATGTTACTTTGTTCCGTTTGTGCATACATAATTTTTTGTCATATTTATAATATTAACACGAGAGTAATGCGAAAAATAATTTCCATGCTTTTACCCGATGGCTTCATTATCCTTAAAGGGATACGTTCGAATAATGAATTTTTAATCGACCGATACTAATTATCGCTATCGATGTTCATTATTATTTCAATTCGTTTATTTTCGTTTCACACTACCTGGCCGAATTACTTTGACAAATAGTAATGAATTTTGCAAAAATACAATTCATAATACGTACGTTCGTAATACGATTAAAAAATGTATTCGTGAAAGCAGAGCATAGGAAATTTTCGTTTAATAAGGATTTAGAATTTTACCGAGTAATTCGTCATCGATTCGATGTACAAACGTAAATTCTCTCGGAAATCTTTCCCTGGACTTTTTACGAACCTCGCGATATTTATTTAAATTGCTTAAACGAAATAAACGTTAATGATGGAAAACGTGGTAAAACTTTACGACGTCGTGATAAAAAATAGTTGCGATCTTATTCGGCGAATAATTGTCCAAATTAGAAACATTTTATCGTAACAACGAATGATCAGCTTGGAATTTTAAATTTCGTAGATCGTAAAAAAATCCAGTTTCCAAGTAAGCTTGTTTGCTTGGAGGCTTCCGCAAAACGCGTTTCATACATAATACCGTGGCAGTTGTATAGTAGCTGGCGAATCTCTATGCTATTTTCTGCCAGGAGAACGCCATCATCGATTTTCCATCGTACTTCGGATATTTGCTCATCAGGAAGCGTAAAATTGAAAATTCCAAGCAACGGCATAAACTTGCGCACAGGAAACTGAAGAAGAAAGTCCGACGTATCGAGTAGATTTTATTTTCTTTCTCCGATGCAACCGCTGTTTTTCATCTTCTGTTGCCAGCTACCTTTCCTCTGTGCCGTGTTTGTTTAAAGATAGAGGAGGAGTCATTGTAACTCGCGTTTCCATACTTCCATGTCAATACCGTATTCCTTTTTATTATACGCTCGTCTTATGTTTATCATTCGTCGAGCAGAGTAGAATTACAAATTTAGAAACAGATGCTACATAAAATACGTTATGTGCTATTGCTATGTAACATGAAATTAATTGTTAAAATGTGATAAAGAAGCTGCTGCGATAAGAAGCTAGAGCCAACGAATATCAACTCAGAATCAATCGAGTCGAGTCGCTTTTTTAAACGTCCTACAAATTCATAGTCAAACAATATTTGCAGTAATAAATTTTTGCGTTTCCGAATATGAAACACAAAAATTTGCTCCTGTCTATCCATCTATTTATCTATCTATCTATCTCTTAAATGCGATTTAAACATCGAAGCTGTCTCCTGGTTGCTACTCAAACGTTTACGATAAACTAATTACGATAATTAATGTCAAACCAGGATCGTTACTAAATCTAAACAGTAATAACACATGTCCGTGGAAAGTGACACGAAGAACTAAAAAGTAAAGCTTCGAGACGAACTAACGAACCGAGAAAATCGAATAGAATGGGAGAAATAGCGAGGGATGAAGAGCTTATTTGGATAGAAAAACCGTAGACGAGAAAACTAACAAGAATATGTAGTTAAATTAGCGTACAGTTAGCAGAAAACAATATTCCATTATTATGGCAATGAAATGTAATATGCTGAAGTGAAGCGTAAAGCGTAAAGAAAAAGAACGTCGGATAGAGCAAACGATATAAAAGTTTATTAAAAAGCAGGAAAAGAAAATAGGATGGGCGAATGGCGGAGCCGATAAAATAATCCAAAAAACGTGGAAAAGTTTCGCGCGAAAGGGATGAGAATTAAGCGGGGTAAATGGAACAATGAAAAGACGAAAAAGAAACAACGACGTTGAAGGTGGAAGACTAGTGGAAGGTGGAAGAGAAACAGAGAAAAGGGGGCTTATAGAAGATGAACAATATTCGGTGTGTGTTGTTTCGATAACGACCTAACACCATCGAAAATTCCCTTCGTATTCAGCCTCCGTTTATTCCGCTCCTCTTTAATATCACTTTCGTAATCCTGGTCGCATCTGGCTTATACGCGTACAATACAGTTTAGAATTTTGACATTCGGTGCGGTAAAATGAGCGTATTGCAAGATAGATGGTGGGAGAATACGAATAGCTAGGTATATTATGCTATGTTATTTCAAACTGGTCTACCCGTTTTTAATGGAATAAAAATTCCTATTATTTTTACGTTTTTATATTTCTACCAGGTATCTCCGGTTTTTAGAAAGATTAAGCGATCATTTTTCTTGCTGCGGAATATTTTTAATTTCAATACTTTCTGTTGTTTCCTGCTGTTTGCAATTTACTTATGCGAACCCCTCCGATACGTTTTTTTTTTTTTTTTTAATTAAAAATACATTAAAAATATGTCCCTCCGTTCATGAACTACTTATTTAACAACGACAATGACAAATTTCGCGTGTACAACCCTCGTATTGCACGGGAAAATGTTACCAAAACGCGTTAACGCTCCCTCGACTCGCGTCCTTGTGTCCTCGTTTTTAATCTTTCTTTTATTGAATTCAGAACCCTAAACGCAGATACCGAGCTATTTTATTAATTTCTTAGTACCTGCTACAAGAATTCTTCACGCCGAAAGACAAATACTTCAATTTTTATTAAGACTAGAAAATTATTCGCCATATACTACCTCGACATCTCTAAAATACAGTTTCCCTCTATTGCTACTCTTTCTTATTACGAACAGTTAGATCGGGAGTCCCGGACGGCAGCCAATACATTCTCCTTTCGTTTTCCCCAGAGCCATAGACTATAGACTGTTTACGTGCCACTGGTTTCTCCCTTCTCCCGCAAACTTCGAAAACTACTTCGTTTCCTTGTCCCCGTCGATTCGCCACGAGCCCCGGAAACAACGATAAGAGGGAAATATGCTCACACTCTACACATTCTGACTTGTCCGTAGAATCAGGAGGAAGAGGATAAGAGACTCATTTGTAACTTCCCACTCACTTTACGTTATTGAATTCCATTGAATTCACATGACGAAAAGCAATTCGGAAAATTTCCCACAACTTTTTCGTTGGTACGTATCTCCTCTTCCATCTACATTCTATAATTTCACCAACTTTGAAGAATTCGAAATATTCCGTAGCACTGCAACTAAGTATCTCTTCTTAAATCGTGGAACTTCTTCTTTGTGTCTCCGATCTACGATGCGTATCCATAATGTGTATCTATCGTTCTAATACACAATTATTTTTACACAATTTCAGCGCTTAATTAATCAGCAACTCGACTTAACTTGATGGTTGATGGGTGAAGCAACAACGCCCACGAATAAGGCAAAAATGTCGCAGACCCAACTTAGAACCAGCTGCATAGCGTTAGCGCTTTAATGGACAAAATCGATAATCCATCGTCGATCGAATCGATCACAATAAAATCAATTCCCATTCTATTAAATAAAAGTGGATTTAAATTTCCTTCCAGTTTAATCAGACGCATTCTCGTGGAATTTTCATTGAAGGTTAAAATATATCGTTCTTGCGGCGGAATCGGGCATGCAGGTTCCGGGTTGGTTCCCAGGTTTCCGGACCCCAGCTCTCGGCTTCCATTACCTCCGTGTCCCTCTTTACGAATGCATCGACGTGCTTGCACTCGCCTTCTAAATGCGCGCTCTATTTTCTCCTGCCGAGCAATACGAGACGCATCGGCTGTCTTTGCAACTCCTTCTCCTCTTTATTCCATCCTGCTTTTACCCCGCATTTTTCCTCTCTGCTATCGGTATCACGGTTCTCCGGCTGAATACAGCCACGGATCCTTGAGACGGTGGAATGGTGCGCGTAAGAAAATTTTCAAACGTTTCCCTGTTATAGATTCGGTAATAGGATTCGTTGGTGCCCTGGTGAAAACGAGCGAAGTGCAACGAGAAGAACTCGCCGTTTCTGCTACGTTCGTTTCTTCGTATCATTAGTTCGTGTTAGCACGGTGTTCCATACTGTGGTTCATTTTTTTCTATCGTTTAAACGTATCTTCGGATTTAAACAAAACTAGTGCTCGAGCGAATTTCCTCTTTTTCCAATTTATGTGTATTTTTAATCTGTCTGCTAAACTTCTATAATCATTAAATAGTTAAACTCGTATAATCATCGAACTGATAGACAATAAAGACGAATTAGTTACTCAAGTGAGATCAGTTTTAGTCTTTACATGTATAAATATATAATTTACTTTGCAGACCCGTAAATAAATAAACGTCACAAGTAAAAATTTCTCTTTCGTAAGATGTTGCATTAAAATCGCCTTTTACTACCAGAATGATCTCGAACATCTGAATGTTACAATATATGTCTTGCGTATATTTGTATGTCATTAGATTAATGTATCTCTATAGTCTGCTTAACAAACACTGTTGGACTTATCAATTTTTCTATTGGACGGAAAACCGATAATACAATCGTGGACGTTGCACGTGTGTGCAGAGTCCCCATAGGACGATCCAAGTACCGACACTCTTCATACTTTTTTTTGCTATTGGTTGCGGCGCTCGTAGTTGATACTTTGCACCTGTTGCACGTGTTTCAGATCCAAGAACTATTATTGCGAGAAAAAAAAAAAAAAAGAAAATAGACGAAGAAGGCGAGGAAATATAAAAGTCGTTTAATAATATATAATACCTCGAGCGCGTAAAAATAAAATTGACGAGCATCGACGCCCATCGACTTCATTGACAGAATGAAATTTCATTTTCAAACGTCTCTTAATATCCCGCAGCTTCCTCGGATATGGTAACATTTCAGTACGTTTATATTCGAAGGTACGATCTATTCTAATTAAAGATTGTAGTCTAATTTAAGATTGACAATCTTGTCCTTAGTAAATTAATGAGAACAAAGTTTGTCGACTTTCAAGCTGTTAGAAGTACGAGTATAAAAATTCCAAAATACAAATGATATTTTTCTTATTCATCGGCGTTAACGTCGGGTAACGTAGAGTTTCGTGCGAAGAAATTAATCTTACCATTATTAAGCTTGAAGATTCGTGGAGCCCAAAGGGTAGACAATTTTTATGGTGGCATTCTCTCAGTAATAATCCCGATGTATAGTGGCTGGACAAACTCCAGTCATCTCATCTCACGGGAGCCAACCGCGGTACCTGTTACGGGAACTTAATTTTAATAGAGTTATCTATATTCAGATGTAGCATAATAACATACCGTAAATTATAACCAGCCGTTGTTACTACCATCGTATTTACTATTTTATCATTATTAGCAGCGTTAACAGTCTGTTGATTAATGGTAACGGCCCTTTCTGAATTTTGATAGCGTGATAAACAGCCAAGGATTAATATTCGTTTGTCTCTGTTTGTCTTAACGCGCAGCAATTCACTTTGTCTTTATTTTAAATAAGATTTCAAAGCGACACAGCTTTTATTATTTCTATCGAAGCAGGCATAATTCTCGTTGACGTAAGATTTCGTTGTAATTTCTAATTTTCAATAATTTTAAGGAACTTCGATGATAGATTCGTAATTCTTAACGTTTTCCTTCTCAGACATTATCTCTGTTATTTTATTTACATCGTAAAAAGTTATCTCAACGTTCATTTTATTATCTTTCTTCTGCTCTCTAAAGTTACACTTTGAAACTAAATTTCTCGAACGATTTGCTATTTCTCTTCCAACCTTCAATTCCATAAGGGATTATACGCAGCGATAGAAGCTGTACGATAATTCAATACGAACGTGCACTATCCTTCGAAGAATAAAGTTCCTCAACTCGAATTCCCCGATGAAATCCGATTCTTTCGTCGGACGTATGTAATACGTAAATTGTTAATTTCTCTGGAACTCGGTTATAGTTAGTCGATTCATTAGAGATAAGTAATTTGCTTAATACGGATAGTAACCTGTCTGATGTGAAGCGAACGTTTCCTTGCCAAGGTAGAAACACATATCCGATTTCCAACCGGAGGAAACTCTATGCACAGGTAGTTTACGAGGTTTATGGTGGTGAGCATCGCCACTACCCTATGGAGCTCCCAGAACGATACAGGTCACTCGCTAATTACTACCACTACTGCTATTATTCTCTCTGTCTGTCCTTTTCTTTCTCCTTCCTTCTCTCTCTCTCTCTCTTTCTCTCTCTCTTTCTCTCTCTCTCTCCCTATATGTTTCACAATCGAACTAGACTAACGCACGAGTAGTGCAGCTGAAATTAATAGCTTAGTAAATAATTTTATAATTAAATTCTAAAGTTGTTTCGTAGAACGAAGTAGATTATTGTCGGATAGTACGTAAAGCCAAAAGTTTCGCGGATGAGATAATTGCACGTTTGTTAATCCTCGTGGTTGATCGAATATTTCGATATTTTAGCATCAGGAGAAAATTGATTTTATTTCAATTACTCTTATTGTTGCATCGACCATTTGCGTCGGTTATTAACGACTCAACAGCGAACTTTACAATTTGTTGTACAGTTTGGTATGTTTTAGGCAGCGCAGTAGATTTTGGGTCGGTTCATTGTCCTTTAAATTGTCTCTCAAGCTGGATCTTACGCTGAATCGTTGTCTATTCATGACGTGTCTTCTGCGATGAATGATAATGTGCTCTACTGTCGGATGAACTTCGCACAGTTCGCAGGTTGGACATTCTTCTTTGTTGAGAAGATATTGGTGAGCGAGTTTCGTGTGGCCCATTAGGATTCTTGAGATTACGACATAGTCATGTCTTGGTAGAGTAAGAATCTTCTTGAAAAGGTCGCTTTGTATCGTTCTTAGTCGTGGTTTGCACGAACATTTCCATTTTTCTTTTGTCCAATTTTCGTTTATTTTCGCTCTTAGGTTAAGGAGTATAATTTCTGCGGACAAACTGTTGCAGGCTATAATGGTCTGGACCTGGAGAATTGGCTACTTCTTCGGTCACTTTGTCCGCTCTCTCGTTCCCAGCGCCATCAGACTTTCACCAACAGATTTTCTCCGACTGATTTTCTGACACAAATAAAACGAAGAGTTTTTAGAAATGGTTTGATTACGATGTGTTCGCGATGTCCGACTAGCGCGGTGGTATACTACTGGTTTCAGAACGACGTTACACTTGAGCCATAAGACGGTCGAAAAAGATGTTACATAAAAAAAAAATATTACAGAGATACGTGAGTTCTTTAAGGATAATTGGAAAGTATTTTGGTGTTGGAGATGACAAAGAAACTTTCGAACACGATAGAAATGAAGCGAAGTGCTTCTATATGATCGTTTCGCCACGTCTGACTATTATCGTGTTATACTACTAATTTTAGAGCGATGGCATGCTCGAGATATAAAGCATCCACTGTTAGATTTTCCACGTGGCGTCTATTTTTCGTCGACGTTTAACGATTTCGTTTGTAAAATATTGTTTCTCGTCTGGACATTTTTAATATTAGTAAACGTAGAACAATATCTTCCACTGAGAATTTCCTCTTCCTGAATAATTTCGTCGTATTAGATCAAATGACGCGAGAACATTCTGATATTAATCATCATTATGGTCCCGAGTAAGCATCCTGAAACTATGAATTTTCGTGACGAAACTAGTCGTAAGTTGGCTGTCTACAGCACAGTTTTCCACTGTCGGCTCTTCCTTCGGCTTCCTACTCGGAAACATCTGTTGCTTCGCACGCATGCGAAACGACGACGTGCGGTCTTTTGTTACACCGTGTAACTTGCTACAATAGAATACACTTGTGCAGAAGCGTGCATGCCAACTTGTTTCGCGAAAGTGTTAAATTTGTTATACACGAGACGAAACAATTTGTAGAATCTTCAAGATTTTCAAGGAATTTAATTTTTAAGATTGATTTCAAGATGTTGAAGGAAAACAAGTTCGTGTCAGCAAATAGAAAAGAACAAATAATAGTAGTAGTCTTCTATTTTTTTTTCCTTTTTATGAAATTTCATCGATTCGTTATTCTATAAATATCTTGGAAATTTCTTTGCAACGTGTCTAGGATTTCAAGAGAAAATATAATATTAACGTTACAACGAGATGCAAATATCCGTTGTTCTTGAAAACTAATCTTTATCGGTGTTTGTTTCAAACGATGAAAGGCTAACAGTGATAGCTGTCTCAAATATAATATTTTTACCGCAACTTGCATAATTTGATACGAGAAATGCATTTTCTTTTTATGTTCGCAGGTTCTCTGGGTACTTCGGTGTTCGACACGGACGTGTACCTTGTTGGCGCAAGCGGCGGTGTTTACGCCCTCCTCGCGGCTCATTTAGCCAACGTCCTTCTCAATTATAATAACATGGAGTTCGGCATTGTTCGATTAATAGGGATCTTTGTAATTGGTAAGATTTCGAACAAAATTTACGTTTTCGATATCTTTTTTCGGTATCTTTTTCGATATTACACGGATAGAGAAATTTGTTTAAGCAAAAGAGAAGCGTATATTGTATTAAAAAAAACGAAGATCGTAAAATTTCATACGTTTCTTTAAAAAGTTACATAGAAAGCTTTCAAGCTATACGTATAAAGCTTTTGAAAAATGTGAAAAATCTTTCCAAACTTCGAGCTCAGTTTTTTCAACCGATTTAATTTCATCCTGAACTTTTTCATAATTTGAAGGTAAAAAATTAAAAATTCGTTAAATAGAAGCTTATGGGATAACGCAAGATCTGCTTTAAGCTCGTAAAATCTACATCGATGTAATTTAACAAACAATTAAAACGCCACCTGAGATAAAAGTCTGAAGCATGTTTTGAAAAAAAGTTGAATTTAAAATCACCCTGACCACATAAATCTTCAATATTTATTTAACGATACACGGTTATCTTGTGACATAGTTTTATACTGGTATATATATGTCAGCCCTCGAAGCAAACAATAAACATTTCGTCGAAAGCAGATCTGTAACCGATATATACTTCAAAAAAAAAATTGTGCTACTTATCTAAGTCTACGTTGTAATTCAGTGCCATGTAGAACCTTTTACGCAGCTTTTGCATCCCTTTCACGCATCGTGGCTCGATGATAAAGTTTGAGAAGAGAACAACGAATTTAACACTAGTGTTACGTCGCGTGAGATGGTCCGTGCGACGTCCTCGTGGTCTGGCCACCAAAACCTATACATCGTTACACTGACCCGCAATAAACCTAAGGAACCACCATAAACCGAATCTTTTTGGCTTAATCTCTATTCATGTAAGTATTTTCGGTTTATGGATGGTCCTTAAAACAGTCCTTATGTTTATTGCACGCTCTTACAAATTACGGAGAAAGCGGATGTTCGCCTAACGAAATAGCAGGTCTTTCCCATAAACAAGGTCATCCATGAGCCACATCCGCAGAAGACTTTCTCCTCATATTTTTATTTATTAACGTTGGCTATAACCAATGGGCATCGCGGATCGTTACCCTCGCTTTTCTACCGAAAAGTGTAAACAACGAATCCGCGTTCTTAGTTCAAAAAGGCACACCCACACCGAGCTTTCCTCCTTAATAGTACGAGACGGGTCTTCTACTGTTCTTCGTGTAGTCGAGTCAACTGTCTTATCCTTAGAGCAGTCATCTACTGTTTCTTCCATCTCAGCGCAGTCATCTACTATTGCTACACACTTAGATCAGTCAAATCTATTGTTCTTCCAATCTCGACGTAGTCATCTACTGTAGCTCCAAACTTAGGCCTCATTACGGTCTACGCGACATTAACTTAATCTACTTTTTGTTTATACGAACCAGCTAGCAAGTATACAATTATCAAATATATCTTCCAACACGGCGCAATAATGAGTGAAATAAATTGTTGAAAATATATATCTTATAAGACTGATGATTACAGTTTTATTACACAACAAACACCCCTATTATCTCACAAGAAATAAGGGGATCGACCTGTTCGTGGTGTCGATTGTTATAATCGTAACGGGAATTTACGACTCCCGTTGACGCGCTTCAACGCGATCGCGTCTCCCCGCGACTGGACGAAAAAACAACTAGAACTACCGATGATTTATTTAATTAACACGAAGATATTTCTACTAAAATCAATCAAAATGACTGTTTTTTTTTTTTTTTTAATACGTAATAATAGAATATTTGTATATTTGTTGATTTATTACTTTCTTACAGAAGGAATTCCATGTTATGTAGTACATTTTTGGTATTATTAATCCATCTGGGACTGTGATCCCTAAAAGAGGGTTGACACGTTTATAAAATTGTGGAACCAGTTAGTTTGACTGGTGTGGTATATCTAGTGTGAGCATCTAGCGATCGATCTGCAATTTTCCTGATAATTGATATCATCGTATCGAATGATACGCAGTAAAAATTGTAAAAACGCGTGGCAAGTTGTACAAAACGAGGAAACTGGTTAATTGGGGTTCGATAAACAGATTGCAGCACCCTTTTACATTTTGACAAGTACCAGTCATTTTGAGTTAAAATACATAAAAAACAAAATAAAATTCATCATATTATTCTTTTAGTTATCGTTGCGAAAGTCATTACATTATTGCGGAAAAAATATAACATGAAGTAGGAATTTGAAAATAAAATTGTAAAACCAATGAATTTGGCTGGTGTGGTAGTTCCAGTTTTAATATAACTTGCCGGTTTCCCTTTGCTCGTGTTGTTAAAACAGAGGACAAAATAAGGAAAGTGTTTGTAGCAGGAGGAAATGGTACACTCTACACGCGAGTAAAACGAGCTTTGCAGTTTTCACAGCATTGCTTTAACGTCACTACGATTTTCAAAGTTTCTTGCCGACCCTGTCCTGTTAATCTCAGACAAATTTTCTAATTCTCCACGTAACACTGAAACACGGAATTCAAAATTAGTCCAGTATTTTACTCGCCGAGATTCGATATCCAATTGCCTACTCTGTCCAATTAAAATTATTCTGAATTTGAAAGGTAGGAAAGTCCTAAATAGAGAAATTATCAGATACGCACGCCCAACAACTTGATAATCCACCGACAAGTCGACTCGTCTTCCTCTTATGTAAGCAATTAGCTTGATAGACGCGCAAGTAGAAGAAACGTAAAACGAAACGATTTTCATTTTCAGCGAGTGCAGACGTGGGGTTCGCGATCTACGACAGATACGCAGCCGAGCAAATAGGCCCGCCAGTTTCCTACGTGGCGCATCTGACGGGTGCATTGGCGGGTCTGACGATCGGTTTGTTGGTGCTGAAGAACTTCGAGCAGCGGCTCCACGAACAGCTTCTCTGGTGGGTGGCCCTCGGCGTATACGCGGCCTGCACGATCTTCGCGATCATGTACAATCTCATGCATCCGGACTATCCATGACGCGAGGTCAGCTTCGCGTACGGCCAACCGCGAAATTCGTAACGCGAAGCTGACTAACAAATTGTCGAACTAACAAAGGAGGACACAGAAGAGAAATGGAGAAGAAACATGGAAGCTTGAGTCGATCGAGAGGATGGTCTAGAGAAACTGTTCTCTAACCTCGACGGAGATGAGCGAAGAAAAAAAAAAGATCTTTTCCAAGCGTCTAGTGGATTTTTTGAAGACGAAGAGAAAGAAGATAATGAAAGTCTGAACGGAGAGAAACCTCTGTTTCCGATTCCACGGCGGTCGCAGTGCAGAGCAAAGAGACGATAAGAAGATATTTTTGAATGAAAGAAAGTTGAACATTGCACGGGACGGTTTTTTGAATCGTGTACGGTGAACCGAAGTTTTTGAACGAACACGGCGAAGAAAAATTAGATGGGAAGGTTCGTTGTTTGCGAGGCTGAAGAGTGAAAAGGAGAATCGATGATAGTCCCTGTTGATAAATCGGCCTTTCCAAGAGTTTGCCTTGAGGGGAGCTTGGAAAGCGATGGAGAGCGATGGCAGATATTTCGGAGAAACTGTAAGTAAATGGTTAGCAAAACAGGACTACGATTAGAAGGAAAAATTAATGATTACGTAATGCTAGCAGGAAGAAAGAGAGATAATTTTCTAATCACTGGCATTCGCGTAAGAGGAGATTTTTAAAAGTATATTAAAATTCAAAGGAAGTCGAAGAATGAATATTTTAGCTACTTTGATCGAACTTAGTCGTCAGTACAAATTGAAAGAACAAGGAAAATGAAGATATTCGAAGGAGCCGTGACACTTGACACTCGTTGGATGTGCAAACTCGAATGAATAAAACGAGAAGCAAGAAATAAGAGGGAAAAATACAAATAAAAACGAGAGAGTAGAAACAAGAAAGACAAAGAACACAGACCGGAAAGAAAACACTGTGCGACAACAAATCTCATTATTTTCGAATACAATTTTCGCGAGATGTTTCCCTTATTCGTCGAAATATCGCGTAATTAAAACGATACAAATAAAAAATTACTTTCGTGTCTCTCTCTCCCACGTCGGGACAAATTCAACAGCGCATAGAATAATTAATTAATTAATTCATTAAAATACCAAGAAGAAAATCCCTTTCGTACGCGCATACACGTCATGGTTCGCATCGACTCTACCTATCCTCTCCAAGTCGAAGATTGCAACTACGAAAGAACGAATCTGTCACGGAGAAGATAATAAAAGAAATCGAAAAATTTGAATGATACAACCGATCCCTTCCCCTCGAGCGTCAGCAATTTCCTACTTTCCCGGTGAGAAACCAAAGATTCGAGATACCTCTGGGAATCCGTTTACGGGACCCAAATTGTCGTTCGAATTACGATAACCACGAAAACTCGCGATTCATCGAGCAGAGAGAGTGAGAGTGAGAGAGAGAAAGAAAGAGAGAAAAGAAATGGAAAGGAATGGTATAAGAAAAGAAGAGAAGAACGATGAGAAGAAGAAAAAAAATCTTCGTTTAAAGGATTCGTTTCGGGGGGTTGGGAGGGGGGTGCGGACGACACGAGCGTAGAAGGAGACGCGATTCTTCTTTCCGGATTATTTTCTCGCTTATCGGCCGCTTTCGTGGCACGAAGAAAACCAAAGAATCCTAGCGAACAACCTCTTTTGTCCTTTTCAATTTCACTTCTCGAACGAAGACGGACGACAAGCGGAGAACAACGGAGATAGAGGCGAAAAGATGTTCCGGAGGAAGCCTTCGCGATGTCGAGGGAAACAAGGTGTCCAGATACAAGAAACCGAGAGGAGAAGCAAGGGGGGACGATCGATCGTCTCTCTGGTCACGAGGAAACCGAAAGAAGAATAGTCTTTTCGTTGCTATTCGGGGATCGATCCTGGTAGCAACGATCTTTCTTGGGAATCGAACGGAACGTCGTGCAAATGAAAAAAACCAGCAGATTAAAGAATCGAACGTCTCCTACCGGCGTCTTCTCTTACGGCTGACGATCGCAAGGATTTGCCTTGGTCGTTGGAAAATTCGTTCGTTTAACGAAGTTGAATCCGACAACTACCAAGCACGATGATCTTTGTTTATTAATAATGATAATAATTAATAAAAGAAGAACTTCAACGTTCTTCGTTTCAAATACATCTCGAGGCGCGAAATTCGAACAGCGACCGCGCGCCGCTGCCTTTAGTTATCTTCGGGGCATTTACGTAATTATCGCGAAACGCAGTGCTCGTCGAGATGCGTTTTTAAGAGAGAGAGAGAGAGAGAGAGAGAGAGAGAGAGAGAGAGAGAGAGAAACTGGTTCTGTTCTTCATCTTCTACCGACTGCCGAACATCCACGATCATCACTAAGGTGCGATCAAGATGTGATCAAAGCTGTCTCCTCCAGCGTGTTTGTGACCGAGCGATCGATTCGCGCTCTAATCTGTATACCATTGTAAATAATTCTGTACATAATCAAAACGGCGGACATCCCGCCATGTGTATGCACGAGTGTGCGTGTGTGTGTGCGTGCGTGCGCGCGAAAACGAATGCGAGAATATAATATAAGCGCGTTGGACCGAAGTGAATCTCGGTCGACCGCGCGGTCTAGTCTGATAATCGCGAGATTGCGTGGTTGCTCGTATAAAACAAGAGAACGATAAGAGAGAAAAAGAGAGAGAGACAAATAAGAAACGAATATCAAGTATTTTGAATTTGGTGTTTCGCGAAATAACAAGATTTTCTTAGAAAAATTTGCTTAAGAAGATACGATGAGGATTCGCGAGTTTTGTGGGGCAACTTTCTCGAGCTTTGTCCATATTCTATGTCCCTGTTCATATTATAATTTAGTAACATGATTTATCGTCGACCTAAAATTCAAGTTTCGTTAGACGAGAGTTTCGAAGAACGAGCTTAGGCCCATTCGAAGAAAGAAAATCATCGAACAGCGAAACGAAGAAGCTTGCGTGAATGATCGAAGAATATCGTTGCGATTATAGCGAGTTCTTCGTGAAACAGATGTGTTCACTCTATAAAGGCCCATTTGTAATTAAATTGCGTATAACTATAAGGTGGTTGCGTTATGGTCGACTAGTTGTACCGCGGATCTTTGGAAGCGCGTGTTTTTCGCTTTTTTCTTAACTTATTTGCTTATTCTCGTTCTTCGTCGCGCGTATATTCCTAGTAAATACGAAAGCTTCTATTTATTGATACTTTCTCGTCGATAAAAGTGTGCCGGTGATTTCGTCGCGACTTGGATCTCCTCGAGTCCGCTCCATTCGTTAATCCACGTCCTCTTTTTCTCTTCTTTCTTATCCATCGGTCGACTCACACACGAGGAAATATTCTCAATTTATTTTGCTTTTCCATTTATGGATCGATTCTTTTCGTTGTAATTTCCGAGCTATTTTCATTTCTTAAACGTAAATGATACCAGATTGGTTGAAAATTTAGGAAGAAATATATTAACGAGTAAATCGAGAATTATTTCGTTGCGACGTTGAGTTTCCTTTGGTTCACGAAAACTAATCGTCCGCGCGAGTTTCGCGAGATAAAAAGAGCGAGAGAAAGGAAGAGGAGGAAATTCGTACCAAAAAGTCGATGGCGAAAAGGCGAACGAGTTCAAACCGAGAGTGATTAACGATGCTAGTCAATTAGTAGCGGCAGCAGGCAGCTAAGGCATTAAGACATTGTCGGAGAACAATTTTCCTTCTTCTTCTTTTTTTTTTTTTTTTTTTTTTTTCGTTTTGAAACGGCGAGATACGGCTCGAAAATATACTTTAGAACAACGTGGTGATTCGTCGTTCAGATTTCTGACGTGTTTCTTCCGATCGATTACGCTTACAAATAATCGTTAGATAGCATCGATAGTTGATAACTCGACAATTACGAAGATTGAACTTTCGCCGTATATCGTGACAATCGCCATTAGTGGAATTTTCTCGTGTTTTCATTTGAAACGCATTATGTCAGAAATCATGGAAAAATATCGAATCACCAATTTCACCAGCGATTTGAAACACGTCGTCCTAACGATTTCGACTTCAAATCGGACAGCAGAATATTATTATTGAATATTAATGCCAGTCCTCGAGTTCCACGTTTATTTATTTTAAAGAGCCGGCGAAAATGTTACCTGCGAGGCAAATAGAAAAGTTCCGCTCGCGACATAGTCTAACTGTATCAGCATAATTAAGGCGTGACGACGAGAGATTTATACAGTCACGAACGCGTTGTATCCGTTAAATTATTTCGCGTGTTAACGTTAGAGACTCAAACACGTGTTCAAGTCGAAAAAGTTTAAGTGTCGAATTCGTTTAAGTATCGTTCGATTCTGCTCGTTTCTCCCTTTTCCTTTACAGCCTCGAAGAAAACGGAGGGAGATCATCGAACAACGTATATTATTTTCACACGTTTTTATTTATTTATTTATTTATTTATTATTTCGTTTTATTAAGCGGCGCCCGAGCCAGCTATCGAACGCCTGATACGACGAACTAATCCGAATATTCGATATCGATAGAGAATCCGTGGTTAGATACACGAATATCTATCATAACGACAGCGTTTTCGTTTCGTTCTCGACACTTGAGCGGCTTCGAATTCGCGTACCTCGAAATTTGTAGCAGCGCTACACGCGCGCCGACACTAGTATTAGTTCTTGTTTAATTTCTATTACCGTTGCTGGGCATTGTTTGTTTCGAATTCTGCTTTTAATTGATGCAGTTTCGCCTCCTGGAACGCGCGCCTCTCGAATAACGGAAGCACAGACGTTTCGAGGAGGGATCATCCTGCTCGTTTGCGGAATAATTAACGAGCAGAATTGAAATCTTCTCTGGTTTTCCTTTTCTTCCCAGTCTCGAGAGGTTTAGATTTTAAGTTAATTTTTTTCATGAACTCGACGTTTCGATGGGCGAACCAAACAATTGTACCTACCGTGAACAACGTCCACTTTCTGTACCGCTGTTTTTAAAACGAAATTTTAATGGAACAATTCATGGAACACGCGTCTCGAACCGGCGTGCTGCGTCGAGGCCGCCTCGAGGCTCGAAGATCGTCGGGATCATTGAAACGAGCCTTTCTGTCGAACGTACGAATGATATACGGTATAACTTCGTTTGCGCAAACTTATCAGGAGGCAAGCAATTTACGTAATTGGAGCAAATGTGCTGAGATTTTTCTATTTGTCCATTAATCTTCTATCGTTAGCTATTTATTATTATAGTAAGAGTTCATTGGGTTCGTGTTCAGGTAAACACATTCAACTGGCAGAAATTCATTTAATCGCGTACCAACTGAAATGAGATTGGCCGACTGAAATTTGAAATTTCGTGTAAACGAAATAAAAGTTCGCGTAAACGAAGTTCTAGCGTAATTGGAACTCAACGAATGATCGTTAGAATGATTGCAAAATATGAAATGTCGAGCAGTGAGATTAAATTCCCGAGTATAATCCAGCGTTTATTGTAATGCATGTGAAAAATTTGATATATTTCATTTCAAGACTGAATTTGATCGAGAGTGATCTAGCTTGAGAAACGTAAGACGGCAAATCACGATCAACAAACTGTTAGGAATTAAAACAGTTCTGCGTAAATACGCTCTTTCCATGCGATTTGAAATATTCAATAGCATCTTTTTCATTGTATCGTAAGAAGCACAATTTTTGTGTAATTTCGTGATTCACAATTTTCAAATAATTCGTCTAGTCGAAGAAAATTGTTTGCGTAATGCGCGCCGCTGCTCGTAATAATCGTCAGCGAAAACGAACGAGAAATCGAACGATCGCTTGTGATCTTCTGGCGATTATACTTTATCGCGCTAATTAATTTTCTAACAATTGGACTGTGGATATTTGTGCAATTGTGAGAAATTTAAATATGTAAGAAGTTTTGCAGAGTTCGCGTGATGTACAAATATATCAGAAACATCCAAAGTACTCGTGATAATATTTAAAGCATAAATCATTGCGTCTCGTTTATTTTGAAATATGAATTTCAAAATATGAATTGAAAATATGAATTTGCATAAGCATTCGCAGTCTAACGTATGTCAACGCGTACAAGGGAAAGACGTCCTTTTCAGTTTCATACAATAATTAGCTTCGTATAATTAGTCGATTTTCTAGCCACGAATGTTCGCTTTCACCTAATCGAGTCAGGGCAGGTTCCTCGCGAGTTTAAAACAATTGTAACGCGATCATGATTTTAAATCAAAATGAGAAAAGAAGGGAAAAAACGAAAAACAAATAATTCCAGAATAGAGTTTCTCTTGGAACTTGGATAGAGGCAAGTACAAGCTTGCCCTCTGTTAAGCCTCGTTGAAATTAGTCAAATTACTTGAATTCAAATGATTTCAAGTTAAACGAAGACCACAGAAATAATAATAATAATAATAATAAGTCTAGTTTTCTTCGTTTTCTGATTTTCGTCTTACACTTAAACAGATGTACTTTGATATGAAATATGAAAAGAAAATAATTAGATCCAATCCTAACGAAAAAAAAAAAAAAAAAAAAAAAAAAAGAAACAATAGTACCTACTACAACTGTACTTAATTTTTAAGCCAAACAAGGAAACAATTTTGAGATTGATCGACTGTTTAACAGAATTTTGAAATTGTTTCTCCTGTAAATGGTGGAAGTATGATTTATCATAATTTTACTGTGTAGTCTTCAATTGACTTGACCATGAGAAATTCTAGTAACTTGCCCAATCCGAACGATGCTTTGGACGAAATTAAACACATTTATCTTATACATCTCTCGGGTGAATTAGCCGAGGAAAAAATTGTTCGTTTAGTGTATGGTCGATGGATATCTTCTCTTCGTTATTTATTTATTTATACCATTGATAATATACGGTCAGTCATGTAACGTTCACAAGCCAAAGAGGCGGAGCTAGTAAAAGCGAAAATAGGCCTGAAAGGTTACTTTCCGTGCGACTATTGATATTATCGTTGCTGTAGTCTTGTTACTTATTATTATTGTATTATTATTATTAATATTATTATTATCGACTTAGATAATAAATTATTCTTATTACCGTCATCGTTTAAATGAACCTCGCCAGCGTCATCGTTAGTCAGCTCGTTTCGTCGCATTCGTTCATTGATGTCTCCGTGTGCAAGATTTCGGAATTTTCCGGTGCGCGTGGGGAATGAAAATGAAAGACAAAGGATCTTTTGTAAATTGTATAAAAGAAAAAACAAGAAGTAGCAAAAGTTGTAAAAGGAACGCGAGAAATGTGCGAAAATAAAATTTTTGTGAAGAACGAACGTTCTACTTCCTTTACCTTCCCTAAATTCCAGATAACAATGCAAGCTGCGTTTTAATATTGTTCGCACTATGTAATTCCTTTATTCTTATTAAATTAAATTAACAAGGCTTGATAAGAGAACTATTACACTTGTTTCGTACACTTTTTATACTTTTCTGTATACTAAATTCGGATATTGATACAATTTTTCATCCATAGAATGAATCGATTGAATCGAATGATGATAACCTTACAATATAATAAAGTAACTAGAATAAGACATTACAGTGTAAGTTACACAATGGTTCGAGTTGAACTACGGTATGGACGATAGATCGATAATCGGTACAACAGGAAGCATATCGACTTAAATATGCACTGTGAGCTGATAGATACATTTAAACGTAAATGCAGACTAAATATGACATTATTGAGACTTTGTGTTTCTCGTTCTGGAATATTATATAGAATACCGAGACCTCGAAACAAATCAGATTTTCTTTATATATAAATATAAGATAAAATAATTGTTTAACTATTCTAATTAATTAACTCGTAAATTATTTGTTGAAATTAGTACTCGGTAAAGGTCTTCGAATAAATATTTTTTATTCATTTATTTAGACTTGATGATAAGACTGTGTTTTATTTGTAATTCCATACGAAGCTTTACTTTTAATTCAAACAACTATGTACTGAATCGGTAATGTCGCGTGTGATAAAAATGGTAAGAATCGAATCGAATCGAACCTAATCGAAACTACAAATACAATAAATTTTATCATATAATATCAATGATAGTAAAATAATTATAGTGTCATTAAAAATATAATATTATTTCTATTATTAACATATTATTAGAGTAAAATATTAGTAATAGAAATGATATTATACGTATATTATGAATGTCTCTTTTATATTATTAATGCCACGTTGTCCACGTCATCCCACATAAAATTTAAATTATTTAAAAAATTATTATTAGCAAAAATAATATCCTAAATAAATAAACTTTTTTACGTATACATACGTATTTATTTGTAATATTGATATGCTTCTTCTTTATTTTATCTATGGCCCAGTTCCGTCTAACGCGTGCGTGACCAATGAGAATGTGAGTGATCGTTGTGACAGTTCTACAGGTGAAAGAGTTTGACAGCGGAGTAAGGAATGGCGTTTATTACTGTGCGATATAAATCAATTTAATTAATAAATTAATTAAAGAAAGAAAAGATTTGTAAAATGTCGGGTGAAATTGATATCTTTGAAGATAATGAGGTGCAATTACCTCAAGATCTTGGAGATGATGTTGTTCAAGAAGTTTTGAAGACTGGTACGGATTTGCGTCAATATTCCAGACAAATTGAAAAAGAATTAAAAGAAGTGGAGAATAAATCTATTCAAGACTATATAAAAGAAAGCGAAAATATTGCGAGTCTTCATAACCAAATTGCTGCATGCGATAATATTTTGGAGGTTAGATTTTAATTTGCGTGAATTATCAGTATCTACAACGTTATAAATTTAATATATATTGTAAATTTATAATTATATAAATTTATAATTTCTAAAATTTGATTACGACTTCAAAAATAAAATATATTAAAAAATACGATGTATGATCTAAAATGCATTTCAAAAAATTTTGTTTACAGAAAATGGAATCAATGTTAATGAGTTTCCAATTAGATTTAGGAAGTATCAGTTCAGAAATACTTTATCTACAACGTAAGTCTGTAGCAATGAGTCAACAATTGTCTAATAGGCAAATTATTAGAGGACCTCTTAGTCAGTTTATCGAAGACATGACGGTGTCAGAAGCTCTTATTGCGTAAGAATTAAGAATAATACAAAGATAATATCTCATTTAAAAATTTAGAAATACTCTTAAATTTGTAATTATAATTTATTAGGGGAATAATGGATTGCCCGGTGACTGAAAAAGAATTTTTGACCCAATTACAAACATTAAATCATAAAATAAATTTTGTAAAGGAGCAGAGTTTTAAAGAAGCAAAGTCATGCTTAGATGTGAAAGATATATTGGAGAAACTGAAAGTAAAAGCACTAGCAAAGATCAGAACGTATCTTTTAGAACAGATTTACAAATTCAGGAAACCAATGACAAATTATCAGGTCCCTCAGAATAATATGTTGAAGTATAAATTTTTCTTCGAATTTATTTTAGCAAATGAAAGAAACGTAGCTGAAGAAATTTGTGGAGAATATATTAGCACAATGAGTAAAATATATTATTCATATTTTAAGTCGTATTCTTCGAGACTAATGAAACTGCAGGTAAAATAATAGTATCAAATCTTAAATCGAATGATAGTCAAAATCTCTTTTTAATTACTAAATTATATAGTTTGAAGAAGGAGCAACTAAAGACGATATGATGGGAGTTGAAGACACAGCAGGAAGAAGTATTTTTCATAAAACTGTATTAAAGCATAAGGGTACAGTATTTTCTATAGGTAATAGAGGAGATGTATTAACTTCTCAGTTGGAAGCACCCATTATAGTACCTCATACTGCATCTAAAACAAGGGTGAATATAGAAATTATCATTTTTAAGATAAAATCATATATGGAAATATTAATACAACAATTTCTTTTGTGTTTGTAGTATCATTACGAAGCTTTGTTCAGGAGTGAACAATATGCTCTTGTAGATAATGCTTGTAGAGAATATTTATTCTTAACTGAATTTTTTAAAGTACGTGGTGTGCAAGCAATGGATATCTTTAATCAGGTAAAATACGTTTCATTGTTTATGTCAATTCTAATAAAATGAACAAAAATGAATATATAAAGTTATCTACTACCATGTACTTAATAATTAGGTAATGGGAAAAACAATAAATCTAATGGTAAAAAATCTGCAATCTTTTGTGGAAGATTGCTATGATACCATCGCTTTATTCTTGTGTTTACATTTAGTAATGCGATATCGCTTAACTTGTCATAAAAGAGCAGTACCAGCTTTAGATAAGTATTGGGATAACATGACATCAATAATTTGGCCTAGGTATTTAAGTCAACATAATAATATAATTTTTAATATCTTAAGTGGAAGTTTAAATATATATATATTTTTTGTTTGAATCTTTAGATTCGAATATGTTTTTCAATTGAATATTCAAAGTATAAAAAGTTGTGATCCACTAAAACTCACCCAGGAAACAGGACCACATTATGTAAGTTTATAACATTAAAGTATATGTTAACGTAAGTTCTTAGAAATAGTAATAGTTCAACTAATTTATATGTAGATTACACGAAGATATGCTGAATTTAGTGCTGCAATGGTTGGTGTAGTTGAAGGATTTCCTTGCGAAGGGGCTACGCAATTATTAGCGGAATTGCGAGAAGCCGTGCAATGTTTCCTATTAAGAATGGCAGCTACATTTTGCACTAGAATTCAACAACTAGTTTTTCTCATCAATAATTACGATTTGGTCCTTGGTGTATTAATGGTAAAACAATTAATTTATTGCACTTAATTAATATTGTAAAAAGAAATGTGTTATAGATGTAACTATATTCTTTAGGAAAGAACACGAGACAACTCAAAAGAAGCAGAAAGTTTTCGCGATCAATTGAATGCACGTTCTTCGGAATATGTCGAGGAAATTTTAAGTCCACATTTTGGAGGTATAATACAGTTTGTCAAAGAATCTGAAGCCATGATCGAGAAGGGTCAAGCCGATGAATCAAAAAGACAAGAGGGAAAAGCATTAGCTCTTGTACAATCTTTTACGAATAATTGGAAACGTGCATTAGAAGAAATTAATCACGAAGTATTAAAATCTTTTCCTAGTTTAGTACTTGGTACAGCACTGGTACAACGTGCAATGACACAGTTAGTGCAATATTATCACAGATTCCATAAAATCTTACCGCCAAATGCTCGTACACAATTAACAAACTTCCATCATATAATGGTAGAAATGAAAAAATATAAAGCGAATTATTAAAAAGAACAAGAGAATTTTTATTAAAATCAGGCAGAATTATCGTAATAATTTATAACGTTATATCAATTTTATTATTAAATTTCGTCGATTTAGAACGTAATGTAATTGTAAATGTTATATATATTTATGAATGGAAATATTATAGACTTTATTTATAAATTATCTTTACAAAAATAAAAAATAATTTTATTATCAATATGATTGTATAATTTTTATCGATATTCTGTTTATTGCATTATAAGTGAGAAGACGAAAGATAGTAATTAGTCAAATATTGAAAATAACATTAGAAGACAATAATTATGAAAAAACATAGACTGTACATTTATTTATAAAATAATACATACTATAATAATACTAATCATGGTATTGTATTACCATTCTATACAATTAGGCAATTAATTTTTCATACTCAGTGGCTCGTATAGCTTGCGTAGCAACATGAGCGATTAACACGCATCTATGTTATATAAATTAGTCTTTCTATTTGTTTATGCCCTAAAAATGACCCCATTACATTTATGCAATTTCACAACATCTATGGCAAATCTTGTCGATTTATCCTTATTGTTGAACTTACTGATAGTTCTAGAGATTTATCTTTTCTTTCTTTCCCGAGATACCTGTTTTTGTCTCAATTACGATTTTTTTTGAGACGAATACTTTAATTCTTTGCGATTTACTGCAATAATCCCTAAGCATTACAAATTCTTTTTCTTTTTACTAAAATTTTATTTTCTTCATTATCACTGCATATTTCTAAACAGAGAACGTTTATTAGGCTAGTATATTATTCATAAATTATTATTAGATTATCACGTAGTGCAAACCTAGTCTAAGATTATTATTATATTTTTCTTTAGCAAATCGCAAAGAAGTAATAAGTATAAGAATATAAATATTTTTCGTGTACTGTGACTGATATATGCATTTTCTCTTAAGACGCCTAACTTTTCAAACTGAATGTAACCGATCTATGTAACCGATATTGTAGTGACTATAGTATGCCGTCAATTGCGTGCAAAACTCCATTTGTTGCTGGTATATTATGTGTTACGACATGTGCCTCGTTCACTCGTACTCGACCTGGAACAACATAGGAAATAGTTTACAATTTTTCTTCGTTACAAAATATCTTCTATGAAAAGTTGTTTCATAACGGTAATTATTAAATGGAAAACAATTAATTTGAAAATAATTACAAGCAATTATAACATTGAAAGTGAAAGAACAATTTCAAGGGATAAAGATGGGTGGGGCAGCACGTATGCATCCATTAAAAAGAAATTCATTCCATATCATACTTTAATGAATACGTTATGGGGCGAAAGGGAGTGTTTAATCACGAGGTGGGGGAATCACTGCTTAACGAGCAAATAGGTTATTAGGACGCCTATTTTTTCACCGTTCGCGTGCCAGACTATAATTTTTACAGGAAGAAAATTCCTTGAATTTTTCTACCTTAGAAGAATATTATTCAATACATGTGTTTCGTTCAATTAACCTAACTTTGAACAGGAAATCAAGAATTCAGATTCGTTAGTCATAAGTAGTTAATATTTTCTCCAAGAAATTAAATTTGTTATTTAAAAAATTATAATATCTATATATATTTTGATAGAATATTTTTCTTGGAATATTAAATCTTACTTAATACTTTATATCTTATAACAGAATATCCTTCACTTACCACCATTTTTGTGAATATGAACAGGTGACTGAGGACGAAGGGTATCCTTTTGCAAATAATACCTCATGCCAGCTGTGTATAGGGTAGATGGAATCACGTGTCTCGAAACAATCGTTTTCGCAGCTTCTGGTCCGTCTTCTTCCGTCCAAACCGGTGCTCCGTCCTTCGAAGATGATTCGAAAGCGGAGTCCGTTGGTGCGAAAACGGTGAAAGTTTTAGGTCCTACAAAAGTTATTTCCGCGTTACTCAACTATTAATAATTTTAATTTTAGCACCTAAATGCTATCATACATACAATCATAGACAATTATAACAGCTTCTGTTAAATTTGACTTAATAAATATCAATGGCATTTCAGATTATTGAAAATTTGATGAACTTTAATTAAAGTGAGTTTGAAGATTTCATTCGGTCGACTTGAGATAATTTATTGATTATTATTATTAATACATATTTCACGCTTTAAGTATAACTCATTACCTTCGAGCTTTGCATAAAATGTATCCTTGAAATGTACAAAAATCAAGTTACATAATTGTTACACGATATGGTGATAATTAACGAATTACAAATTATTATATCCACGTATTTTTAAGTAAAACCTTTTGAAAAGCATAAAATACCTGGCTATATGTACGTCATTAAATAACTATTAGCCATCTATATCATTAATAGATACAGTATTACGAGCACTGTTATTGGGTAAAGGCTCATTAACCCTTCAACGATGGAAAGGTTTCGTCAGAAAGTAAACAAGTTCTACGAGTGATGAAGCATCGCAAACGATGGTTTAGATAAGTTATCGAACGTGTGCCGGTTATTTGAATCATCATCAATTTCTCATCAATTCCTTTTTATTACCGAATACAAGAAATCCATAAACTACATCTTATCTTGTGCCATTTCAAAGAATCAGGCATGATTGATATATAAGTCAATTTTGTAGCTGATAGTAATTTAACAGTTCCCTGCAATTTTATGCGTTCATAAATGTGCGTTATTATTTAGTTATTATTATTATTATTATTATTTATTCTTATTATTATTATTTATTCGATCTGTCTTACCTGATAAAGTATCTTGAAGACCCGAGATGTAAAGCATTTTAAGGAAGTTGGTGAATCTTCTCTCGCGGTCAGCCTGCAACGTTTGCACCAAATCGCCAACCGGAAGAGGAAACATCACCCTATCAACGGCGTGGGCGACACCCTGTGGTATCTCGATGTCCCGTTTATTCGATGCCACTTTCGCGCCATTTATCGTTGTCACCTGCTTGTAAAAATGAACAAAAAAACATAGCGCTGTTAACGCCGCTTTCTGCTTAGGTCAATGTTGATTCTACTCGTTTTGTAAACTGTTCTAAGTAATCATCGAGCAGAGAGAAACGAACTTTCGTCCTTCAGAATGGAGAGTTATACGCCTTTAACGCCGAGAATTTAAATGAAATTAGACAAAATGTTAATCAAAAAGATCGGTGACAGTAAGAAAGATCATTCGTTCCAATCTTTACCGATTTTACATCCCTAGAAAAGAAAAGATCGGACGATCGTTTATGTACGCACAACGTTATGCATTATTAACGAGCGAATGGAATGTTTTCCAGAAGGTCGACAAACTAGATCAACGTGAAACGATCGATCGAGCAAAGCGGTGAATATGCAGGCAGCGCTGGTTATGACACATTGATCCAAAAATGAGGATCGATGGAAATAAATCGTCGTTAAGGTCAGTGAGATCGTGGACGATAACATAATCTGGAATTACGAGGTCTCTGTGAAATAAGGGACATACCTTGATATCGTTCCATTCGTGGTCGTGCATTGCGTATTCGTTCACTCTTAATTGCGTTCCAGCTAAGCTAACACCAGTCATTTCATCTTGCAATGAATCGATCCTGAAGGCTCCTGGTATCACGTGGTGCAGCAGTAACTACAAATTAACCATATAAACCATATAAATTCCAGCGATATAGTCTACTTAATCATCGTATAGTAGACCATAATTCCAATTAAGGCACAGCGGTAGTTGTAAATTAATCATACAGATTCCATCCATGTAAATTTTATTTAATCATGGTAAATTACTTTTACCTATAATTCAATTTAAGAGAGAATTAACGATCAACAGAATGTGGCATTTTACCGTGACGTTAACTCCTTAGAAATATAACAACATTCTGCGATCCAATCAAAAATTATTACTTATCAACGTCTGGCGCAATTACTCTTCAATTCGAGGATGGAATTTCGTTTGCTCGTCAGGAGCTAAAAAGATGATTCTCGCGGGATTAATATCGCGAGCAATCGTTGCCGTGTTATAAATCAACAAAAGTGACGTACCCCGCTAAGAAGTCGTGGATTATCTCGGAACTTTTGCTCTGCCTTTTCTGGGCCACCAAGTTGCACCAAAAGTGTCCTGAAAGCTTTGTCTGTCGGGACAAATATTGTGTACGGCCCTGTAATATCATAATGCAGTTTTTATAAGCGTAACATTAGTTACTTCTCTTGTAACGTCGAATCATATTCATTAAATTCAAATGGTAGTCCAAATGATCGGTTCGAAAGTGTTTCGAAATAAAATAACAGAAGCGATCGTCGCGAAAGAAATTCGAGACAAACTTCGATTACATGCTGCTTTTTCTAACTCGTAGATTATTTTTAAAACGTAGACGATGAATCTCAGATGGAATGACTCGCTGTTTTATAATCCTATTTCAAGTATTCGTCTACGTTTCGCACGATATTGTGTAACTCGCGTTGTAGCTTAGCGTCATTTTACGATTTACGACGGGGCGCGTTTGTTCTGCATCTGGCTCGAGAGACGTCACGAGAGTGGCAGAACGCATCTTTCTCAATCACCAGGATAATTATTATCCGGTCGTTTCTCGTCCAGCGTGAAGGGACACCGTTACGCTTCTTTGCTTTTTAATCGACGGAAGTGCACTGTTTTTCCGTTTGTCTGACACGTCGATAATTGGATCTGGCTGTTGCACGATCTCCTCCGACGCGTTTCTCTACCGCTTAATTTCACAATCGTTTTTAATTGCCTCAGAAACGACTGGGCATTGTCCGACTGTCTAGATTATTATTTGCGTAACATATCCGTGTAAATTATAAATTGTACATATTTAATAACGTATTTACAGCTGTATAATTATATAATAATTTATACGTTTAATGGATAAGTATATTTATAAAATATTCGTGTTATTACGTTTTCGAGAAATTGAAATCGTTGGATTTGTAGTTACGTGATTTATGTTTTACGATTGCTACGAGCGAATTTATTTTCAATAATAGAAAATTTTAGAACGATCGATGAAGAGCGATTGTACAAAACACTGTAAGTTGAAGAACTTTGATTTCTTATTGGAGAATATTCTACGTACTAACGCAAATAGAAGTAGCATAGAATTTAAGTGCAATTTTATGTTCTGAATAGTTGTTAACAATGCTCGGAGATGCTGTTACAACGTCGCCTCTATAGAGAAAAATTTAAGCGCCAGTAAACTTTAGTTAATTGTTTCTTTGCTCCTATCTGTGCTTTTATCTGTCTAAATGAATAGAGTTTTCTGTACAATTAAAAGGCAGCAAGTACAAGGTTTCCCACAGATTCAACTTTTCTTCTTCGTGAATTTGGACTGCATCGATGCGTAAAGTGTCTTTTCCTCCTGAAAAACCTCTTTCGTTTTCTACAGGCACTCTTCAATTATCGATCAACCATCTTAAGCGTACTAACAGCAAATGTGCTAGAAATTCAACCTTGTACTCATTTCACGAAACGCGACACAGAAGTATCATGAAATAAAGGATGAAAACTAACGAGACTTAAAATAAATCAGACCTGCAGATCGTGGATTCTTCGGTATCGTATTGTTTTTGTCCGCGATCGATTCTTCGATAAACCTTAATTAGTCGTTCGTTGTTAGAGCCATAAAGGTAACGTAACAGCAAACACGGTGACTGAATTTATGAATTGAAGATAAGAGATGTTACAAACGTTCGATCAAATCGATGGCTTATATAGGTCAATTAACGCAATATCGTAAGATGCAATTAAGCTGACTTTTGTAATTTAAAGATTCGTATAACGAGGTAACGACCATTATTGTTGTTGCGATGAGGCAGGTTCTGTCGAAACGTTCAGACAATCCGTGTGAACATTTTTCTAATGAACGTTGCTTGGCTAAGTTTGACGTCGAGAAGAAGCAAAACATTTGTACAGATTATAAATCTTCGTTCTTCATCAGGTTAATGTATTTGGAAGTTGAAGTTCGAATTTGTGTAGTTTAACGAAAAAGAATTTTGCCAAGTGATTTATCGAGATCCAAAAGATTTCATTCGTAGTAAACGAAAACACTGCAAGTTTCAAAATTTTCATTAAAAAGGCACCATAGGCTGGATTATGGTTGGAACTTCGTTTTAATTCTAATAACGAGAAAACATCTAGTAATCCATCAGTACCTTCATAAACATCCATCAGTTACCATACAACGTTCAATTTATCAGTGATAGTTATTTCAAAATTTTTACTTGAAAAATTCCATATGTCTCTGTAACATTTTCATTTCAATTTTACTACGACAAAAGGAATCTAATCGATCGCTACTCACCAGTTTCGTTCAACACGTTGTCCAAACCCGACTGCCTCAAGTATTTAGCCATGGCGAACAGTCCTTCCCTCCTAAGCAACGTGTTCAAACTCTCGTGTATCTGACTCCTGGTGGAAGGTGATTCGATCGCCGATGATATGGTGGACCTTTCAAAGCTGTCCTGATAGATTATATTCTCGTTGTGTAAGGTGGTCGATGGCCTCGTGGTGGTCGGGATCGTCTTGAGGGTCGGTGAAGTTTCACCGGTTGGCCTGGCGGTGAAGTGAATGTAGGAATTGGTCGACTGATGCGAGAAAGTCGTCGGCACCGATGGAAGTGTCGTTGTAATGATTTCATTGACCGGAGCCATGGTCGGAATGAAGTGACTCCTTGTTACACTTGGATATTTCAACGTCACTCGACTATCGTGATCCAAGGAGGTCAATTTAGGGGTTGTGTTTGCGGTTCCAAGTGAATTGTACACGTGGCTGGTGACGCTCGATGCCGAGGACAGATATTTGTCCGTCGTGGGCACGGAATTTGGTGAAATTGTCACGTGTGGGAAGTATTCTGTCGGTTTGCTGCAAAAAGACGTTGTTTTGGTTAATTAAACGTGAATGACGCGAATAGTTATGCGATAGACTGTACGCGAATACAGTGGACGTTAAATTAGGATCATACACGGAATTTGCCTAATTACAATATGTAAGTAATTACGATTACACCACGTAAATACTTTCGTAGCCACTGTAGTTGGATTCTGAAGGGTATTGCGAAAGAACGATATTTAGAAGATTAAGATTTGCAATTGGTGCAGTATGAGAAATTAAAAATTTACCGAATTAAATTAATTTGCTCTGTCGCATACCTCTCCGTGTACCTCGACGAAATAGAAGTAGATCTCGGAGTAGTCGATCTAGGGCTAGTGGACGCAATACTTTGACTCGAGGCTGTTACACTCTGCCTCGTCGAAATAGAATTTGGATCCAAGCCGGACTCGAAACTCTGAAGCGAAGTCACAGTCGTCGGATTCGAAGAACTGGGTGGCAACTTTAACTCTCCTTTCTTTATCTTCTCCACGATAGACTCGACCTCGCTTCCCTCTTTCTCCGCGTTCCCTTTCACCCCTTGCACCTTGTAACTGCCATCAGGTTGCTCCTCCAATACCACAAACGTTACCTTCTTCGCTGGTAGACTTTGAATCGGTGCTTTTCCAATTTCCTCCAGCTTTCCGTCGCTCTTCTGTCTAATAACCTCAAAGTCAGCTCCAGGAGGAAGCACGCCCCTAGTCAGCTCTTCGAAAATAGCTTTCGGTGGCTTGATAGTCGTCGTCGAAGTAGTCAGCGCCAAAGTAGACATAGTTAGAGTGGATCCATCGGTAGGAAGGTTAGACGTTAAGCTGCTTGAAGAATCGATTAATTGAATCTTCTTTCCGTTAGGAAGCACTATGTCCCTGGTACTGACGTTCCTCACGTCATCGTCGATAGATTGAGCCAGAGCCAGCTTCAGTTGTTTCAACAAAACGTCTCTTTCCGATCCTAAGGAAGCAGACCTGGTCTTTGACGCGACGGTCTTCGAGGTTACTGGCTTCTCAGTCTGATATATAACCTTGATCTGAGGTTTTGGCTTACCCTGTTGCACAAACTGATTCTGTTGCTCCTGTATCAGGCTCAATAAATTCTCTGGGATAGTGGGAGTGACTGTTATCTTTTCTTGGTACGTTCTGGGAGAGACTGCAGTGACGATGGTCGGTTTGATGGTCGTTGTGGTCCTCGCAGTTGTCGTTGTTGTGGGTGGAATTGGTGTGGTCGTAGAGAACTTCTTCTGATGAGTAGCTATCGCTTTCAGGAACAGATCTGTTTCGGATGAAGTGATTTTTCTCGCTGTTGGTAGCGATACGAGAACAGGAGACGTTGCAGTGCTGACAGCAATCGTGCTGGCAGATGTGACAGGAACTGGCAAAGGAGTAGTCGACGTGAGTTTCTGAAGCTGTTGGAGTCTCAGAAGCTCCTGCTGCCTTCGTAGCTCCTGTTGTTCCAATAACAATTGTTGCCTTTGCTTTTGCACCAATTCCAACTCACGTTGCTTCTCTAGATATTCTTGCAGCTGTAACGTCTGTCGATCGCTGAACAAAGGTTGCGACAAGTCCTGCTGGAGGTTCTGAAAGTGGCTATTGGTGTTTTGATACTGGCTGCTAAATTGCTGTGGAAATTGTTGCTTGGCTGGTTGAGATTGGAATTGAGTCTGAGCGTTCAAGTAGTTTGGATTGCTGAGTTGTTGAGCTATTTTTTGTTGCTGTTCTTGTATCAATTGCTGTACTTGTTGTTGCTGTTGGTACAGCTGTTGAAGTTGTTGCTGTTTTGCACGATCTACTTTGTATTTGGCCAGGGATGGGTAGGACGCGCTGGCTTGCGGCTTGGTGGCAACTTGATCGAAGGATCCTCGAGAATTGATCGCGTCTTGGGGTCGACGGAAACGTTGCTGGTGTTGCTGAACGTCGCTCAATATTTGAGCCTGTTGAGAAGCTGAGAGACGCGGCCGTGGATCATGTGATGGATGACTCTAAACAAAATTACATATATATTCGTTATGTTTTTATTATGTTACGTTTCTTTACATTTTCGCTGGTCATGTGAGCTTGCGAGAAATCAAATTGATCAATTTTATTTCTATTTTTCATAAAGTTCTCAGTGTCACATTATCCAGGTACACAATTGGTGTCCAATATTTCATTAAGAAATCTCACTTTCGTGAATTAGTTTGTAGGAGGTAACATACAGAATTAAATTTCAAGGAAAATTGCAAGAAATCACATTTGTAATCGTCATTCTTCCATGCATTCGATCATGGTACCTC
The DNA here is from genome assembly GCF_041682495.2 of Bombus fervidus. Taxonomy (NCBI): domain Eukaryota; kingdom Metazoa; phylum Arthropoda; class Insecta; order Hymenoptera; family Apidae; genus Bombus; species Bombus fervidus. The sequence continues at coordinate 5,608,110 of NC_091530.1, read as the reverse complement.
TTGGCAGATTCGTACATCTAAAAATAAGATAAAACATTGTTTACCACGTTAATAGGTACTTAACAAATTCGTGAACGAAGAAACGGCGTGTAACGAGCACAGGAATTTACATAAATTGCGGAATAGTCAATGATCCACCCTAGTCGCACGTTTAATCACCGGCGGTTATAGATTCTGCAATTATCTGCAAGGCAATCCAGCGCGTATTCGCGATGATTAATCATCAGCTTTGTTCGAGAAAGAAAGAAAGAGAGCCCGATGTAATTAAGATCGCGATAATTAGCCGAGGCATTGTTCTAGACTCCCTTCTCCGTGTCGTTGTTGTACCAGGGGCTGTGAGACAATCTCCTCGACTCTTCGAGAAAGTATAACTCCGTCGCGGTTTTCATTTCGCAGCGTCCTCGCGTAATAACTCGTTCGACGATCTCGAATTTAAATTGAAATCTCTTATACCACCTCGGTACGCGCGGCGACACTGTTCCAAGCTTTTGCCATCGCGTTCCTTTGTTACCTTTCTCTTTAAATTAAAATTAAAACATAGCTACGTGCCAAGAGTTGCGCGTCGAAGAGAATCTCTTCAGTCCATGCGATGAAAAGTACATTATCACGAGTGTGCACGAAGAAAAATATTATGTAAATGATATTTGTACAGGAAATTTCTTTCTATTTAGTCGTTAACTACGATAGACGATTGATCAATCTGAAATTATGTTTTTTAAATAATTGCTTAGCAAATAGCAATTAGATCGGAAGGAGATTTGAAATTATAATACGATGAACAATATGGATAAAAGTTACGCTGGTATCATTATCATAAATTACGAGTTAATGAATCTCTGGCCGTTTATCAACTAGCTTGCTTACTACCTTACTTGTATTTCATTTTCTTTTTAACTGTTGTTTCATTCTCTTTCTAGTCGACCGATTGTACTTAACTCTTTGCTGACTACTGATGACGCTACGTTGGCGTCATGACCCGGGTTGATTTCAGAGGTGGGCGACATTATAGCGTTGTCTATGCAAATCGTCGAACCACACACGATGAAAGGCCACGTGGATTCGGTCCAGCAATCAACGTGTTAAAGAGAAACGTTCGATAATACGATCGAAAGTCAATGCCATCTATTGAAACCACTGTCATTGTCATGTCGGCTGCTACTAATTGCCGTAGTACGTTCTCCTAAATCTCATAATAATGCTGACGGTAAATGTGAGTCAAAGGCGATCAATCACGTGGTGTCTGAATAGACTAACTAGTAGCAAGATAAACAGGCTAAGACGAGTAACTGGAGCAGGTTTTTGCCTCTCGCCGAGGCCAGAAAAACGTGAGAATAAATGCAGAATGGAACGTGCTATTTGAAAATTAGATAGAGAATTTATCATAATTGTGCAGTGAGACGATTATGCAATTTAAATTTTTTGATTTTTTAATATGGTATTGCAGATAGATTTGCTTACGAAAACGATAGATCAAATATTCTTTTTATCGAAATGGATTTTAAAATTTGAGAAAATGACACAATTTCACATGTATAGCATTTAACTATCGATAAAAACAAATTTATGATTAATATTTATTTATGGGAATATAATATAATTAATGACTCTGTTACATTTTCATAGCCTTATGTTTCTCTAGCTTTTGCTAGTAATAAAATGGTTTAATGTGATTAATTTCATTTTGCAAGTTGATTAATTAAACAGACGCCGATGATCGATCGATCCTCATATATGATTCGACTATTATACGTATGATACATAGAATGTTGTATTACATAACGATAATTTCAACACCAGTTAGCAAAGCAATAACAATGTTTTCCTCACTCGAAAAAAGTATACCGCGATGTTAGTTTTCTCCGCTTACTATTGCGAAAAGTCTCTGTCTCCGGTTAAGAGTAATTGAGGCTTAGAAAGTGGACGTCTTAGAGAAACTATATGGATCTATGATGTCAACAATAAAACATTCTTCGCTTCTTGCACCTATTTGCATGCAATCTTAAACCAGATGACTTCACGAAAGCATAACGAACTTCGTGCATTCTTCTTCTACCGCGATTCCTCTTTGAACCAAACTATGTGCGTTTCGTTCATGAACCAAGTGTTTATGAAATATAGTGTCTCAGCTACTACTATAAATTCTATTCGTGTACTTAATTCCTCTATACATATACGTATATAAGACTAACAATAATTAAAATTCATATCATTAAAAATTATCGTTATAATAATAGTTGCGATTATGAAATATAACGCAAAGTTATTTCCACGATTCAACGTGTTAGAGTTTCGGTAATGGAATTTCATAAAACGCGTAAAACTTCGCAGTCTACTGATCAAACATAACGCAGGTAATCGGTCAAGCAACTCTGCTTTTACAAATTAAACTCTTCCTCAAAGATTTCATCGATCGCGATCACTGACGTAACGAGATCACGCGCAACGATTGCGGTGCTGTCCGCGGATCGTTGGCCACGGTTTTCCCACAGCTGATGTGGAAAAAAATGTAATCTGGGCGCGGCTTCCTATCTCTCTCTCCTATTAACGATCCACGCGTCCGCGTGTTTGAACTATCTCCAGATATATCGACTGACCAGACAACCGTTCTATAGATCGGCACGATCGTAGATTTCCTTCTGATATCACAAGGAGAAGGCCTTATAAGCGATCGTGTTTCAACGTGCAGTTGGTAGTGAACGGATCGTTTAAAATCGAACGTGGAAACAGTAATGGTCGGTGAAGTTGCGTTCTGTCTATTCATGGGGTTGTGGAAGCGAAGAAGAACGAAGGAGAAAGGTGGCGGATCGAGAGTCACAGTGGTGTAAGCTGGTTTGCTCGTATTTTGCATAGAATGGTTATTTGTGCTCGTTTAAAACGCAAGGATCTCGTTGGACGATGTTGGACGATCGCAGGAAAACACAGATACGATACGTGCATTTTCATCGAGTTTTCGATTTTAATGTTATTTTATGACCGCGAGGGAATATTTTACTTTTAATATTATATTATATTATGTGCAAAAAAAATTGGGAAACGAATGAACTAAGAGCTGCAAATTACATCAAAGCATCAAATATTAGTTAATCTACGATCGATTGGTAAAAATATTTCGAATAGAGGGAAATCTGTTCCAGACACTTATACAATATCCCTTGTTACCTAAAACGCCACAGACTGCAACGATTCCATCCGATTAATTAAACCACCATCCTTCGCTATATTTCATTCGACGATCAACGCAGAAAAACCATTCACTGGTTCTTTTTCCTTTTTTACAACTCCAAGAAGACGTTCACTTTCCACATATATCCATGAGGAAATTCTTTGCTATTACATCTTCGAGCAGCTTAGCCAGGTACATCCACGCGGAATATGCGGCCAGCACACTACCCCTATTATGCCAGTGATTGCATAATCGGCCTGCATGCACGATCAAACGCGTGCATTCACTACAGGACACGGTATAGTCCCGTTATATAACGGGTGCTCCTTCACTTTTACGCCCCGTAGAGTATGGCGTTCCTGGCGTTCAACAGGACAGAAGATTTCTGCCACCTTTCGCTTTCCTTCCGTTTCGCAGAATATTTCTGAACGCTCAGAAGTCATTATCTCTATATTCGGTAATAGCGTTCGGAATAGTCTTTTTTCTTTTTCTCTTCAACGTTCTAACTCATTTCGTCGTCATTGCGAGATCCCTTTTACTTCGTCTTTGCTTTTTAGGTCGGTGGTGCCTACGATGAATCTTTCTGGATGCTTGAGAATCAGATCAAGAGACCGAAGATTAAAATATTAGAACATTGAAATATCGTAACGTCGAAAGATTGAACAATTGAAATGCTTGGGAAACTATAAGATCGGAAGATTAGAAGAATCGAAGATCAGGGAAGTCGAAATGTCAAGGTACAGCCGAAAAAATCTTAAATCCAGCCAAGACACGTATGTATATAACAATCAGGGCATCTATTAGTAACATAATTAGTTTACATAATCCACGCGAAGTCACGACTCTTGCAGATTAAAGTACATAATACGTAATAATATTCGCTTCGTACATTTATCACCGAGCGTTTACTACATGTCACGACTCCTACACAGATTAATCGCGTTTGAAATCCTTGAAGTGCTCCCTAATTTGTTTATGTAATCGGGGTAGTTCATCTTCCGTGTTAATTTGAGAACGTTGTACTTTAAATATTTCAAGAAATACAAATTGCCAATTAATCACTCGAAATATCTTGATAATTAACATTTTTTCTTCTTTTTTTTTTTTTTAACACCTTATATACGATATAGTCTCTGAAACCGCATATCTAGAACGCCAATACATAATTCAAAGGAAACTTCTTTTAAGGAAAGAAGTTCGTTAAAGTCTTTTTCTCGTTTCTACGACCATTTTTATTTTCCAAACAGCAACATACGTGATCTTTGTAAAATTTATAATACATAAATGACAGGCGGACAAAGTGCTTTCAACGACACAAGGCAAATAACAAGACGGTATTAAAGCGCAGAGAAAGTCTGTAATATTTTTAAACGGAACGATCTGTTCCTCTTCCCACGACTTTCGAAACTGGCGTTACTTCCTGATTAATTTCGATATGCTCTCTCACGTTCGAATAGTCTTAGTTAAATGAAATTGTCACTTTGCTAACGAATGTATAAATCGCACGTTCCGGTTGTTTCGCGGTGGAAAAGCGCGCGAGCAATTGCTACACTTTGCTTTTTCATAATTGAGACACTTAGAAGGAGGCTGCAGCATATTCGTGGCAGTAATTTTCTCGAAACTTCAACTAGTAGATTTTATTGCGTCCGTGAAATATCTCGCTGTTGCAGAAAAATTACTTTTTCGTAATTGAGAGACTTTCAAGGAGACTGCAAGACGTTCGAATCACCGATCCAGTCGAAACTTGCAACTGTCGTATTTCGTCATTGTGTTCGTGCAAATATTACACAGTTCGGATAATTTTCAATTACTTTACAAACACCGATATTAATCTGTTTAAAGAGAGACAAAAGTTTTGAATAAAAATATAGTAATATCTTTCGATTTCTATTCTTGCCAATCCCTTTTAGGATCTCCAATTTTCTGTTAATCGATATTTTGATAGACGAGCGATTAGCAACTGCGTGCTAATGACACAAGGATTTGCAATAAAACTAATTTCACGCAACCTTATAAGCCGAAACCCTATAAGCGATATTTTAATGAATCCTATTAATTGGACTTTCTCGATCTGCATTCTAAAAGGTATAATTAAAAGGCGCGACTATTATTTTAAACGACTGTACACGCCATAAAGATGAATACGAAATCGCAAAAGTGTCCTTCTATCTTTTATCTTTTAACGTATACTTCTATCCTTTATTCTTCGTAGAAAGTATACCACCAGTTGATTGCTTTTACTTTCGATCGCACGCGGGATCGTTCGATTTTAGTGAAAGGACGACCTGTAACATAACCGTTTAACTGGATTCTTCTGCGCGAGTTTGTATACTCGTTCCGTACCACGTATCCTACGTTTTTTATGCCAGGATTGCAAGAAACGCAAGCAATTACATGGAATAATTTAACGAGAATCTCTCCGATTTATCTAAGATCTTTCATACACGGGGTGTCCTAGATTGTAATAGTGAAACAACGTTATATTTGTTCTTTCGTATAATGTCATTCAATAAGTTATCGTATTTGTTATCGTAAAGTATTAATCGCCAACACGTTTGCGGACATGTCCCATTTTGTGCTATTAAACGGTACAAGTCGTACGGCAAACATTGCTCAACAAAACATTTACGTATATTATAAGAGAATCAATGTCAAACATGATCTAATACGTAATCAAATATTACGTGATAGCTGATCAATATTTGTACATTGTGTAATGTGCATATAGTGCAACGTGTAATTTAGTGATCTCGGAGTGAAAGGTATATGTTAATGAGAAACATGCCAAGTTGTCAACTGTCACGAAAAGTGAACGATTGGAAAAAAGCTGTAGGAGCATGTACCCGGTCACTTGTTTTCTAAAATGGATCGAGTATAAATGATAGATAATGATAGACATTTCTTTTCTTGTCCTGATATCCTACAGTGTTTATAGCACAAAATAAAAGTACAAAGTAACGTGAAACGATTATACGTTTGTTCGTTTTTTCCATTTCTTCTTTTTCTTTTTCTTGTAGCCTGCTATAAAGAAGTATAGATTGTACATATACTACGAACAATAGCCAATAATAAAAGCATAAAACTGTATATTACGCATACAATTAAATTCTAAATTTTATCTAGATTAAACTATCCGATAGACTAAAGTATAGAAACTGGATTTTCTCAATAAAATCGTCTCCAGAAGTTTCTCATTTCCCCTACTCTTCTTCGTATACTCTAATGACTCCATTATGGATATAAGTTAGTTGTTAAACACGAATGTAAGTTAAATTACTAAAATAATTATTCAACCATTGTGTTTTTCCTCGCCGGTCAACAAGACAGACATGGAAATTTCTCCGAGAATGGTTAACATCCTCCGTCTTCTTATAGAAAGAGAGAAATTTCACCCCAGGGTCATGCAGAAGTCGCACTTTCGATCTTACTGTCGTGAAACTACTTCTTCTCTTCCTGCACCTTAAGATATGAAGTTCGATAGCCGTGCACCGTTGCTTCAATTAACGTCACTAGACTTCCTATCAATTTAAAAGCAACTGTTTGTAAGAAAATAGGCCGGCCAACTTCGACAATTACGTAGGTTGGTTTTGTCATTGAGCTTAGAGTATATCAGAAACCTGGCGTTCTTTAACCCTTGCTTCGTGTCTTCCCACGAGAGAGATTGATTAATTGAACAATGAACCGAACTTTTACATTCCTGCCTGTGAAATTTTATAGATAGATAAAATTTAATTGCGTAATGTATTCAAATTTTATTCGTGAAAGTTTAAACACAGAGATAGCGTCACCATGATTTTATATGTAAATATGTGTGAAATGTGACTAATTTGTAGTAAATAGAATTGTAAGTATAGTAAAAAAGACGAAGAAGATGAAGATAAAACTCTTCTCAAAACAAAATTTAGGTCAAATTCTTGAATTTCTTCGCCCGAGTATATATATACAAGATATATTGAATCTAATCTTTCGAAACATGTTTGTATTTAATTTCAAAATACAAAATAATAACCGGCAACCAGTTTAAGAGAAATCCGTGTCACGGCAGAACATATTAAGAAAATTTCTGCCGTTTAATGATGCCCAAATTTGGGTAAGTATTTCAAGAATGTCATAGTAACCTTAATTAATCGAAATCGCCTTCTTCGTGGATCAAAATATAGTCTAAATACTTTTCAAAAAATCTGTTACTTTTTTTCAAGCAAGGAATGCTGCGATCGAACGAGTTTCTAAACGTATCATTTTCAGAGATGATTTACCTGTTCGATCTTCCTTTATTTTCATTCTGGAAAACGTTTCCTTCTTACTAGAAATTACATTGAGCATATTGCTGGTTAGAGCCTGCTAATCAGCCAGGTTTCTGGAGAAAGTGAGAAACTATGTGGCATCCTTCACCTTCACCTATTGTCCCGTATATTCGCCTTGATCTCACTTCGTGTCCTCGAGAAAGGTGAATCGAATCGTGCTATTTAGCACTACACTTTGATAAACTCTTCGAGGTCTCGGTGAATATTATTGAAATAACAGAAACTTCTCCATGTTGAGTACATACATCATAGGAATAACGAAATGAATAAGAAACAAATTGAGAGAATTCTTCTTTCGTAAAATTAGATGAGAAACGAGCGGAGATAGAAATTACGTATTGTTCGTAATAGGAATTTCGAAACGAAAAAGGTTACGACAATAGGGTGCAATAAAAAGAAATGGAGCAGCGTAATCCTTCGACGAAGGGAGCAAAAGCTGAAAGAACAACAAGTGAAAACGAAAATGACTATCGTAAATGGATTTCCTGCGACTGCTTCTTACCAATGTCGAGGGCAAGGTGAAAATTTTACAAAATTTTAAAATCGCGGATCTACTTTAACTTCTCCTGGCACATATTTTTATTAATTTTATAGAAGAATCATAAAAAATCATATAGAACTACCATAGATCACCATGTGATATGGATCACATAGATCAAAATCGTATAGTTATAAAAAATATACGTCAGAAATTTAAATAAATGTTGGTGTTTCGATGCAGAGAATAAGAACGACCTGCTTGGAATTTGTCTCAATTTTGTGGCAAGGTTTTTCTTAAAACATTAAGAGACTTTGATTGTTGCGAGATCGCGATATAAAAATTTAAATGCCACAGCAGTATGCGCGGTATTAAAATTATTTCAAGTGCGATTGGAATTATCGTGTAAACCAGAATAAATCAACGGTAGACCCTTTCACCGTCGTTTGTCGGAAGGAAGAAACGATGAATTGCCGCGCTCGATGGAGCATTCCGTGCGTGGAAACGGAAGCGTCAAAGACAGCCTATTGGCGAAACTTCCGGTTCTTCTTCCTCTTGGTCTTATGTATCGCGGTCTGTCTAGCGGCAAAAAACTGACTCTCGATTTTACGTATGCTCACGGTCAACCTACAAAAACTCTCCGTAAGAGAAACTATTGGGAAATATAATCGGTGTTTCTTGGATGTCACGCACAGGAGAAATGTCCGTAAACGCTATAATGTCCTAGACTTTATCGCCGAGCTCGTGAAAGTGTTGTTTGGCGGAATGACAGAAAAAGGCAGGGAACGTGTTTAACGAGATTTGTCGTTAACGATATTGAATAATTGACGATGTTACAACGTCGTTGTGCGCGATAAAAAAATCTCATTTTCCTCTTTGTCATTGGAAGATTAAAAACTAGTAATTTCAGCTTACTTCCCTGTGCCACTGAGGAGAACCTGCTTTAACTTCTTTTCTTACATTCCAGATATAGTTTCTGTATCTGAGATAAAACTTTTACATAACGCAACGATACGTTTCTAAAAAAGGAAATTGAAAATTGCATGAAATTTATCTATTTGTCACGTTCCATCGATACTATCGTAATGTCTCTTCGGCCGCGTTAGAGAATTATTAACGTGAAACTTATCGGTGATTAACCGAAGGATGTCTATTAAAGTTTTTATCTTTTAATGGATAAAAATTGTATACGTTAGGAAGTTTACGACGCGACGTATTAAATGTTGGATAGCCGTGACGAACCTTACTTTCGTTTATTAGATGCTAGCTTTCTGCTAGCTTCGCCTCTAATTTCATATTGCTAATTCGATTAGAAATTCTATAGGCAATCTATTATATTACCTTTTTTCTTTTCTTCTTTTTTTCTTTTTTTTTTTCCTTTTTTCGTTTCGTACGGTTTCGTTTTATCTTTGTTCTATCGATGTGAGATTTGAAAGTTCCTAAGCGAGTATCATTTTAATTATTGTAGTTAACATATTGATCTAAAATCCTTTAAACGTGATAATATATATGCAAAGATTTATAATACGTTTCGCTGCGGAAGAAGTAGGAAAATCGTGACACGAGAAGAGGAATTATAACAACGTACGAAAGTAGAACCAAGATGTTCACTATTCACCCACTAACAGAGTGACTTCTGGCCTCTGTTTCTACCTTCACTCGCAAACTCCTATCTGATGTCGGGTCTTCCTATCTTCGTCTTTTGCAATATCAATTTCCTGCGTCGTTTTAGCGGCATCTTCCTCTAATTGGCGGATTTCTCTCGAGAATCGAAGAAACCTTGCACCGAGAACTCGGTAATCGACGTGCTTTGTGTCGGTATCAATGGCCATCGGATATATTTCATGAAATGTATAACTTTCATTTAGATTGACGGTCCATAGAGAATTGCGAAACTTTGGAAAACTTTGGAAAGCGGTGCGCTAGATAAAAATGTAATAAAAATTTCCTGAAAATCGAATTCAATTGAACTATGAAGTGGAAAACTTTTTGTTGGCTGATTATCTTTAGAAGCTGTCAGTTTGTTGACATAAGCTTTCGGAGTAAGTTTTTGGAGATAAAGTACCGCATAGAGTTAGTATTAGGATTATGGAATAATTAATTGTAGCGTAAAAGTGACTGCGATATTATGAGAAGAACGAAGAAATAAGATTCTTTGTGTCCAGCAACGTCGTTGATACGTTGCAAAGATGGAAGATGAGAGGAGACACAGCACAAAAACAGAGAAGGTAAACTCCACAGAGCGTTACTTATTACGCGGAAAACTGAATTTGATGATGAAGAGAAATCTTGGGGCTGGATCATTTCAGAATGATTGCAGAAACGTAATTAACACGACTGTGCGTAATTAAGTACAACGCTTACTTTGAATTTCAAGCCATTATTTTAATCATCATTGTAAAAAGAATTCCTGTTATTGAAACGATAAAAATTTTGAAATATCCTGTGTTATCGAGATATAGTATTAGTATTATTGTTACATATTACGTGGAAATTTAACGCCAAATTTAAGCTACAGAAAAATGAGATTTCGTATGCATCGATCTAATACCTATTAACACACGCTTGGTGTACATCATGAAAATCCGATCAAGTGAGAAAATCCAAGTGAATGTGTTAACCGTGTCGCGGAGGCGTTAAAACGGCATAAGTGAAATCGGAAACGTACAAGGAATCGCGATCGTATAAACAAATACGGAGAAAGAAGCGGCGAACGAACGCGATTCACAGCGTGAACCGTAATATTTCTATATTTATTCGCCGATTTTACTGTCCAACCAATGGAACTTGCTCACGATTATCAAAGATTACACTAGGTTCTCCCAAAAGTTTCATTCGTCTTGTAAGGAAATAATAGACGCGCAACGTTTTTTATTTTATATTATTTTATCGAATTACGTACGATCCATTTCGTTCTGTTGAAACATCGATCTATTATTTCCTTACAAAGCGAAAGAAACTTTTGGGACAACCTAGTACAACGTGCAATAAAGGCACTGGTGGAAATGTTTAACTGTGGCCTGATTACGTCAACCGCGAGAGCAACAGTGCCAAGTAATTTCATCAAATCTGCATACCTATCGCAAATGGCTTCGTTTCACACCGTTCGTACGCGTGCACACAGGCTCTTTGTTCGTGTCGGAGAGATCTCGCATCAGATTTAATTACACGTTGAAACGCGCTACGTGGAAATTTCTTTGCTAAGCGATCCTCGATACGTGTTAGATTGTTCCACCTGAAACGATCGGCTTCGGAAACGTGCAAAGTCTTTTGAAACTTGCTAACTCGATGTGTTGTGCGGTATTACTTATCGCTAGATCTTCCAAATTCATACTTTTTACGATCGTGCGTAAAAATATACAGAATGTAAATAGAAATTTCTTTCATCCTCCAGGGTATCGTAACGAGAACATTATTTCGAATTACTCGTGTATTTTTGCATACTATGTACACCCTGTAAATTTTCGTATCGATTTAAGTTTCCCAGAAGTGTGCGTGAACATCGGAAGCCTGTTTATTACACAGGATGGGTGGATAAAAATCATCCACGATTGCACATTCCGAGAAAATATAGTTTGCGTGTTGCGAGAGATACACCGGCGATATCTCGATTCACGTTCGCACGGTAATTTCTGCTAGAATGATATTCAAATCGTTAAAAGGGTCATTCTTTTCCCGAACGATCTCCACGATTTCTGAATCGAGATACCATACGTATTTGGAAATCCCGATTCTCGAAAGTAATTCTCCCGTGCTTAGTATTGTATTCGATTGATAGAAGCGTTGCACTATCGTGGAAACGGAACATCGATCTCGCCGGTATTACGGAAAACTTTGATCGACTACACGCGATCTTTTCACAGCCGAATGCTTTACGAAGTGTACTTTCCATCGGACGTCTGACATCGGAAGTCTTTGATAAAATATCGTCCCACCCTTCCAAGCTAGAACAAGATATACATTTATTTACTAAAGATAGATTATTGCACGGCAAAACTTTATTTATTTCTACGTAATTTTACTTAATGTCTGAATAGATAGAACCTTTGTCGATGAATTTGTGCTTAAACGCCTATTACATGACTGAAAAGCGATAGATAGCGGAAGAAATCAAGGAACTTCGCTTACATGAATTGCATGAAACCTTCGACAGGTTCATCCTTTGGAAGGAGAGGAATCAATTGTTTTATCTGCAATTTCTTATTAATTAATCTTCACCATCGGTTGTTACTTGCAATTGTCTTCCATCAATCTGATAATTCGTTTTTGTTATTAGAATATCCTTCCAATGACTATGGTCCTATATAGATTAGATAGAGTATATCGTGCATTCGTTTTGTCAAAATTTTCTTTATAAAAATCTCTCGAGTCTCTCTTAAAAGAAACTGAGCGGGTACCTAAATCTCTATCTACCTACACATCTAAGAAAGTCTATGAAAGATACCTCCTTTGTAGTTTCCAATTTAGCAACTGCATCTTACGCTATATTAACATGAAATTTCTTAAGAATATCCCGGAGAAATCATGTATTATCCGATAAAAACATTTTTTTAAATAATACTTCACCAGCAAGAAAAGAAGAAATTAACTAGGTAGCATTTTTCTTACCTGTTGGAACTGAGCCAAGTCGGTCCCTGAGAGAATCACCGGGTCAGCTTCGGCAGCAACGAAACCTTGTATCCTCAGGATCGCGGTGATCCACAGGAAGCACAAAACATTCCTCCGCCTCATTACGTCAACGATCCTCCTTTCTCTTCGATTATCGAGCAGCGTTCACACACGGTTTGCCTTTTTCTAAGAACTTCACCACCGGAACATCGACACCCCACTACGTCTCTTTCTTCTTTCTTCTCCGATATCCGTCGACTTTCAAATTTACTTACAAAATTACAGCAGGCTTATCAAACCAAATAATTTTACACTGCTTCCTCGTTCTATAAACTTCCCTCAAACAAATATCGTGTATATCTTTCCTTTCTTCGTAAGTGCAACGAATCGGTTGTTAATTTACAAATTGAACTATGATTTACAAATTAAACGAAAAAAAAAAGAAAGATAGATATATCTTGGAAATATATTCGGAGAACGAAATCGCTTCGTTGATCAAAACGAAAGCGTTGTTCAAAGGGAAAATAAGGCTCTCGAGTCGTTTTATCGAAAGAAAGAATAGTCGAGCTTTTCTCGTGTTGGCGGAGAAACGAAAACAAGAGGACAATAGCGAAGACGCGTCAGACCTGCTTAGCTGACACAAGTTCACACGTTGACGAGGACGAGTTCGGGACTGTTGGAGATCGGAAAACGTCTGAGAGTTTTACTTCTCCAGTCGGGGAAGAGTTCCTCAGGCATAGACCAGGTGGGAGACGAACAGGTAGGACGGTGAACGTCGGTTCCGAACCCACTTCTGTCTTCTCTTGACGCCTTCCTCGACTGGAACCTGCATTTGTTTTCCATTTTGTTGGGATTTTTGCCAACGATCGATAGAAATCTGTATCCAGTAGGTGCCTGTTGATTTAGAAATCGTTCAGATCAGATTTAGGAATCGTTTCAGATGCAAATTAAAAAAGGTATTATTTTTAGTAGAAGAAAGGAGAAAGGATGTGCAATTACGAAACGTATTATCTTGTATCGAAATTAAAACAATCAGGAAACTTTCTATAATTATTACGTGGAATTGTTAATAATAGTGATTAAGGGGTCATGTATTCTTATCGAGAGAACATTAAAAATATGTAGAACGATAGAACCGGAAAGAGGAAGAAAACATATTTCTTTCAGTCCAAATGTTTATAGAATATACTAGTAGTTAATTTTAATATTTACACATTATCTACTATTCCACGCTATATGATCTTTAAAATTAAAAATTTGTTTTTATAATTAAAATACGATGAATCACGTTGAGTTAGATTTGATTGATAAAGATACCAAGATACGAGGTGTATAATTAAACCAAAACAACATTCGATTCTAATAAAGAAATATGTTTTAATTCATCCGGAGGCATTAACGAGCAGTTTCCTAATTCTAATGGACAAATTAATACTCCAAGAGATACAGAGAAAACATTAAGGAGCAGAAAAAGAAGATTATATAGAAAATAGCACAGATATAATAAGATAACAAGCTGGTTTTTCAATCAAATCAAATCGACGTCTTTTGTCGAGTGAAATGCTTGGAAGAAAGATTACATGAACAGTTTTTGAACAGAAAGGCAAAAGAGGCGAATCGATACGTCGGAAAGTTACTTAACACCATTGAAACGAACGGAAACGCTCGAACGAGCATCAAGTTGTACCAGTTCCGCTCGAACGTTCCGGGGAACGCGCAAAAGCGCATCGTACCGTTTTACAAACAATTTTGGCACTTACTTCCGATAATAAATCGTTTTTAGCTGTCGTTCGGAATGCTCGCGGAAGTACCATGAATGAAATGAACCGGCACGCTGCAACAGATTTCCCAATTTTAAAACGCGCTACTGGAAAGAGAACAACTCTCGTATACTGAAAAAACATTGGAATCTAAGGAATTTTTTTTAGAGAAGATTACAATATTAGAACTAGAAGATTTAATAATAATAATTGAGGAACCTTTTGGGAAAAGGCTCATAAAATAAAATGCTGAAGTTTAGTAAATTGAGTTGAAAATTCTAGTTGTAATTTTTTAATATTAGCTACGTTTGAATTGTTAATTAGAACAGTCCTTAAGGAAACTTTTTATATTTATAAAATATATACAATTTTTATACTAATTCAACTATGAATATTCTTTTTTATCCTGGATCTTTAGACCATTTTGTTTAGGAAGCTTCTCCTTTGAATAAGGAATTTTTTTTAGAGAAGATTACAATATTAGAACTAGAAGATTTAACGAATAATAATTGAGGAACCTTTTGGGAAAAGGCTCATAAAATAAAATGCTGAAGTTTAGTAAATTGAGTTGAAAATTCTAGTTGTAATTTTTTAATATTAGCTACGTTTGAATTGTTAATTAGAACAGTCCTTAAGGAAACTTTTTATATTTATAAAATATATACAATTTTTATACTAATTCAACTATGAATATTCTTTTTTATCCTGGATCTTTAGACCATCTTTTTTAGGAAGCTTCTCGTTTGATACATTGATGAAACAGAAGAGAAGAAGTTACTCAAATTTTATGAGAAAATCTCAAGAAATCTTTCTTCCAAATAAAACTATTTTTCTATCGTTTTATGTAAATTGGAAATTTCAAAATATCTATCTTATTATATCTGGAAGAAACGTGTACCTAAATGTTGGCATAGCATTGTGGAATGATTAACTTTGTTTCGAAACCAAATAAAAGAACTGACAAATCAAATTTGCACATCGATCAAATAGAATCAGATACCTCTTTTCCGGTTAGTTTTTACTACGTAAGTAGTTAGCCGGTAAAATATTTTTCAAATGGCTCGAGGCAACGAAAACGCGAACACCATTCGTCCTTTCTCCGCTCACCATCGAAAACGAGTTTCAATCTGCTTATCTGTTTCCTGTAAGATTGTTGCAAAATTGTTACAAGAAGGATTCACTGAAAACAATTAATCTAGCTTAGAAAATATTACATACCAATCGCTAGTAGAAATAGAATTTGCAAATAATCTGTTTTATGTATTTTTATATGATCGTAGAATATTTTTAAGACGTTAATAAAGAAGATAACCATCAGCAAAGAAATGATAAACTGAATTAAAAGAATAATAAAAACTATAAATAAAATAAAAAAAAGTACACGTTTTTCTGACTAAAGATTGCTATAATACATGTTATCGATTGGTTATTATTATAAGACTGATCACTGTCGTGACGTAAGATTCGAGAATTGAGCGAAAGTTTCGATCGCTTCCTGTTAAACACCTCCTTAAACATTTACCAAATTTCTTTATGGTTTCGCTAAAAATTACATAAGAATCTCGTTTAATAATTTACCAAAAACATTTTTGTATTGTAAAAGCAACGAATGCATTCTTTTTAAAATTCATACGATTAGTATTTAATATACAAGAGAAGGACAAAATTTAATCGAAAATAAATTATATCAATTGTACTAACGATAAATTTCAAGTGTTATATACCGATTATATAAGAAAAGGTATAGGTACTGCAAAATAAATGATGGATGTTTCGTGCTACCTATGCACAAAAAATGTTTCGGTATCCTTTCTCTAAATTACTTCACCATAAAACTTACGATTAGCTATATTATAGAAATAAAACATTATTTGTTCAAGACTTTAATTAATCCTTGCATCATCTATCCGCGATCCATTTCTTACCTTTTAAGGAACATGAGCGGGTTCAGACTACCACAATGCTCGAGACGTATGCTCTTCCTTGTATGATGCCCGAACCGAACTTTCTTCCTTCGCACGGCTATAGTACACTATCGTCCAGAAGTACAATGCTATCATTTGCTTCGTTTCGCTCAAAATTGTTTAATATCTATGACAAATGAATTTATAAAAAAGTTTTCTATGATTTAATCCTTTAAAGATAACTTTTAAGAAGCATCTATATCCTAACTTCTAGTTTCTTCATTTCAAAAAAGGAATTTTCATTCTTTTACAATATGACTGTTAAGAGTAAGTTAGCTTGAAATTCTAATTTTTTAATTTCAAGAGAAAATTTTTCTGGGGCTTCATTTTTTCTACATTGTCAATTTGAAGACACCTTGTTCAAGTACCTTTTTTGAGACATAAAGTATTGAAATAGAAATATAAGAGAATTCTAAAAGTAACTAAAAGACACTGTTTCTCGCAAACTTAAGTGATACATCGTACTAGTAAACTGGTAATATTGCTAGAATTGCAGGCGTGACCCTAAACTTATGGACGATAGTGTATAACCATTACTTTCTTCGTCGTGCAGAACATCCAAGCAACCGTTTGTTCCCAATTCGATCGATGAAGTAAAGCACCTCTTATATTCTTCTAAAGTTGTTCCTATTAGGCAAAAAAATTACAATTGTCGAGTAATATAAAAAGAATCAATCATCGGTTCAAAGAATAAGAAATCAAATTCAGGTGATACTACATAGAAGGAGTTACCTACAATACTTTACATTATAATCGCAATTTTTCATTCTTTCGCGTCTCTATACATACAATAATCCTCAAGAAAAACAAACCTTCTCTTTTTAATGTACTTCTAGCAAACGGAAGTAAATTTAATGATATTTATTTGGCGAACGTTTCTCATCGTAAAATATCGGTATATTATTATGAAATTGCACCCGGAAAGCTGTCGTTTTTCTCCTCAAATATCAGAGTACACACTTTCGTCGATCAACGCGTTTTATAGATAGATTGTAATACTCTTTGAAAGATGTATCTTTGTGATGAAATAAAAAGAAGACAGGTACACCTGTGTATCGTGATTTGCTGTTGAAATTCCTCGATCGAAAAGCAGCAATACAAAGATCAAGAGAACCGTATTACATAAGGGAACGCAATATTCGTACTGTTTATCAGACACGAGACATCTCGGAAGAGCGAGACGGTCCGTGGAAAAAAAGTATTGTGTGGACGGATATATCGCGGATGGGAAAAGACGCTTTCCTTTATGCCCGTGAATCTCATTAAAAAGCGTTTCACCTGTACGAAGGGGAGAGGAAGTGAATTTTAACGAAAATATTCTCGTAGTTTCGATTCTTCGCCGCAGGAGGAACCTTGTTACCTCTTTATACAGTTATTAGAGTAACGTTGTATTGTTTGAGGCTCATACCGAATCTCAAGTACTATAATTGGTTACATGATATAATTTTGTCTTTAGGATTATGTAAAACAATATTGAAATATTACAATTTTGTTTATGATAATCATCTTTCCGTGTGAGTCAAATTCTTAATCAAGTTCCATGTTATTTCGGGTGACGCTGATAATATAATTTAAGAATTTGTCGTAGAACGTAAATTTCAGGTCATATTAAATTTCAATAATGTTTCCTAATGACTTATTCAATTTTGTTGTCGGTTCCAAGTACTTTAATATGGACTTTGCATGTATTATAAAAGTGTTTCACTAATAAAAAAGAAATGCTAAATTTTAATAAATCGTACAGTTAAAATATTATTCATATTGCTTACATTTCTGTCGAATCAGGTTCCGATTGTCACAGACGTCTTATGAATTAAATCATCGCAGGAAACCGGAAAATGGAAGTCACAGTACCTTAGATTTCGTAAGACCAAGCAATGTTAAATGTAGGTGGAAGGTTTCCAACTGGACGTAGCTAGTTCGCAAGAAAACAGTGTAACATAATTTACCTTAAACAATACAATTTTGCCTGTCGTGCCGCCTGCTTAATTTTCCCCTTGTCTTACAGGCTAATTGTCCAGATAATTTTATGTCCTCGTATTCGTAGTGTAATTGTAATAATATCTCGATGCACCATGAAATTTACATAAATTACAAGTTAGGAAAATTATAAATAAACATAAAAAATATATACGAAAAATACATAAGTATGCTTATCATAAATTTCTCCTTCTTGTAGATATTTCCTATGCTACTGCGATATTTTTACATAAAATTGTTCCAAACTGTTATAAGGCTATTACTAATATATGCATATAGTATAAGTACTATTATTCATTTTTATCTTTCCTTGCCTTTCAAACATAATTGTTATAATTATTTCACTCTACTGTATAATTTCTCGTTTACAACGTTTCTCACTTTTCTATAATACTTTACGTGTATCTTCGACATCGGAAGCTGCTACTTCTCATCCGTAACTTAATAACCGCCATTACGGGACCGTCAAGACGCAACAATACTTTATTGATTATCCTCCTTCACCAATTGCTCCCCAGAATTGCTTTTTGTCCTATAATAATTAAACGTGTACACGTGTGCGCTTTCACCCGTTATTTACAACTAATAACGGAAGCATGTACGTAACGTAAGTTCATAGACTACTTCCTCTGGCATTCTTCCTCCTCTTGCGAATTCTATGAACATCACGAGATATCTAAAACAATCCCTCTTGACACAAAAATTAATTTTAGGAGATAATATACTGTAACTTGGCAATAAATAAAATAATAAATTAATGATAGCAAATTTTTCAAACCACTAACAATTTTAAACAGATAGAAATCGTTCTTATATTTTGTTTCTTTTAGAAAGTATCAAATGTTTTAAATAGATTCAACGTATCACTTCCGTTGAAGCTTCTATTACAGATTCCGTCAGAACTACAAAACATACAGATGCTAATCATTGCTTTGTTTTATTCAACGTAGATAAATCATTTGATCATATCGAACAGTGAAAGTGATATTTAAACATTTGAATGGAGATAGAAATCTTCGAGGCTTTCACGACCTGGATATACAATCGATACCAAAAGGACAAGGACTGCACCCGGAAGCTTCTGCAAAATAACAATGCAGAGTAGGAAAGTTATCGATATAATTAAAAGTTATATGATAATTTCATGATACTAGATATCAAAATACTAATAAAGAGCATCAAAATTCACGGTTATTGCATAATGTCAAGGTGATTTTCAACAAGCACAATGACAGTTCATTGTAATTTGACAAACATGATGACAGCCTGATTGTCAGTGTATTATGCAGAAATTATGTGATGCAGTTTATTCCCAAGGTTTGGAAGCCTGGGACAAATGCAAAAATTGTTCGTGAAACCACAATGAACTAGAGACTCTTTCGTGAAGTCGTTTCGTAATAAACCGCGCATCTCTCTATTCTTCAAGTTTTCTATACTCAGCTTTTGACAGAATCTTCGATCTTCTTTCGATGAAAAATCTGTGTGAAAAGATTTTCAATTTAAAACCATAATTTATAATATTCCAGGCTCATTGAAAATATAAGTAATAAAGTTATTTAAGATTCAAATATGATGCAAGTGTCTTCTAGAATTTCTTAATATACTTTACCTTACCTCGTTCTTTTTAATAAACTATGAACATGAAAAATATAACTCTAGCGCTATTTATAGCGCTAACTTATTCTATTTGC
Organism: Bombus fervidus; assembly: GCF_041682495.2. Lineage (NCBI taxonomy): Eukaryota > Metazoa > Arthropoda > Insecta > Hymenoptera > Apidae > Bombus > Bombus fervidus. The sequence goes on along the minus strand of NC_091530.1, from coordinate 5,588,162 downwards.
AAAATAATATGTGATACTAAAGAAAGCACTCCTCTTCCAACATTGATCAAGTTAAATTTTTAAATGGCGGTAATTATTTCAATTTCACTCTATATCATCTTCGGTATCATTTACTTCGGTGCACTTCGGTTATCTTCGGTATATTTCGGTACATTTCTTACCGCCAAACATGATACCTATATCAAGAGAATATATTCAAAAAATATGCACAATATAAGACAAATAGCAGAATTGTAAAAGAAGAAGAAGAATCAAATGATGTTTATGAATTTAAGAGAGGAAGCAAGTGCGATGGAATCAAACGCAACTCATTGTTTCATAGCCTAATCATGTGTTCTACGATCAGTGAATCACATTGTTTGAAATTTTTGATAATACGATTGCATTCAATAATGTATGTAATAAGATAATGTTTCTTTATAATAATTTCTGTTACATTCGATCACCTTCTTCTATATAAACACTGACTATGTCTGTATCTCATCCCTGCCACTAGTCTACTACGGCGAATATCCAATGTCACGTCTGTTATGTATCTCCGAATTCATGTAGTATGAATGTACATGCATTTTACACACAGAATGTTATATGTACTGAAATGATAAGGTCGCGTATGACACGAAAATGGTAATAGGACTCATATGGTAAATCACACTTTCATAAATTAATTTCACAAGTTATTCGCCAGATGGCAGGTAGTAGGACGCGAAAGTTTACGATGTATCGATTGTCGATGTTCATTTCAATGTCTTTATCGAAAAGGAACGAGTTGCGCAAATTATCAGTAATTTTAATCGCTATACATATTTAATCCTTCAAAGCATGAATCGTTTATCTGAATTCTGCGTGGCCGCACGGTGAACTCATCGATTAATCGTGTAATTCGTGACGCGAAACCGCTCCCGTTTGACATTACGCTCGAGATGATTCGATAGTATCGAGGTTTTTTGGCAGGTCGAAAGAAAGATGTCCCTCGATGGTAGATTAGAATGTTATTAGTCATTCGGTGTCGTGTTTGTAAGTAAATATCAGCTGGATGCGTAGAGAAGAACGCAACGTAATTCCGTGACAGCGCGTAACGGACGTAACTGTCGAATATAGATCGATTAAAGAAACAACGTCGAAAATGGGCCTTTTCCAGAATTCCTCGCCTTTCGACGCTGACGTTGGTGAGTGGCAGACTTCTCCCTAGCCTTAATTCACTTATAACACGATTGTTCTTGCATCAGGCTACTTTAACCCCAGCAAACAAATTTTGAATCCTATGACAGCTCGTATCTATTGTTTCTCTATGCATACGTTGTATCTGGTTTTTCATTTTTTTCTTTTTTACGCAACGTCAAAATTCCACGTTTGATGGATGCATTAAGCGGTTGTTGACATTTGACCTCTAATTAAGACATCAGATTTTGCGAATTACTTCAGCCTCGCTTTTGTATCGCTTCGACCGATTACTCCCGTCACGTCTACGAAAATGCTCGTTCATTCTGATAGAAGCATAAATCGCGTAGAGAAATATTCGAGACGTTCAAATCGTAGGAATTTCCTGAATGCTAACTGTTCTTTTTGGAATTCATACACTGACAGAGCCAGATTTCTCTTTAATTTGCAACGCGAAACGAGCCTGATACGAGCTCACACCTTTTATTATTTATTCAATTTGTTAGGAAGTTGTGTTTGGTACAAACATGTATATGAGATTGATACTCCATGATGTTCATATGTTTGAGGAAATCATTGAACAAAAAGAATAAAGTTATCATGTATATATATTGCCTAATTTAAATATTTAATAGTACTTTTTATTAGGAAATTAGTGATTGAAATGGAATAAAGCATATTGATGCTACTATTTCCCTTATCATATCTTATGCCTTTCTTATAATTTTTTTTATAATAGAAAAGGCAACCAGTGAGAAGAATATGTCTATAGAATGGGGAAGTATGTTGGATATTTGTGATAAAGTAGGAACTTCTACCCAAAATGCAAAGGAATGTTTACGGTCGATTGTTAAAAGACTATATTCTCCAGACCCACACATTGTTATGCAAGCATTAACAGTCAGTATATCCTTCAAAATGTAACTTTAAACCATTCTGTAATTGATATTCATTGAATGTGGATTTAGTTGTTAGATGTATGTGTCATCAATTGTGGAAAAACATTTCATCTGGAAATTGCATCAAGAGAATTTGAAAATGACCTGAGGAAGCTTGTTAATCATTCTGAACCAAAGATTGCTGAAAAAATGAAGGTACTTTTAAAGAAATGGGCAGAAAATGATTTCAAAACTGATCCTCAGTTAAATTTAATTCCAAGTTTATACAATAAACTTAAAAATGAAGGACATGATTTTACTTCTACATCAGATACGGTAAGTTTCCTTCCATCTGAATTCACATATAAGATTCTTATTTATTGCGAAACATATATGGTTGAATGTAGTCTTTTATTTAAATACTAATAAGATAAGACTATCATTTATTGACGTTCTGCTGTGTTTTTCCTGCAATCATTCATCAAGAGAATAATTATTCCATTGAACCACATGGAATTATTTATATAGATTGATAGACTATTTTGTATAAATCAAATAACTATAACCACGAATAATTGTTGTATTCAGTATATCCATTTTCTTTTTTTTTTTTTTTTAGCCTAAACGTATAAATGTATTAAGTAAAGATCCAAATGTAGTAACAAATTCACAAGAAGAGGAAGACATTGCAAAAGGTACCTTCAAATTTTTAAAGAATATTTAATATCATATCTCCTAAAACTGTAAAATTAAATTAATTACTTTCCATTCTAGCCATAGAGCTTTCTCTTAAGGAAAGTAAAGCTCATAGTCAAGCATCCTCTTCACATAGCTCACCAGCATCTAATAAATACACCAGTTTATACCCTAATGTAAGTTCTGCACTTGGTGCCTCCAGCAACTCCGAAGGCAGGAAGGTCCGTGCTCTGTATGATTTTGAGGCAGCAGAAGATAATGAATTAACATTTTTTGCAGGAGAAATAAGTATGATTTGTGTCTCAAACAGTTATATTTTAATTACAGCTAAAAAGATGTGACTATAATAAACTTATTGTGTAATAATAAAATTATTGTTATCAACTGAATTTTAGTTAACATATTGGACGATTCTGATCCAAACTGGTGGAAAGGCAGTAACCAAAATGGAGAAGGACTATTTCCCTCTAACTTTGTTACTGCAGATTTGTCTATGGAGCCTGAACAGTTTACAAGTAAGATATGAAATATTAAATTATTCATGTTTAGTTAAAAATGAGTACTATATATAAATTCACATATAGAATTAGAACACAGTAACAAGAAAATGGTTCAGTTTGCTGAAGAGGTAGAAGTAAAAACGGTAAAGAGAGAACCAGAAGTGGTTGAAGTTGAAATAGATGAAAGAAAAATGGACAGACTTTTACATTTATTACATGAAGCTGATCCTCAATGTGATAATTCGGATCCACAAGAAATGCTTGATTTGGAAGGTATTGTATTTGTATCTTATATTGTACTATAGGATTTATTTATTCAGAAATATTAGAAATTAGGATTTCCAATGATTTCTATCCTATATGATAAGTTTATTGATAGATGGATTTATTTACAATGGATTAAACAGAAAACAATGGTTATTTAACGTGAACTACATATAGTAATGTGCTATAACTAAGATAACTCTCTCTCGACTCAACTCTCAACTCCTCACAACTCGACTCTCAGTTAACGACTGCCGATTAATTCGTCTTTCTCTCTTAAGCATCCTTTTGTCTTTCCTCATACCCTCTCCACGTACGTGTTCCATAAACGTCCGCGATCATGATCACGTACGCCTTCCTCCGCGTAACTATTCGACTGAAGGACTGAAGACACATTGATGGGCTACTTGGCCCATTAAAGTTTCTCGACTCTTTCGGCCTGTCGACACTTAGGCTTTCTCGCAACATTGTTTATAGTTCACCCGATATTTCTTGGGCAATCTGTCCACGATATTACAATGCATTATTTTATATCATTACTTATATTGACTATTAATTTTATAACAATTTTAGAACAAGTTACTGCTATGGGACCGTTGATAGATGCAGCTTTAGAAAAAGTAGACAGGAGGCATGCACAGCTAACTCAGTTAAGTTCTGATCTGGTGGATGCTCTTAACTTGTATCATACATTGATGCGAGAACCACCACCTCCTACACCATCAAATTATACCCTACCTAAGATGCCACCTCACATAAACCCTTATCAGTTTCAAAATCAGGGACCACCACCTCCACATGTAAGAATTTAATATATATTTAAATTTCGTTTCAATAAATGATATTCCTATTTAAGTTAAAATGAGATTTTTGAATTTCTTAGATATTTAATGGAGTTCCTCCACCTCATCAAACTTCCTTTCCTGTTGGAGGTGGTCCACCTGGGCCATATAATGCGACTATGCCACCTAACGAATATATGGGTCCTGCAAGCATGCCAAACATGACATTACCACAACATTTTCACGTGCAACCAGCGGGTTCGCATCAGCACCCACCAGGAGGACATCCTCATGGACCACCTGTGCCAGAGCAAAGCAACGTACCTTACTCACATCAAGGGTATGTGTTGATATACACGTGATATAAGATATTTGAAAATTCCGCTTATGATATATTTATTCAGAGGTAATATGTATAGTACATGTAAATAGTTTAATAATATAGGTCTTTAATAGCTTTATAAAGAAGAGATTAATACAATATTTAATCCTTTTTGTGACTAAAAATTACTTCTTTCTATTAATGTAATATGAGAAAGTCACGTTAGTTTATGATTGTTATAAACCGGTCATTTAAGGGATTAATGAAAACATACGTTAAAAAGAAAGAGTTGATAAAGAAGCATTTAATGATATACAACAGATATCCACCTCAAACTGGTACTATGCCAGGACCATATGGTCCACCAGGACCAACAGGACATCCGGTAAGCCAACAACCTCAATATGCTCCACCAAATGGGCAACACATGATGTAAAGGGATGCTACATGTTTCAAATTCATCCTGTACTGTAACTCAAGCTATACAATATCACTATATTATAATTATTTAAATAAACATACCCGAAGTAGCCAAAGATACTGGGTTTTTGATGGAAGTTTTGCATTCGAAACTTACCGTGTAAGCTTATTACAGGCACATACACGACGAAATAACTAAAAAATGCATTAAGCGAAATGCGAATTATTTTATTAACGTTTGATTACCGTTATGGTATATATTCTTTTCAAAAAGCGTTGGTGTCAGTCATTGATTCAGTTTCAATTAACACATTCCTTTGATTCGTTAGCGACTGCTATTTCGTTTCGCATTTCAACTGTAACGACCTCGTTACATTCAAAGTGTTAAAGTGAAAAATAATGCGCGGAAAAGTAAAAAAAAAAAAAAGAAAAAGATACTGAAATATAAAATCATCGATTTATAAATATTGATATATTGTTTTTAATCATACGTCGAAATTATATCGCGTAACAATTTTATTATACTTATTTATAATATGTTGTATAAAGTTTATCGTATCTTTGTAATAAGTTCTGAAGAAAACTGCACCGCCGTTTAACGTATAATTACGCTAGTACACAAAAACTGTACACGACAAAATGGTGGAGACTGTAATCGAAAGAACTACCGTATTTTATAGTTTTTTACTATCATTCATTATTAACAACTATAAAAGATCTTTGAAATACGATTGTTAAGATATGAAAATTCTTTTCTTAAATAAAAAAGAAAGAAATAAAGAAAGAAAAAGAAAGAGGTAAAAGATCATAGTAGCTTTGAAAGCAGGTCGAATTAAATATTGTCGAGGTACATATAAATTTAAGAACAATTATCACGACAAGACGTTTGAACTTGGTCTAGTCTGTCCACTGTGTATAATAAAACATATTTCCTATTAATCGCTTATCGAGAAATCTGCGAGGAACTTTTTATGAATTGTTAATGCATAATACTCGCATATAGTTGCGTTCATACCGTCGTAAAAGCGACCCTGTCTGTGTTAAAGAAAAAAACGAAAAATAAGAAAAACATACGGAAAAAGACGACTGTATTCTTTTAAACTAACATTAAAATAGGATTTAAAGGTTTAAAATTAGAATAATGTGATTCTCAAGGATTTCTTTAATAGGCCTTTATTTTTAAGATATTTATAAGTGAAGTTTATATTTCAAAGTTAAAACATGATATTAGTACCAATTTATAGGCCAAGAGAAAGTTTTAGTAGGTCAGTGAGTGAATCACTGTTAGACTGTAATTTCAGATTTGTTGAAGTACAAAAACGAGCAAGGAAAGTAATAAACCCGATAGATTATGAAAATTACTTTTTGCATATATGAAACATACAATAAAAAAGATACTTCATTCATATGAATTTCTTACATTACATTAAGTCTAATAGTAAAATGTATATAATCCTGTATTTGAAATCTATATACTAATTATCACTCTTATTTGATTTGAAATAGCTTATATTTCTTATGAACTAATTAAAATAGTTAAATTGAAGTGTTTCTTTTTTTTATGTATATTATACTTTCAATTTAACTTCTCTTTATGCAAGTTACTTTGTTCTAATTTTTTAGTAATTAATAAGCAATAAATATCTACATACACACATCTAAAAATAGATTGTTAATAAGTTTGAAGGAATTTAATTCAAAGCTGGAAACAATCTCAAATTTAATATAACTTAAAGGGGTTGCTTTGTAACTCGAATTGAAAATTAAACGTATGTAAAGAATTTCTTCTAACGAAAATATTGTAAAGTACATCATTGTAAAGTATGACATCTTTCCATCTAATGAACATTGTAATAAGCATATATATAAACATTCTTATAAAATGTACAATCATTTAGACTCTTAGATTCTAAGTTTTCATTAGGTTCAAGTATGCATTTTTTTATCATTTTTCAAGTTCCATTCGAGACACTGAGTAACCCCCTTAACGTTTCTCAGAAAAGACAGGGCGCATTGATACGATAGTGCAATATATACTTGGGCGACGTAGAAATTTAAAAGAAACGGAATAAACTGCGTCGATAACGTGTAGAAAGAAAGAAAAAAAATGAAATAAGATCATGTAAAAATCTTGTAAAGCAATGTCAGTAAAAAGAAGCTAAGTCACATACAGATGTATTGAGCGAAAGAAAGAAGACTAAGGAAGAGGAGAAAAACGTATACTGTACTTTGTATATGTACCTAGAGAAAAAAAGAGAGCGAGTGAGAGAGAAAAAAGAGACATAGAAAGTGATAGAGGAATAGGTCTTATTAAAAAAAAAAAAAAAAAGAAAAATAGATGTAATTTACATTGTACATGTTACGTTGCCATTAAACTCTCATTATTTACGTAAGTGATGCTGAATTCCTTTGTTATATATTTGTGAACCGTATCGTTCAAACTCTGTAATATAACGTTTAATTTTTTAGTATTTCAAAAACAATTATCTTGAATCATCTAGTTTGGACATCGTCTAATGTACAAAATAAGTCATATATAAGAAAAATAAATGATACGTTTGGATTTGAATAATTTACTCTAACACTAATATTTATAAGTCTTTGAAATCTTAGATCCCTCTTCTTTTCTATCACCTTATATACACAATGTCCTAATAAAATCGATTCAAGATTGCTCATGACATTTACGTAAATAGAAAGATCACGTGTTTTACTTTTTGCTCTGCGGGATTTGACAGGAAACGATCAAACGTTAGCAGTTAGATGTTTGAAGAAAACCTTGTTTGATAGAAACTCATAGATTCATAAATAATATGAAAATGGTTTTGAAAAAAGAAGTGTAATATTTATTCAGTGTATATTGTTTTATATTGTACTATTACGTATTGTGTAGAGTGTGTCAACATTTTGCCTCGAATTGTATTTCTGCAAAGATTTCTTTAAGGATCGTTTACTCCTTTATTCTTTCTTCTCCTGTTCTATTTCTTTCATACCGTTTACTATCTTCCCTTCTTGGTGCGTCCATGCTCTATCGACCTTCTGAACGCTCTTACCACGATCGAATCTCACAATAATTGCGATTCCCAAGAATTGTTCGAAATCTCGTCATCTTCTCTGAACACAGTTATTCAGCACCGTGTTTTTCGCGCACGATCCACTCATTATTCAAGATTTATGGTCGACGTAGTGGTGGATTTATCGTAAAAAGGTATCATTTTACAGTGCCGTCATCGTCGTAAATCATCGCTCCTTACATTTCTATGAAAAGCTGACAACATTTAAAAGACCGGAATCTACTGAAACGGCAACACCCTAATATAATTAAAAGAATAGCGATAAGAATGGTCATTTCTCCTATTTATCATAGCGATTTGAGAATTATTTTCAAATTTAGTCGATAAAGAATGTTATATCGAATATTAATTTTGTGTAATTATATTATTGTGAAAAATTTTCTATATAATGAATCTTTTTAGACGCAACGTTAGATTATATAGGTTATAATTACAACATGCAATTCAAAAATTTTCTTTATAAGAAATAGATTATAGGATTCGTTATAGGCCTTCTCAACTTAATTTGAAATTTAGAAATATGAAGAGATTCGGTTTTGGTGTAACATACTAATAAAAGACAAATGAAACAAAAGTGAAGTGTATATCTTTCAAGTCATGTTGGGTAGACAGTTAAATACAATGATAATTATGATCTACTATTACATCCAAAAATAGTTATTGTTTACGAAGCTTATGATAATTTGATTACACAAAATTAATCTTCCAGACAACTGTTTTTCTACCTTATCGCCATAATAATGATTTTCTGCAATGTAGCGAACCAGGATATTAATAAATGCATTAATAATTGATCGTGGAATCCTCATAACTGTTAATCTGGCCGAAGATCGATAGAATAATGAATCGTCTTCCTTGACAATGACAATCTTACATCGACAATGAACAAAATAACCTTGACATTAACATTCTACTTCCTTCAGTTTTGTATTCATTTAATTAAAAAAGAAAAAAAGCAAAGCGATATATCTACAAAGGCTTCGTAACACGAAACTGATTATCTTTATTATATTCGGTTTAACGAGTTTGTAGAAAATTATTAGATTATCATTTCTGACGTTATTGAAACCTATGAGACACCTTGTATATAACGGTCTCTAAAATCGAACATCTTTTGCATATGGTCACGAGTATCATGCGCGTGTTTTTCTTATTTTGTTCCATTAAGTTAAAATGTCAAGGAAAGCTATATTAGCATAAATATTAAGATTTTTGAATCCTATTTCTTCTTGAATAAATCTTCTGTTTATCCAGGTTTTGCAAAATTCCATTTGATTTGATTTACAAACACAGTTTATTTATAAAAATGTCATACGAAAATTAATAGTTCTTATTTTTGTTTAATATTTTTAAATTCTTTAGCCTGAGATTGTAAAAGAATGTGCAACTAGTACTTATATAGAATAGTATAAAAGTTTCAACTTTTACTTTCCATACCTCATTATATGTATATAATTGACACCACTTTTAATTAAAATTCAAAATAAATATATCTCTATTTAAATAAACATATGATATCTTCGATAATTTCTAATTCGTTCAGTAAATTTCTGGACAAAATTGCAAAATGCTATCTTTAAACTAATAGTAAGTTTCAATGCGGAGATTAAACAACACGTACGATGAACTCATGACTCGTTTGAAGCAGGTTAAATTTAGGTCCATACTCATCCCTTTCACTATATACGGGTAATCCCATAATAATTAAGAAGAATTTTATGAATCAACAACTTTAACGAGCTTGTCCAAATTGCAGGTCTTCGTAAATGAATTAACAGAAATCTTTTTCCTACCTTTCGAGCAACAAGGTCAAAGATGTGGCGCGTCAAATAGGACAATCATTAAATAACGATCGTTGACCTCGTGTTACTTCTATCTTTCAGAGAAATCAGCTTTGCCTATTCTGGTAATCTCTTTCTAAATATTTCATCTTTTTTTTTTTTCTTCTTTACTAACGATAAGTTACTTAACAGTAATCTTTAAGCTATTGAATAGTTATCTCGTTGAAGAAATGGAACGTATCAAATGTATTGTTGATTACTTATCGATTGAATCAATCAGATTTAAGAATTTCTATTATTTACATTTTTTATGTGCCATATCTTTTACAAAGACCTTTATAACTTCGGAATAGTTATCTCAAAGTAGTTGAGATATCCTTGCAGGATACATTTTTGCATCTTCTGTCCTGATATAGTATAGTGACAAGTTTTGACCTAATTTTTTCGAGGCCAACGATACGAATGATACAAAATGGAAATATCTAATATTCATCCTCCTGCAGAGGAAAACGTATAAGAGACGATGTTTTCTCAAGAAAGGCCGTACTCACTGTAAGAAAGAACAACTATTTGTATAGTATAAACTTGTGTTTATCTTTGTCTGAGAACTATGAAATCAGCATATTTATATATAGTATGTTTCTTGCTATATAAAAATTGAATACAAGATAAAATAGAATTAAATTGTAACAGTAACTTCCCTTGTTTTTGATGAATTTAATTGTTCGATTTTGCGATATTTCTTCCTAATCAATTTTCATATCTTGCACCTTATACCGATACAAAGATTGAAAATTTTAGAGTTTCAGGCTTTTATAATTGTAAAACGCATTGTATATTCATGAAACTTCTCCATGGAATCGATATAACGATAAGAAAGGATGGACGTATCCCTTTGTGACTTTGTCGATCCTTCGAAGATCGTTCAAGATCGATCTAGTAATCGTTCAATCTTCCCATCCGCGCGTACGATGTTGCGACATCCGTGTTAAATGCTGTTTTGCAAGTCCATCCATCGTTGCAGTTTCGTCAGATGTCTGCAGTTAATCGTGAATCAAGGATGCTCTGCATTCCAGGATATTCTCCTTTTACGAATCTCCGCGGTCTACTCGATTATCGCGGATGTTCTATGCATCGTACAGTAATGCATTATAATAGAATGCCACGATAGTCACTCCCACATAAAACTGAAGCTTCAATACGTCCGTCAAACCACAGATCATGCGGCAGATAAAAATCTGCTAATGAATCTGGACAATAATTTTAATAGCAATAACGAATATAATAATTTTACACGCGATGACCAAATCCAACTATAATTTCCTGTGACATTTAATAAATCATATTGCCCTTGAATCACTTGCGATCACTTGCTTCGTGGAAGTACCATCGTCTCTCGTTAAAAACTCGATTTACAACAAGAAGCAATGCTCATTTCCCTTGAAAATTCTTTACGAGCATCCTTAATTTTGTATAAATAAAACATGCTGCGCTATTATAAGACTCAAAGAATAATTAAATGATCTTTGCGGAGATGTTCATCGATGTTTTTTATCTTTCTTCGCTTCTCTCGATATAAGAATCGTACGGAGGCGAATCAACAAACGGTTACTAATTATTTCGTTAGGGTGTCCGTTAAAGAAATATCTTTTTAAATCTTTACAAAAATAAGTCAAAGAGATATGATTGAATATTTGTAACAAAGGAATTCTTCCTGCGAAACATCTTGTACATATTTTATATGATTAACAAAGATATTGATATTTATAGAATAGGCATTCTACTATGTTACCGGTCAATACAATTTGGGGAAGAAATTTTTGAAGATAAATTATAATTAAATCGTTTGAAGATCCAGCGTTTTCACGCGATAAAAATTTCGAGTAAGAGGCGGTTATTGAGAAATTTCGAGGATCTATCATCTCGTAGCTCCGCCAAAGCGGCTCTCTTGCAATTGCGTTTCCGTGAGAAATACATCCTCGAACGTGAAACGTTTGAAGCTTAGATAATTGAAGAACGGAAACGAAGAATAATCTAATAAGATCCGACATAATTAACAAAGTGCACAAGAGCAAAGTTTTTTTTTTGTGCTATTGTGTTCGTCAATGATGCGCGTGAAATTGATAAAAACATTTTATCAGTCTATTGAAGCAATTTTTCAATTAGAAGAATCTTTGATCTGAAATTATCCTTGAAACTTATTTTTAATTCCGTATCTCACTATAAGTAAATCGGAATTTTTAAAGTAGAGATACCGTGATATAAAATAGCCAAAAGTTGTGTCTCGTAATAAAGTAACAACTAAGGTAGAAACAAGCCATTATTGCAAAACGTGCACTATGTGTTCGTTTGAATTTTTGAAGATATAAAACTCCTAATTTATTTTTCAAGCGTCATCGATTGTCAAAATAAAAAGAGAGAATCTACTCGAAAATTTAAATTGGTCAGACTTCCGCGAAGGATACCGAACGATTCATTTGCGCAAGAAAATTAGATTTCGAATATCTTATAATCGCAAGATCAATGAAAGACGAGTCATTTTAGAGATCGCAGCGAAAAGGAAACGTACATCGTAGCGCTGACTTTCGTAACTGGTGTACCGAGGCGAAATCGTGCTATCGAGATGCATAATAATTCACACCATTGTCTCGAGACAATGTTTATTGTTTTAGATACGCAACTTCACTACATATTTCATCTAAAAAAAAGAAAGAAGAGACAGACAAAAATGTATTTGACATCGAATGACCGACGAACGTAACTTTAGTAATTATAAATCGGTATAATAAAATGTGTTAAATTATGTCTTTTTCAATATTAATTGAAAATAAATGATAATTTTCCTGTATACATAGAATATGCAAATTTTGCTCCTTTTACACAATTTGTTTCCTTTGCATCTTCTCACCAAAAAAATTTAGATACAAAGTTTTACTTCTTTTTCTGAGTGCCTTTACTTTGTTATTTTTATTTGTAATCTCTTCGTCAAGACGAAGGCTAAAAACTATTAAAAACGGAGAAAATGATTAATCGAATTGGACACTGTTACGAGCATTTTGAATTCACCTTTTAAATAGAGATTGCTCATAATGATGATGATGATGAAGTTTTAATTACTACCTTCGACTGCTTCGTTCTTCGGTTGCTTTCCCCATTTATGTAATTTTTCTCCAGAAATTTAGTTTTATCCTAATGTGACAACATCTACGTTCTATTGAAAAAACCAGTCGCTGCCAGATACTTAACGATGATTTTAGGACAACTGTAATAGTATGACTCTTAAGCGACAATTGTTAAAAAGATTTCTAAAGATACAAAGATTAATGCAGCTCAAAATAATAGATAAATCAAGCAGGAAATATAATAATCTACCTCTAGAACAAATATGCTCGAGCAATTTACTGATGTCTTATTTCTACAATTATTAAAACTAAAAATTATTAAAATTAAAAAATGCTTCTGACAGAATCGCACTACTGGCTTTTAATTGCTATTTTTAGTTATCATTTTATTGAAAAATTGAATACAAGAGAATAGAGAAGGATTAAACATTGGTTCCAAAACCAGATACATTCAAAATACACTAAACTATTTCAATTTTACTAGTAACGTGACAATCACTAAACCGAAATTGTAAGTCAACGCTGATACATCAATTGCTAAACGATACTATAGGAGATTCCCTTAGAAGATAAATCACAGTCAATGTATTCGATCATTATCCGATGGAGGAGCGGACACATTTGAAAAATTTCAAGTTTATCGTCTTCACGATGTTATTTAAGCTAGCGCGTCATGACTGTCCATTAAATGGCGTAAATCACAAGCATGCAAGGACATAAAGCGTAAAAGGATGTTCCCTGTCGGCTACGTACCTAATCTGAATGAAGTACAAGCGACATTTAAGGGTCGGAAGCAAATGCTTTCTGGAATTTCGTAATTTCATGCGACCTTAAGGTGGCCTTTCTCTCCGGCCACAATTGAGACGATCTCGTGATGCTGTTTACCGAAGTTTTAAACGTTACCTCGCTCGTTTATCATTCGACACGAACGCGAACAAAACCGGTCGTTCGTAGCAACTAAATTCAAGGATCGCCACGATAATTAATTTATTATTTAATATTTATTATTCGACGACCCTTATCGTTAAGTCTCAAACCGCATATTTGGAATCTGGCATGTAGATACAACGTTCGTCAGGTTGCACAGATTATTTTTGGTCGTTTTAAAACAAAAAAATTAAAAAAAGATAATAAACGTTCGATGACCGTACACTCGTTTTGTATTATTTTTGTTTAATTTGGGCTTTGGGCAAAATTTAGAAATAAAGAATTATCTCGATTTCACGGTCTTTAATTCATTCAGGAAAACGAGATTCGAATGCAAGAATAGCAATCGGCATTTTCCAGGACGGACCAAAGTGAATTTATGGATTTCAAACACGAAATTGAAAGTTTCCCTTTGCAGGTATTAAGAGCACGTATCAGTGAGTAACAAGTGTTCGAGGAATTACCGATTCTACGACGAAAACATTACATCAATCGTTGATCACAACATTTCCACGTATTTGTGAACAAAGCGTTGTTATTGCAAATTCCAATAGAGAATTTGCCTTTCTCTTCCGTACACGTCGATTGTTTGTCATTAAGAAATTATTCAATTAAAAATTTACTCTCTCGAATGATAACTGTATTGTCGTGTCACAAAATTAGTTTTCATTTGCTTACCAACAAACTTATTCTCTATAGTAATTGCAGTAGTTTCAAATTGTAGAAAATTGCAATCGATAAATTCCGTAGATGTTCATTCAATGCTAACCATGTGTTTGTTTTGACGAGAAACGGTGGTTTTAATTTAATATGTGTCTTGCATATGTATCTTTGTTAAATCATTCAATTCAGGAAGTTTTATCTTGTGACATAAGATTCACCGTTCGTTAGAAGAGACGGTACCTTTTATAAATAGATCCCATTTATTTCTTCGAATGATTATCCCCCACTAAGTCTGAGCTCCTATAGATCGCTTAACTCATGTGAAACCCACGTATCTATTTCCTTTGCTTTTCCTATTTGAACCAAGAGACAAATAACGGTAGAATAACTTTCGTTTGAAATGCCATTTCTCTTTCTATTTACCATAATTTATTTTCATTAACACCTCTTAAAACATCCTTCTCTTTTGTTCAAAAATGTACCTACATTTTGAAAAACGAAAGATTGTTTAGCCACTTAAAATTTTACGTATACCAAAAGAATGAGGAGAAAAGAAATTATGGAAACGGAAGCTTTTTTTCTTGTCTGGATAATAAGCGTTCCAGCGTACCAGTTCTAAGAATAGCCAGTTTTATCGTTTTACATTATTTAAGTATGGTTCATAAAGTATCTGACGTGATTGACACGTATCCTGACGCGTTCAATGACTGCAAATGTGCGTTTAAACGTCTTTAAATACGCGTGCAGCATACTCCTGCGTAAATGACTAAATAATCAAACTGTTGTTCGATAATAGCTTCATACGTATATGATATGGTACAGAGAATACCTTGATCTTCTTAAAGTGAGAATGAATAATTCAAATTACATAAATGGTTATTCTTTTTATCTGGGAAAACCCAATATGATCAATGAATAACTACCATATAGATAATATAGATAAAGATTATAAAGATGGCAAAATATGATAAATCCATTTCTGCTTATTGTTAATTGTATTATTCATCGTACGATTTCTTTAGCCTAAAGATATATGTAAGTCTTGTAAAAATAGACGATACACCCACGAAGTATTATATAAAACCAATCGTACAATTAGCCTGAAGATCATTAACGTTTACGTGAAATCCAAATTCAGAAACCAAATAAATATAGGTATACATATTAGTATCGCCAGTACAAGATTAATTGGCGGTGTATCGAAATTAAAAAATTTTACATTCAAAGTTTTTAATTATTACTCTGTAATATCCTTTATGAAAATCATATCATTCCCCTATGGTCATCGAATACTATGTTTATCCAAACTGTCTTCTCGATGAATGATTCTCGATGAATGGTTCTCGATGAATAAACAAAACATAATAAATATACCGTACTATAATATAATCGAATTGCAGGTGACATTGACTACCATCCTGTTCTCGTCGGTATCTTCGATTACTACGGTGAAAGTTAACGAGGCGGTGCATCCTCAAGGTCACCGGCAAAGAAGGCCGAAGAGAGCAAAGAACAAAACATGGAGACGCGATGTCCAGTCTTTCTGAAATTCGCATATAGCCGATCGAGATCAAAAGTGACCTTTTCCATTTTATTTCTCTCCAAGAGAAGATGATGAGATCCTCGCGGAATTACGAACATCTGGTTCGTTACGTTACGTAACAAATTACGTGCGTTTTGTACCTATCATCTCTTTCCCTTTCCTTTCTTCTGTCGTTTTTTCATTAATCGGCTTCCATTTATTCTGTGCAAGGATGACCATCGATACGAAGCGTGTCATTTGTTACATAATGGAAAAGCGTACAAAAATTGTACGGCTGATTTTGGATTGAATTTACTGTAACCAGCAAAGGATGATGTTTATGGCATGTTATGTCATGAATTTATTGCAAATTTGATAACATGACGTTCTTAAAGCATACGTAAATGTAGAAGCCAGTTGATGGCGTAAGATATATTTGTAACGTTTGGGATTTTGTAGAAATATTGAAAAAGAATTTCGAAGTATTAAACGATATTACATATTGAAAAAAAAAAATATATATATATAAGAACATACGAACACAAATAGAAAAGTTTAATTTCATTTGTATTATATATGTATATGTATGTAATGCAAAATATATTTTTTACTTATAATATATATGTAATAATTTACTTATAAAATATAGTATTTACTTCGAAATCTTTAAATCTTCGATGCATAATATAAACATTAATTCATCTGATTTGCAAAAGCTTTAATTTGTGGAGGTGATACGCTCTTATATTTCACGAATGTCGGGATGAAATTCAAGTACAATATCGTAAAGAACTTCCCACGTGGAGAATCGAAGGCATAAATTTTGTGAATTTCAAAAAGAATATATATAGTATCGATTAAAATGGCAATACGATTTTTTATGCAACGTTATGTAACGATCACAGTCACGCAACAAACATTAATTTTTACGCATTTCTATAATTAAAGCGATCATTTCCATGTAAGTAATTTCATGGAAAAGGTACAAAGAAAACTACCAAAAGATGAGTAAAGTTCAATGTAATTAGAATAAAATTTTAATAGTATAATAATACCAGAATATTTCTTTCTTATGCAAATGACGTTAATGTTTTTCTTCTTTAAGATTGATCTTCAAGAAAAAAAATAATCAGATCCAATCTTACATAAGACTAATATGGTTCTATTTTACTACACATAGCAGAGATGTTAAATAAAAGAAGAAACCCATATATATCTAGCTATGTTAGAGTCGTTTTAGAAATTTCAATTGTAAAGTAAAGAAAATTTGTGAAAATTATCACAAAATCATTCAAACATTTCTTAATTAAATATTTTTAATTATAAAAAATTTGGGTATATTTACACAATGTTTTCTCCTGAATGGACAAAAAGGTGTGCTATGTTACATAAATATCTATAAATTGTCAGGTATCCAAATCATCTATTATTCATTGCTTCCTACATGTTTTTTCAATGTTTCAACTTTCTTCGAAGCAAATCAAATTCAACTCAGAAATAATTCAAATTCACACATGAAGCGAAACAAAGAGCGATCTATCGCGTATTTTTCGCGGATAATATGACGACTTAAGCGAAAAGGAAAGCTTGCAGGTGATGTTTGCATGTTACATAGAATATTTACGCGAACAAGCGAAAATGCATTTACTTGTAAATGTGATGGAATGCAGGGAAAATACGTTTCTTCTGGGTCGAGAGTCAATTATCGACTCGCACCTAACCAATGGCCAGGAAACCACAGAAATATTAATCTTGTTGTTTGTCCTACTAAATTTTACAATTATCTAAAATAAGTCTGACAACGCATTAGACGTTACAATATAAACAAATGTAGAGATATCGAATAAATATTACTTTAGTCACAACGTTGACTGTCTCAACAATGTTAATAAAAAAACTATTAACCTTAACTTGTTCATTAAAAAGGTGAGACATAAAGAAATTGGATATTGTCACATTGTATTTTTCATAAATATCATTCCCAAAATTTTGAATTTTAGATAAATAGTATTTTTTGTCCATTTCAGTGATTTATGTGACTAACAAGGATATTAAAGAAAAAAGCATTTTGGAACATGAGATAAAAAGTACTTTAACATTTTTCATATACATTTTATTAAAATTAATTACTTCGTGCAGTCTAGCTTTAAATTTATCTACCATTGAAATTACGAATATAATCATAGCCAAAAATTTATCTCCAATTAATATATTCTCTCTTACCTGTAACCTGTATCGACATATTCTCTTAACAAATACCATTCAAATAGCTCGTAGAAACTATTCAGACTTCCGGGTTACACGTATACCAATTACCAATACCGATCCACTCCAACTTACTGACACCAGAAAAACAAAGAAAACATATATTAACATAAACGTATTTAAAAAGATATTTTTCAATTATAACCTACCTTCTCGAACAATAAACGCGACAAAAGCACGTGAAAATCACGAAAAACCTAACCCTCGATTATTAAGCCAATTATGACTAAGGTCGAGCTAAGAAGAGTCTCGATGGGTCCTTGTAGCCTAGGGTGGGATGAATCTACGAGATGGTGGGGACTATTTCTATATAATCGACGGTGAAGGTGCCCGTCTCTTCATAACCCTATCAGTGAGCACGTTTCTTTAATCGTCGATCTCGTCGTCCATCCCGTTTTAATCCGAGAAATAAACCGGAAAAAGAAAAACAAGTGAGACAAGGTGAGTGTTTCGAAATGATCAGAAAAGGAAAAGAAAAAAAAGTATACGTATACCTGTGCGTGAGCTCGTATCGTTCTATTTTCCTTTCATTTTTTGAAATTTCAGTTCTCACGATTTTTTTAAAATCATCTACGGAATACCAATCGCAAAGTGCTAAACGAAAGCTGGAAAGAATAAAAATAGAAAAAGTGCAACAAACTGAATATGTAATATATGTATGTATGTATATATGTATGTATGTATGTACCTACATCTCGTAGAGCATCGCAGGCTTGAATAATGCACGCTTCTGCGTGACGAATACTACCGATAAATTAATTCAATGAAGATGGTAATGGTTTCGTGTATAGGTTGTAAGTTCTTGTTCGATTGGGTTTTTATGGAAGTTGCTTGAAACGTTTGCATAGAGAAAAATAAGGTCCTTTTGAATAATAACGTTTTAAGTGTTTAATGTTTTTAAAGTAAAATTAAGGTGAAATAAAAATGCAAGATTATTTGATGACATTTAAAAGGAGAAATTCTGATTTTATTGTAGTTTGTAAAGCATTAGTATATTTAAAAGTAACATTTAAGAAAATAAATTTTTATGAATGAATGGAGATTTTTCATTGTATCCAGACTATATAGTCTTCTGGGAAAATGCAATAACGATAAAAAGGAAAAAGCTAACAGATCTGATTATTAATATTATTTAAGTAGAAATAAGTATATAATTGCTTTATGGTTTATATCTTTGATACAAATAAGAAAGTTTCGTACTTTTTATTTTTTATCCAAAAATTATCAATGAATACTATAACCTAATTTATTTGTTCTGTTAAATGATAAAGATCATTGATCAAAATCATTCATAAATAATGATAAAAAGAAAATTTAGTCTGTCTTTAATAGCTACTATTAATATTAACATTAATAGTATTAGTACAACAATGAAAAAAAATATAACAGGCTATCTTATCTTATGATAAGCTAGATATATAAATTAATGAATCATATACATTTAACTACTCGTTACTTTGTTAAAGTCAAAATAATAAACAGGAAAAACTGATATCTAAGAATGTCTCTATAAAAATTTAATTTTTTCCTTTATCTAGTTTCTAAATGATCCATCGCAATACAAACTACAAGAATCGTATACGAACTACAGTCTTCAATTCGCTTTTTGCGAATTTTACATCAATTGTGCAATTTCTTTTATCCCCTATTACATAAGAAGATTCTTGCTTCACACGTTATCTCATTTTTCTTGGAGGAAGCGATGAAGCGAATTCTCGACGCGTCAAAAATCATTACGTTCGACCGTACAAGGGAACGTTCGGTCGTTAGCCAGGCTTACAACGAAAAAGTCCCCGCCAATTACCGGATCACTACATGTAACAGTTGGCACGTAAGACAGTGGCGATACTACTATCTATCCGTAAAAAAGTCACGTGCAAAACGTTCGTCTTTCAACAAAATTGGCACTCCCCGAGTGAAACTCTCTTTGTTGACTTATAGAAACTAAACATAGGTATTGATAGGTATATACGGAACCACGACCTTATCTTCGTGTCACTTTTAACTAACAAAACTCTCACCAGTTTTTGGTCACGATGTGAACGACAAATGTCTATAACAAGGTGTTTTAAAATTATAATTAACTTTCCATCGCTTCGATCCTTCGATCTTATAAGATCATATTGATGCTGCTTGGCTTGAATGCCGAATTGAAAGATGCTGCGATAGATCATCCTGTTGTCATTGATGTATACGAAGATGTTTCTGTTGAAGTAGTATGTAGTATGTGTTAAGAGATTCTGATTTCAATTTGCATAAGAAATTGAAGGGTTTGAATTACTTTATGGAATATGCAATTTTGGAACACTTTTCGTCATTTTGTAATAGATTTCTTTAATCTTTGTCTGTTATGTTATTTATTATTTATATAGATGATATCGTCCTCTTTGCTTACAAAATTATATTCCAAATTATTTCGATTGTAGTTTTTTAATTAGCGCTTTCAATGAGTAAATTAAAATGTAACTATACGTACAATTATATTTCGTAAAATTTTATAGACAGTGTATATTAATCTTTGTTTAATTTATTGTTTCTTTTTTAATTGTTAATTTGTTTCTCAGATGATGTTGGCGCCGCTGGCCGTGTTATTCTTCGCGGCGTTAGTGTACGCCCAACCAGCAATAAACGAAATTCGGCCACAAAGCAACAGACCAGGAAGATTCCTGTCTCTTCCTGTGCCGCAGAAATGTGCAAACCGTGAGTAAATTTTTCGTTTTGAACTTTCGGCTCTCTTTGTAGCTAAAACGCTAGGATCGTGTTTTTTCTTGATATTTTGCATGAATAAATCTCTTTGAAGCTTAGTTTCTAATTATAAGTCAAATTTTAAAATGAAACTACTAAAACATAACATAAAAGTCAATTTATTCGTCAAACAAACTGTAAATGTACTAGAAAAAGATATGGAAATAAAGAAAAATTCTAAATTTCGAATGACAAGCTAAAAAGATTCTTTGGACATCATACAATTCCATTTTAATTGTATTGATCTTTGTCTCAAAGTTTAACATTTCTCATCACGATTTCAAAACATATCCGCGACAATGTTAACGACACACAAAACACAATCCTTTTCCGTGAATCCGGGGCATTTAGATGCCCCGGCACGTTCTCCGGCAACTAAAAGAAATTGAGGTTAAACCGGCCCGATACATCCCGACAAAACTCTCGCGCAATCTCACGATCGTATATTTTTCAACCTAAAACAGCATTCGTCTATTGTGCAAACATGTGTATATCAGATTATTCTCTTCTGATTATAATACCTGGATAATTAAATTTCTTTTTTTATTTTAACGCTATGTGCATCCACCTAAAGGTTAACCTAACCATATTTGTCTACATGTAATTAATACTTGCTTTCATTTGAGATATGAATATAATACAAATTTATAAATATATTAAACGTATACACACAATACAATAACAAATACTTGTTACTTACATATTTTGATCATAACTCATAACTCATCAAAGACCAACGTTACGTTAACACAATATTTCATTTTCAAGCGTGAAAATTTGTACTCCTTCAGATTCATTTTTAATGCAACTTTTAGGATATGTATGTACGTAGTAAATTTCTTTCTCTTTATAAATAATTCCTCGTAAAAGTATAGATATCCTAAAAATTCATAATTTACTGGTCTGTAAAGACTTTTTCATAATTTAGGTACATCTCCCTCGTTTGAAATTATTTAGAATCATTCGGACTTTATTCAGACAAGGTCTAGCGCAGGTGAGCCTGCCTGTAGTTGGTTGGTAACTCGTTAACAGATCGTACAATGCGAGAGTAGCGTTTCGTCTCCTTTCGTTTGCGTTCGATGCACTTTCTCACGGCTAGGATACAAAATCAAGAAACCGGCAGACGTCTCGCAATCGCGCCGCGATAATTAGCGAGAGGACGTGTAACGAAACGAAGTTAAGGGAGAGACACCGATTCGGGGTCAACAAGAGCCGACGCGACGGACTAGTTGCATAATCTTGAACAGGATGTTTCGTCGGCTTTGTTTTGACTAGTTTCCCGCAAATTATGTGTTCAATGCAAAACTGTGTAACATCAGCTACCGGTAATCCGTTTTTTTACAATTTATACATTATTCTAAACCACTCGATGGGAAAAATTTTAGAAAACTTTTATAAATTTCGCGTTTTATATGCAATTATACATTTGTCATAATCTTTTTATGGTTGGAACTTGAGGCCTATCTAATAACAACCGAGTATTATTACTTATTGTCATTCACAGTTATTACTTAGCAAGAGAATATTAAATAATGATATATAAAAAAAAATGTATGATTTATCACGCAGATTTTACTCATTGAAATGATCTTTCAATGTCATATAGAAATTTATGTTTTACTGTTCCTAGTAATCTGTTTCAAAGATAACCAGCAGGAACGAAAGTGGAATGTACATCTCGTTTTTTTATCTCGAATGAAAAATCTGTTTGGAGAATATACAATCCACTTTCTCCATCTCAATCTCCATTGCTTACTTATGTATATATATATACACAAATTTACAAGGAGGTCAGCTATATCTCACCAACTGGCAATTTTTATGGGACATAAAATTTGCTACAACTTTTCATCTGTATGATCACTGACACTTACTCTTGATTGGATGTAACAAATAATGCAAATTATCGAGTCAAAGTATCTATGCATCTATGTATGTATTAACATTTAAATATTGTCAAAGTATTATGTTAAATTTATTATGTAAAAATGTTCATTCTTCGTTATATTTCTGTACTAAATGCGAGTTTTTCATTTTTATTTAATTTCCATTTTATTACCATTTTAATACGTCTCGCGACAAGTACAATGTTAAAAACATCCAGTCAGCATCTTCACGTCGAGTTACATTGGTTGATTACATAATATTTCCAATACACGTTATTTAACGTTAGAAATACTTTGCTACAAACAGACCAATTTGACGAGTATCGGTCGTTATTATTCCCTTATGATCATATCGATCGAAATTTCGTAGTAATCCTATTTCCACGGTATTTAATCACGTGAAAGGTATTAGTGTCGTAATGTTGGATTATAATAATGTTCGACTGGAATGTTCGATTATCCACAGTTGCATCCACTTTCCAAGTTAGTAACAATAAGAAACTCGAGTCACGTGCTACATCGATGAAATCATCTCGAGCAATAGGTCATTTAGCTGTGAGAATTTAATATTGATTAATAATTAACGAAACTTAACGTTGCTTACATCTTTTTAATACTTCCAAAAACATACGATCTTCGATCAAACATTTTGACTGATTTGGTAGATTTGATACTAAAAATTTATACTAAGTATGTACTTAATATAACACGTATAACACGTTTCTTTTTAAAGAAACAAAGCTATTCTCGCAGTGGTTACTGATAACTTTAGATGCTGTATGCGACCATAAATTTTTAATTAAAACAAAAAGTAAAAACAATGTAAACGTATGAAATAATTTTGAAAGGAGAAGAAAGAAGACATAACACGCATAACAATCGTACCCCTATAAGAAATTGTTATTCTTACAGAATATAACAAATTTTTCATTTATAAGTCTTTCTGCATTACTCTTACAGTATAAAATGCTCTTTAATCGAGCTGGCAATTAAAAGTTGAATCGTTAAACACAACCGAGGAGTCTGATGATTAAAATGGTTCTTAATCAAAATTATGAAACATTACTGGTCCGCGGCTAACAAATTGTCGTTAAATTATCTTATGACAGTGCGGCTGACCAATCAGGTGTCGCAATATTGTAGCTGGTAAGATTGTCCAACTGACAAGCTCACAAAAGGCCGATGCTCTGCCGCTATGAAAATGTCAAGAATTGTTGCGAAACGAAACAACAACATGCCACAGAGATAATTTCACCGTTGCTCGTTATGCCCGCGTATAATGACCGCTCTTTAACGATAGTTCACGTCTTTCTTCACGCTGATCCTGGTTTCCAGTAAAACGTCTAATTCGGTAAATTCACATGGGATATTTCTATTTTTCCTCGTCGATGAAGCTGATTATTTTAAAAGCTTCTCGCAAAGATACAAGGTTTCTGTTATTTTACACTTTTGCAAGAAACGAATAACTTTTTCTAATCGCTGTAAATCCTTTTATGCAAAAATTTCGAAATTTCTTTTCCAGAAAGTTGCCAAATTTTCAATATTTCATACATACTTTTTCTCCTTGTACGAAAGTTTCGAAATTTTTAATATTCCATGATAAATTATAAAATATAATATAAATATAAATTATAAATAATATTCAAAGATACGTTAGATTTTTATATCGATGCGAATATAACAATTGTAAGATTATGAATATAAAAGAAAGTACTATTTTTATAGAATTATTTTTTATTACGCAAAGTAATAGTAGCAAAACAGTAACTTTATACATTTACGTAATATTTTCGAGGAGCACAAAAGTTTGACCTTTATTCGACCTTTATTCAAATAACAGCGTATCCGATCGGATAAATAATATAGCAACAAACCATGATAAATTACAATGTCGTATTGCACGCATCGTTTATCAATTAATTTTCGAACAAAGTTACACGTTCGATTGGTTATAGCTGCAGAAGAAGCTGAAGAAAAAGGAAATCTGTTATTCTCTGTCGCTGAACGAATCGAATCTCAAGTAATCTCCACCCATTAAGTCGAACTATCAAGAAAAAGTTTCACCTCCGGCTTGGCTTTCGTTTTCCTCGCACCTTCGATCAAAACAACTTCTATATCCAATATTCACTACTTATTTATGAGATTCGATTGCGTATACATTATGAAAATGTTTAATTCATAGTTAACAGTGTGTTGAAATATTAAATCTAAAATATTAAAAATTTTGGATGACAAGTTAATTTACCGCTTAGTATAATATCTCCTCCGTAAATAAATTCTTCATAAATAAATTTTACAAGTACAGTTTTGTACATCCTACTTGCATTTTAGTTAAATAACATTTCCAAAATTAATTTTTCAAATCTCTTTCTAACTCTTTTCTTCGCAAAATCATTTACAAAGAATTGTTATAAGAATATTATACCTTTTTGTTATCTTATACAGATTTCGCGAATTTATATTTTTGTTTAGGAAAATTGAGTATCCCCGAGCCTTTTCTCACCGTGTCGATTTTCTTCTTCTAGAAAAATTGCAAAATTTGTTCAACCGTTTCGTTAACAATTGTAAAATCATAAATATAAAATATTCGCTATATAAAATCCTTCGTATCGAATTCATCAACTACGTTTATTTGAAAACGACGCGTGTCCAACGTGCTTTCTTTTCTCCTTTTCAAGAAATGGCAAACACATCTTGTGCGCGTCACGCTCAAATACGATCCGTAAATATTAACCATTTCATTCGCATAAATTATACGTTTCTGGAAACGTTTGGGTGACTCTGCCGTGAAACACGTGCAGGTCGTGACACGTGAAAGTGAGAGCTTTCCATTCCATTGGAGTTGCTCGTGTGTCAAGAACCACTTTAAAAATCTTACAAGAAGCCTCTTGCTGTCATTCATGTTATTCTTTCATCATTTTTCTTCTCCTTTTTTTTTTTTCTTTTTATAATCCTATGAATAAATATTCCGAAGGAGGCAAATAGCACAGTTGATCGTGTATAGCTTGTCATGAAATCGTACATGTTACCGATAGTTTAAACGATATTTTGAAATAGCTATGTTGAATCGTGTTTGATCTGATGCAATTATTGCGAATTCTAAACGTTACGCAAGATAAAATTCGATACAGACGAACCGTGTACAATGTCGTCTCCTTTATTTAAATTTATTGCGTTAAAACATATTTTTTAGTATTTTTGAAAATATTATCGTCTTCGTTGCTGTTGTCTGATCCAAAAAAAAAAAAGAGAGAAATTAAATAGATACAAGTTTTTACATAGATAAAAGAAAAAAATACCTGTTTGAAGAGCAACGTAAATGATACTGACGTCGAACAAAAGACTTCCCATGCAAATACGATCGATAAGTTATGGCGGAAGTGGGCGTAAAAAATAACAGATTTCTACTGTCCCTCGATTAATAAATTCCGCTTTCTCCGCCCTAAATTGGCTATTTACTTGCGTATGATTGACAACCAAATGAGATAAATTTATTTTCTATTATTAGTCGCATGTACTGCGAATAACGATAAATATTTTTCAACGTAATTCGTATATTTTGCAATAGCTTGCAAATTTTACCACTTTAAAAATTTATCAAAAAACATATAAAAATAGTGAAAAATTTGGGAACGAGATTTGCCTGCATCTTCTGATTCTTTTAATTATTTTTTTACGCAAATATTTAATTAACGTTCTCGTGAAAACCTCACGATGGATATTTTCAATTCTAAAATCTTTAGAATAGTATTATTTATTTATTTGTTGTTTATTACACGCACACTTCTCGCCTATTGCCTTAGAACGAAGTTCCGGCTTTACACTTTTTTCTTAATGTATGAACAGTATACTGCTGTAGTATTCCGATTAACTTCGCTTGGTATGAAAGATTACGTTCATCAATCATTAGATCTTTCCCAATCTACCATTGCGATTCACTATTATACGAATTAACATTGTGTTTCAGAGTTATTAACTTTGAACAACTAACGTCCAACTTTACTCAGCAAGACCATTCATTCTCACATGCATTTTTACTGTAGAAAGGTCATAATTAATTTCGTGAGTTACCACTGGACTGATGATGGTAATGACGAGGATGTTAATGCATCAAGGTGCTTAGCCTTAGACAATGAACGAAACGTTGTACAAACCGCTTCTTGCGTTTGACTAATGATCTTTTTAGTACGTAATAAAGAAGACAGAATTTCAAAAATTATATCTCAAATAAGATGTTTGGAAAATAGGCTTGTAATATTAAAAACGAGATCAGAGGCGATATCCTGGACCTTTTAAGAATTCCATTTTGAAATAAATAATAAAACCATATATTCACATCTGTATTCATGTGCAGTACGTTCGGAAGGACAAAGTAATTTGATATATAATTCTCCCAACGAAAAAGATATTTTATCATAGACCCTTTATTATTGTCGGTTTACGAAAATTTAATAATTATTAATAACACTGAATAACATTGAATATTATTATCGATAGCAACGAACGAAGACAACAAATTCAAATTACGAATTACAATATTTTATGCAATATATGCAATTCGAAAAGCACATTTTTCACAATCTTGTATTCTTAGGAATAGATTCTTTATATATAACTGATGCTGCAGAAACACCGTTAGTAGACTCGAAAACAAGAGAATTGCGCGGACGATTCAAACGATTATCTTCAGAAGTTCCTTGACACAATGGTGAAACGTGCGAGTGTTTCTAAAGGCGCATAAATGTTTAATGAACGGTGATATAACGATCGTTAATTGCGAGTACAGGAGAAAACCGGAGAAAGACGAAGAGGGAGATTGATTTTTTTCTCGTAAACGTCTATCAGATGTAAACACACGATCGTATAAAAACAAGGAAATACAACTTGCGAAATGTACTTTGTTTAATGTCACTCTTGTTTAACATTTGTTTTACCATCTTCTGGCGGCTGCATACATATGTCGATGTTAAATATTTATCATGTTATTTGTCAATATTCGTTCAATTGCTTTAGGCTAAGTAATAAGTTCGTTGTGAAAAAATTCTGATAATTTAATTCGTTTTATATAGAATGATTTTTAATTTTGTTAGATGACGTATCTACATGTATTCGATAATTATGATACTTTTATTAGTCTTCTAAAGAAGTTAATCTCGGTCAACAAATAACGATTAATAAAATTTGTCTATTCGATCGATATCGGTCGATGCGATCAATGTAATTGGAATTTAAACGTGGACACAGAAAAACGTGTCAGTAGGCGGAAAACTCGTCAAGATAATAGAGATGATAATAAAATGTACAAAGGTGAACGTTTCTTTCGATTGTTCACAGATGAAACAAATTCATTGCCATTGGGAAACTAAAAGGAAGGAAAACTCGAGTTACAAATAGCGGAAATAATTTCTCGAATATTATGAAACGTACAATAGACTTGATCGTATACGATATCGTAATTGTTTTTACGTTCGTTGTTAGCAACGTCCATCGCACAACTTAGCGTAGGAAAATCACGTGAAAAAAGGGAAACTCGAGGCAAGATGTCTGTAAAATTCAATATTTCCTTGCCGATTTGTAACTCTCTATTGAAATTCTACGTATGGTATTTTTAATCTTCTCGCAGCATAACATCAGCTGATTTAAGTTTTCTTTAGAATCGAGTTAGATCCGAGCAATACGCTCAAATTATTAAACTATGTAAATTAATTCGGTGAAATTCAAATTTTATTTACGATTCACGTAATATAAGTTTCGTCATCGAAATATTTCTAGTTATTCAATTGAGTTAAACGAAATTCCCTGAAATTACGCAAATACAGATGATACATCTTTCGAACTGTCACGAGATGAGAAGATATTTGAATTTTAAAATATGCCTATTACAGATGGGTGATTCTAAAGGCATCTAATTAACATATCAATTACTCATATTCTGACGTTGGAAATAATTGCCTTCTTTCGTTCGATATAACGTAGAATGAATGGGAAGCTTCTTCTCTTCTTCTTTATAGTAAATAATCCAATATGTACGGTAAATATAGTATAGTAAGTATAATAAAAATATAGTATATAGTAAATCAAATAGTAGTAATTTCACCAAAAAGAAAAGAATACACGAAACATAGAAAGAGCCATCTCTGAAACTAAACAAGAATCTTAAGAACCAAGAAATGCTAAATACTATATGTTCGTGTGAATACGTTCGTTTATAATATAATAATTTAAAAAAAAAACTGCAAGGTATAGATCAAACTATACATTGCCAGAATGAATACAAAATCTATATTTCTATGAAAAAGCTACACGTTTCGAAAGTTGATCGACAATTAAAAATCCATGTTTCCTACGGCCAGGCAAGAATCTCAAGAACCACGAATTGTTAAATGCCAAATGTTCAAGGATAGCTGCTACACGTTTATTTATTTGACTATCCGCGTGGACGTCGCTGAGATCATGATCTCCTTGTAGAAACTTTTTATCGGAACTCGGGACAGCAGATTGACGTTAAGGCAGCCGACGTTCTAACAGAGGTATTAGAATCATCGTTGGTTTTTGAAAGGGGAACGCGTCGTAGCCTCGATTCCCAATGTAACAACCGATTGATTCCTGCTTGGGAATCATTCAGAAGAAACTAGCCACATGACATTCACCGTGAGATTTTTCTTTTCCGTGATATGTCAGAAGGAACGTGCAATTTAGTTAATTCTTCTTTTCTTTTTTATCTTTCCCTTTCGTTCTTCTCGTTCAACGGCTATTTTTGCAACAATGAGATTACACAGGATTACACGTCGGTGAGGAGAAGCCGTGTTCGCGCGCATCGATCATGCCTCTCCTTGCAGCATTACAGGCGATGAAACGCCTAGTAAATACGTAATAATACGCACGCACTGGTCTGTGGTGTGTCTGCAACATCTGAAATAACAGGTTCTGTCATAATCGATTTTAATAGCTACGATTTAGGATATTAGTCTTGGCAATAATTCGACGAGGTCTAGTGACTTTTTCAGCAACGCTATTCGACTTTTATAGGTAAATTATAGGATTTTACGTGATATTCAAGATAAATGATGTACTTAAGCGAATACTTAAATTGCGAAAAAAAAAAGAAAAAATTGTTTTCGAAGAAGTTTCCGACCCCCCTTGCTCTATGCATGTAACACGACTAGCAAAACTTTACGAGTCGCGAGTTATAAATAATCGATGATGATAAATTCCTTCGAAGAACGACGACAGACGTGGTAATAAAATTGATAAAGTTATACATCAAATTTTACAAATTATACGAATTAATTACGGTCGATCTGCCTACCAATAGACGCGGTAACTCGTAAATCTATGGAAAAGAAATCCGAATGTCTGTGACTTGTCGACACATTAATATTATTAGTTGGTTGGTTATTGTATTGCAAAGCCTTGATTATTATTCGTAAAGATCACGGATTGGTTAATTTGAGAACATTAAAATATCGATGATACTCGAGAGAGAGCATAGATGAAATAGGCAACAGCCTGTAATATTACTGTTGAATACGAGCAACCCTTTCGCAATCAGAACGTTAGGCTCTCATAATGAGACGCACGTCGTAAATCGTCGACGAGAGAGGCATTCCTGCATAATCAACGTGTAACGTGAAAAATTGTAAGACCATTGACATTTAACCGGACGATAATCACATTCCCCGATTACAGATCCACGCCGTTTATATACGTTATACACGACGAACATAATTGAATATCGTGAACGATTTCCTCTTTTTTTTCTCCCTCTCTTTCTCTGTTTCTTCTCGAAGAAAAATCCGCAACTCTATGCAGTCAAGTCTTGATATATCAAACACAACTAACAAAAAGTATGGAGAACATTCTTGGTATCGGTGCATATCTTTTTTTCTTTTTTTCGTTTTTTGATAAAGAGATCGTAACGAAGCGTCGAGATACCGTAAAGTGCTAGAATTTATCGTACGAGATTACCACGCTTAAGTGTCGCCTGGAAAGATCTGATAAGAATTAATAAAAGTCAATCTCTTCGCGAACCTTTGTCTTTCTTTTTTAATTTTCTATTTCCAATTCGCAGGACCGAGAGAATTCAACTACAGAGGGCACAATTATTTCTACAGCGGGCACGTTCCGGCTCACGCAAACCAGAGGGTGGATTGGTTAGACGCTAGGAACATCTGCAGAGAGTACTGCATGGATCTCGTGTCGATGGAAACTCAAGACGAGAACAACTTAATCTTCAGACTCATTCAACAAAGTAAGCGATTTTAATTCTTGAGATGCTTCGCGAGTAGAAGATAAATAAGATAAATTCTTGAAATATTTTATAAAACAGAAGACGTAAGGTAAAGCTCAGCTGTTCTACCATTCTAAATCATGATCTTTGACGATTATTAAATTGCGAATATTCGTGGAAATTCGTACTTTTATAAATAGAATTTAAGAAATGAAATCTGGTTGAAAAGTCGTTTTACTTGCTAAATATCGCCTTTGAATATTATATTTTAAGTATTTTATGCATTTATATGCATTTCTGCATCTTCGAATTTCCTATAAATCAATCTGCAGTTCAATAATTATGTACATATATGTATAGTTATTATATATACGTTATTACACAATATATACACACCTATATATGTACAATTGAAACGTCGTTAATATTCATACAAAGAAAAGAGTAGGAAGAAACGTTACAAATAAAATAAAAATTCATTTCGAAGCTAAGTTGGAATTTCTTAGTATTCCAGTCGACTTTTCAAAAGATTTCTTTCGCTATGATTCGAGGAAGATCGATTCGCAGAAGAAACAATTTCTATCGACGTGTGCTTGTTTATTCATGAAGAAAAACGAGGTGTTCCATTCAATCGGTTGAATAATCTCGAGGCAACGATTACAAGAATAAAAATGATTCATTAACGCATGATGCACAGGCACGTTTCGCGAACGACTCACGCGTGAATACGAAACGCGTTTACCTTCGGTTTCGTACGGATTCAATATATATCCTAATTGCATCTCTATTAACTCTTCTCTTCTCTTCTCTTCTCTTCTCTTCTCTTCTCTTCTCTTCTCTTCTCTTTGGCTTTTTTTCTTTGTTGTCACTCTTTCGCGTGATTTTCATTTCGTAACGTTTCTGATCCTTTCACGCGTATTCGCAGGAACGTAAGGAAGAAGAAGCTGTGAAAAGTTCAAGTATATTACAGGAATTCTCGTGTGTCACGTCTGAAACGAAGATAAAATCAAATATATTACGAATAGGTTCGAACTCGATTAGAAAATTTTGAAACCCTCGCGAGTACTTCGAAGATATGAAACAATATTTTTGATTATGCTAGCTCATCGGCTATTCTCAAAAGAGTCTGCGTATGATAAATTGTTTTCCTTTTCAAATCTGTTATATGAAACTCCTATTATCTAGTCACGGAGTAACATTAAAATCAGAAAATCAACAAACGTACTTACGTTTTCTTTTCTACTACGATCTTCGAACTTTTATGTGCCAAATAAAATTCTTATATTTTATACAAACAAAATTTTTGATACTTTGAGAGAAACTTTAGGATAAAGTTCAGGCAAAAAATCACGTACAGCAACAAGGAATTTTTTCTACTCTTCTTAAACCTAAGTAGCTTGTACATTTTATTTTATTTTAGAACTAAACGCGTACTTATGTTCTCTCTTGTGGTTTTCATACAACGAACCTGCTAATTGATCTATTTTATAGCAGACAATTTTACTTTTCCTTTTGTTTTAGCTACCATCGTTTCGACTTCGTTCATTTTCGCGCTCAGCTAAATCATTTTGACAAAAATGATTAACAATTGCTTGCACGAAATAAATTATAAGACCCAGTAACGAGTTTCAACATAGTTCGCCTTAAAACAGCGTGGATGGATTCAAGAAACGAATACCACCGCCAATTACATGAATTTGAGCAATAATCGGTAGTTAAGTTAAACGAATGGTATACCTAATAATAATCTCATACAACGGTATGTACATAGTTATTAAATTTTACGTGTCGGCAGAAACGCGTAGGAAGGTATAAATCCATTTCTTCAACGTCAGGCTTAGAAAGTTCTACAACCGCGGAGATAAAATCGGTACCAAGGAACACAGAAGCAGTCAGGATCGTTTACAATTTATTACCCAGCGTAGCTTTCGTTCTTTAGCCGGCTAGATAGCATAGAAATTTCGAAACAAATGATCCATTGCCGTGAGACGATGCTTCTTCGACTTAGCGTTAAGTGGCTTGTAACATCGCGTCTTCGGCCATAGTGTTTCCTCACGATTGAAGAAAGTGAAAGACTAATCAGTTTTATGGTTACTTATTACAAGAACAATGTCGTGAAAATACATATTTTGATCGAACGGATATTTCACGGAACGAGGACGAGAAGAGTCTATTGATTATTCGACAAACCATAAAGGCGAATCTTACAATTACGCAATTAATTATTATGTGGACTGAGTATGTTTAGGTAAATTCGTGTCTCTTGTGGAGATAATTAAAGAAACAGAATTTAAATAGAGATTTGTATCGTCGACTATTGTAGTAAATATTTTACTCTAGCTATTTTGTATATCTTTGTATGTTATACATATATGTATATTATGTATATATGTATATATGTATATATGTATATATGTATATATGTATATATGTATATTGTATGTTATATATATTTGTATGTTATTCTGGATATTTGTTGTGCTTCAAAGTTTTCTATAAATGCATAGATTAACTTCACCGTAGTTAAAATTATTCTCCTTTTTTTTTTTTTTTTGGAAACTCTTAAAAAAACAAGAACAAAATATTTAAATTTTATAGAAGGCGTGTCTATAAAAAAAGTATTACAACAATATCGTAAAATAGTTCCCGCTCTTTTTTTATATTGAATCAAATACTTTGAGAAACAAGAAAGAAGGATCGAGAAAATTTAGTGATCATCTATTAATCTATTAGCTGTGATCGATTATCCCGTAACGGATGAAATATTTGAATCAATAAAAAGATTCATTTAATGCGCGCGCGCGCACACACACACATACGTTGAAATTTGTTTGTGGCTCATTTGCATACAACTAATTGCTTTCGCAAGTGCAGATACAATTTCCATTCGTTGTCGAGAAGTTAGAATCTCCGAGTTAACGAGTTAACAACAGAATCTTCAAGGCAAAACGAAGGATCTTTAAGTGGGTTGAGGCTGAGGAATCTCATCTTCTTATATACATACACAATTGCATCACGGAACGCATCAATCATTTCGTCCGCATATGTCTCTTGCCACGAAGTAATATGATCTGAAACTTGTCTATGTTAACATTTCTACCGATATTAAAATGCGGTTATTTTTTCGAAGATTGTCCTGTGGATGAGGAAAGCGGAAACCTTTTATAGATTATGTCGTTTTCTAACCTGTAGAAAATTTAAGCAGAAATTTTAAAAGAAGACTAAAATTATAAGATTCTGGAAAAATAATGCAAAATTTTCGATATTTCATTTTACTTGGAATATACTTAAACCGAAGATAAAAAAAAGTTTGCAAAATATTATACCATAATTTTCAGTTTTCACAGTATAGATTTCACTTGAATATTAGTTTGCTTCGGGAAAAGATTACAACTCTTTACCTATCAGAAAAAACATATACCAGAGGATTGCATAGTCTGTATAATAAAGTTATGTATTAATCATTTCTTTCGTGAAAATTAATAAATTATTATTTTTCCATAGACGATGTTCCTTACATCTGGACATCTGGACGTCTCTGCGACTTCAAAGGTTGCGAGAATCGTCGTGATCTCGAACCCAAAGCCCTCTATGGTTGGTTCTGGTCAGCCAACAGAAAGAAGATGGCGCCAACAAATCAAATCCCCGAAGGTTGGTCCTTCAATCCATGGTCTCAAACTGGACACAAGAAAGTCAGACAACCGGACAACGCTGAATTCGACATAAATGGCACCAGTGAGTCTTGCATGTCCATCCTAAACAACGTTTACAAGGATGGAATCAGCTGGCACGATGTGGCTTGCTATCACCAGAAACCATTCGTCTGCGAGGACTCCGAAGAACTTTTGAACTACGTGGCCAGTACCAATCCCAACATCCGCGTTTAAAGGCCTCGTGAATGAATAATTCGCGTCATCAGCACCTGTTTTATCCGTTTCTCTTGCAGCTTAGACGAAACACGAGTTAAAACAAAAAGGAAACAAAGGAAAAATAATCGTTGAACATTTTATTTTATACTATTTATGTGAATTAGCTCCCTATCAGCGTTAAAGCATTACCTTTCATTTGGATTGCAAAAAAAAGGAACATTTTATATCGAATATAAAATTTATATAAATTTAATTATTTGGATCACAAAGTTTCATATACATATAAGTGCTTATATAAATTTAGATATTATTGAGGAACTGTGATCAGAATTTTTCAAAGACACTTAATTATTTCTTGCAATGTAATACAAAAGTTGTTACACTAATTATATATACATGTTATACATGTATTAAAAATATTTATTAAGCGTTCATGAATATTATTAAAATGTGTCTCGTCGCTGCACTTTTCCTGCACTCATTTTTCAAAAAATATCAATTATATTTTACATTCTGTTTAATTTGTAATTACAGTATCAGTTAATTAATGATGTAAACATATTTATTAATAGACATTTGGCAGACAGACTCTGTACATTTATGAATAAATTTTATTTGTAGGTATTTATAAAATGCTATTTATTTACCAAATCTTATACATTATATATAATTATATAACATAATTTATTCATTTTCTATTGCAATAGCATTGGTTTCAAATTCATTGGTTTCATATTTTCCTTCGCTTTCTTCTGCACTGGAAACAGAATCGCTTTTTTTCTTTCTGTGTTTAGCTCTAAGTTTATTAAGCTTTAATTTAATTCCAGATTTACGTTTTCGAGGTAAAGATGTAGGATCTGTAAATAAAATATTGTAGTATAAAATTATATACGCGAAGAAATATTAATACATACGATCTTCAGGTATATTCATCTGTTTTCTTAAAACAGCTCGAACTTGTCTGTTGATAATTTCTCTACACTGTGCATCGAAACCTACTGGTAACCAGCCTCTTTTTTCGTGGCACCTAATTCCAGGTAAAGGATCTGGTAATTTTGCTAACATCTCTTGTATTTCATTTACGAGAACATCACAATACTGAAAGAAATTTTGTACTTGAAGTATAGAACCATAAAAATTTGCAATAATCAGAAAATTATAATAAACCTGATAAAACATTTGCCTCGAAGGAGGTACCACCCCTTCTCGATAAATATACACGTCTTCACTTAAATCTTGTTCCTTTTTAGGACTTTGCTCTTGACTAGAAATCACACTTTGTACAATTGTTTTCTGTTTTGCAGCTGGTGTTGATTTGTATGGTAACGTATACTCTGAGTAATTTCTTTTACGTTTTACAGTAGATCCCAAACCATCTGAATAAAACAAAGTAAAGCAATTTTTCAATGTAAATATTATATTAATAACAGCAATAGTTAAGATACCTACGCATAGCTTTTAATCTGTAATCTAAAGTTTGATATTTTCTTGCAGAAATATCTTTCCTTGGATCATACCCCAGTTTCACCCACATAATTTTCCATGGACCAGTTACAAAATAATATGCGACTGCTGGTAGTAAAATTTTCAATCGTTCATTGGAAAATCTAGTTTTATATATTATTGCGTTCTTCGACCAAATTGGTCGTTCCTCAAAAATTTGACGGATTTGTTCAAAATGTATACTTTGAATGAATTTAACTTTCATAGCGGTTTCTATGCCTGTTGGCGGTTTAGAAGGAACTTCTGATGTTGAAAAATAAATGAAATTCGAAAATCCTGCCTTTCTCTTTCGACACTT